>NC_043700.1:30591014-30858982 GCF_006229205.1 Suricata suricatta | reverse complement strand
TGACACTTTATCAGTAACTATTGCCTCACCCCAGCCAGAAAGTCTCATGAATGTGACGCTCCCTCTCTCTAAAGCGAATCTCCCACGTTCCCCCGCCTGGGGTACCCTCATACCTTCGTTATCTTCCAGCCTCTCACCCAGCCTTTAATACCCACTGCTAATTAAGGTCAGCCAAACATGGCAACCAGTTCATGGGTTAAAATCAGAGGAGATCATATTCCCTACTTCATCGGTTTCTTGAAATTTAAATTACACATAAATGCTACTAAGCACCGGGCTGGCACCAACTAGCATGCATAGCAGGTAGCTATATTTAATGTTCTTCTCACTGTCCCACTCGCCTTCTTTGGATCTTAAGATAGCACGAGACACAAGGAGGCACTTTTAATATGCACTCTTCAGAGTGATGATTCAGAGGAAGGAACATCAGGAGTGAGACCGGGAATGAAAATTCTAACTCCCTCCTTATTAAGAAAACTTCCCACACATCTTTTAAGCATTTTAATTAACAAAAACTTATGCTCTCAATACTCTTAATTTCTCCATAAGCGAACACACCAGTAGCACAGAGAGTGAACTATGCAGAGTCTTGCATAAGGGCAAATCCTATCTGACACTTGCTAGCTTGGGATCTTGGTCAAGTCATTTTCCCTGGTTGTGAAGGCTGGAGCCAGCTATGCCTGGGCCCTGGATTTCCCATGGTATTAGCTGTGCAAATGTAGGCAATACTACAAATGCAAATCACAGGAGAATGTGTGGTTTTAATGTGTATTTATTTTGAAAGAGACAGACAGACAGGAAGGCTCCGCTGTTAGCACAGTGCCTGATATGGGACTCGATCTCATCAACCCTGAGATCATGACCTGAGCCAGAATCAAGAGTTGAATTCTTAACCTACTGAACCACCCAGGCATCCCACCTGGGAATGTTGTTAAAATGTAGGCTCTGATTAAGTCATTCTGCGCACAGGTATGACATACAGCGTTTCGAACAAATTCCAAAAGTGACACCGAAGTCCAGGGCCTACGACCACACTTCAAGAGCACAGTTTCCTTGTCTGTTAAGAAATTGGGGCACCTGGGTGGCTCGTTGGTTAAGCCTCTGACTTCGGCTCAGGTCAGATCTCACAGTCGTGGGTTCAAGCCCCGTGTCAGGCTCTGTGCTGACAGCTAGCTCAGAGCCTGGAGCCTGCTTTTGGTTCTGTGTCTCCTTCTCTCTCTGACCCTCCCCCTCTCATGCTCTTTCTCCGTCTGTATCAAAAATAAATAAAACATTAAAAAAAATTAATTAATTAAAGGCACCTGGGTGGCTCAGTCGGTTAAGTGTCTGGCTTCAGCTCTGGTCATGATCTCATAGTTCGTGGGTTTGAGCCCTGCACTGGGCTCTGTGCTGATAGCTCAGAGCCTGGAGCCTGCTTCAGATTCTTAATCTCCCTCACTCTCTGACCTTCCCCTGCTTGCACCATCTCTCTCTGTCTCTCAAAAATAAATTTAAAAAAAAAAAGCATAAAAAGTTACAAAAAAGGAAATTGAAAATAGCAGTATTTAAAAAAAAATAACAGTATTTACATCACAGAGTCTTGGTGAGGATTAGATGAGAAAATCCCTATAAAGTACTTAGTGTACCGTCTTAGAAATCTCTAGCAGGCCCTTTGAGATACTTGATGTGAAAAAAAGCTAGATATTAAATATCAGGACTGAAGCTCAGCGAGCTTTCGTCCAGGGTGGTAAGGACAGCCCTGTCATCTGAGCCTGCTCTCACTCAGCCGGGACAGCTCTGCTCGATTCCAAATAGCACCTGTTGGATTAGGGAGGACTCCGGCTGGTAGGAAGGTAACTGGGTGGGCAGCCCTCATTGCAAAGTTCACCGCTCGCTGTTCTCGGTGTGCTTTAGGTTAAGCTCTGCCTAGAGGAGAGCCCTACTGAGACTGTGCAGAAATTAACAGGGGAACTTCCCGTAAGCCATGTTGATAATTTGCTACAGGTAACAAACACATTCATCACTACCAGTGAGGATTACAATGCTCATAAAAACTAGTGGTAGCTGAAAAGTATCATCATCACATTGCATTCTCTTCCGCATTTCAAATCCCCCTTTTTGCATATAAACACACACACACACACACACACACACACACACCCCACATACTCACATTTTAAGTATTAAGTAGAATGCAAGTTATAATGACACTTTCTACATTTATTTAATGCAGAGATTAAGAAAGGAAACCACATGCGGGGCACCTGGGTGGCTCAGTCTGTTGGGCATCTGAATCTTGGTTTCGACTCAGGTCATGATCTCACAGTTCGTGGGTTTGAACCTTGCATCAGGCTGTGTTGGCGGAGTGGAGCCTGCTTGGAATTCTCTCCCTCCCTCTCTCTGTCCCTCCCCAACTTATGCTGTCTCAATCTCTCTCAAAATAAATAAACTTAAAAAAAAAATTAGGGCACCTGGGTGGCTGAGTCAGTTGAGTGTCCGACTATGACTCAGGTCACGATCTTACGGTTCATGCATTTGAGCCCTGCATCAGGCTCTGTGCTGACAGCTAGCTCAGAACCTAGAGCCTGCTATGGATGCTGTGTCTCTTTCTCTCTCTGCCTCTCCCGTTCATGCTCTCTCTCTGTCTCTCCAAAATAAATAAAATGTAAAAAAAATTTTAAAAACAAAGAAAACCACATTCAATACATATGAATGAGTCCCTAAAACACACACAAAGCTTTATTTGTTAATACATCAAATAAAGCAGAAGATAGTTATTTGCTCACAGATAAAATGCCAGAGCAGGAAGTATGTAAGGCTCAAGGAAATCTGTATTTATTAAATATGATCTCATGATGGTAAGACAGGTAATTGAATGGGGGTAATTACTAAGTGTGGGGTAATGTAATCTAAATAATTTCTTCAATTCTGAATGAGAAGAGCAGTGATTTTAAACTTTTGTTTCTTCCTTCCTTTTTTTTTTTTTTTAAAAGATGGAAACTACTCAGCACTAGAGAGGCTTCCTCCAGCACGCCTGTTTTACAGACTCTGTCCAAGTGCCCTTGTACAGAGATATCAACAACCCCAGAAAGACAGATGTCAAAGTCAGGCTTGGGCTCTGGGTAACAAGAGAACATTTCCCAGAGGCCTTTTCTCTCCCTCTCTGCACTGACTGCCCCCCCCCCACCCCCCAGTGACCTGCACACAAGAGCTCTCTTCCTGCTTTCTTAGGATCCTTTGTACAGAAACCTAATAGAAGGCAGCCACCAGCACAAAAGCCAGACTAGGAGACTAGCATGCTCTAGGCTGGCCACTTCAGTTTCTTTTTGCTTTGAACCTCGGCCAAGAAGCACCTGGAACTGATGACGTTCTTAAGAGCATTTGTTTCTGAAACTAAGCCCGTCTATATAGAATCAACCGCCCTGGTGATCACGTTGTGTGACCTGTGTGAACCCTTCCACAGAGCACTCTCATGGCTGAATGTTCGCCTGTTTTTTTTTTTTAACGTTTTTATTTATTTTTGAGAGAGGGAGAGAGACAGTGTGAGCAGGGGAGGGTCAGAGAGAGAAGGAATCACAGGATCTAAAGACAGGCTCCAGGCTCTGAGCTAATGGTCAGCACAGAGCCTTACGCAGGGCTCGAACCCACGAATTGTGAGATCATGACCTGAGCTGAAGCCGGATGCTTAACCAACTGAGCCACCCAGGTGCCCCTGTTCACCTGTTTTTGATCATCAGACATCACATTTTTCCTGAGCACCTACTATGTACCAGGTAACATGTCATGCCATGATGCATAACAGGGACAAGTTCCCTGATGTCACGAGGATCACGGTATACCCAGAGGGTCACTGCTAAGTACTATGGTATTCTAAATGCCTAAAGAAACCTTTCTTCCTACTTTTTCTTCACTTATTGCACTCTAATTTTAGTTCATAATTACAATTTTAACAATTTTATGAACCCCTATTACAGACTTTTTTGGTTATACTTTCAACCAATTAAAAATATATTTATTTATTTTTTGAGCGAGACAGAGAGACAGAGAGAGCAAGCCAGGGAGGGGCAGAAAAAGAGGGAGAGAGACATCCCAAGCAGGCTCTGCACTGAGTGGGGCTTGAACTCACAAACTGTGAGATCATGACCTAAGCTTAACTGACTGAGCCACCCAGGTGCCCTTTAAGCAATTTCTTAAATGTCACATTGACCCACACCCACCTCTTAGGGAGACATCATCTGGTGCAATGGTCTGGCCAGATCCTTTACTCTAATATTCATTCATATGCATGCAATTAATCCCAGGCTCCTTACTGAGTGGTCTTCAAAGCTTTGTGCTGAGCCCAAGCAGCAGCAGCCCTCAAGATGTTCACAGTCTAGTAGGCAAGGTGGAAACGCGCCCAGGGAGCATGATTTGATGTGTACTACAATGGCAAGGTCAGAAAAGAGACATCAAGAAGGGCTTCCCAGAGGGAGGAAATATTTAAGTCACTAGCTCACATACACACAGCTTAACTAGACACATAGGGAGTTAACAGAAGCCTTTAACATCTTACAAGCCTGGCAGCATCAGTAAAAGAGGTGAAAACAAATCTCCTTGAGAACTAAATAAAAGTAATGGAATGCACGGCTTAATGCCATTCAAATATGAAAGAAATGATCTGAAATGAAAGGTCTTGGAACCAACTGGATTTTATTGCTGCTGGATGTTGTGTGGAGTTTAGTAGGGATAAGGTAACGTCTACCCATTCCCAATTTGATATTTTCATGTGCACAAAATCTGATGAGAATATCCGATGCTTCGTATTTCTAGCATGAGCATTAGTTAGCATTGAGGGCCGTGGTAAGATCTTTGAGTGCGCACGGAGATTTTCGGCATCATGCAATGTTCCAACTAATGAGCTACAGCTAAGAAGCAAGATTGGACATTAATTGTTACATATTAATGATACCCTGCTTGGGAATAAAGATGGGCCTTTTTTTATGCAACTTAAAAATAGCCTGTAACATCTCCCTTGCCCCCCAACCCTCCCTCCAAGCTTCCTTACCCAAAAGCTTTTCAACACTAAAACCAGAACTTTCAAGGGCGATTCAGTGAGTTCCTCAAAAATTGCTTCCTCTGGATCAATGGAGCCAGACCAGACATAATTAAAATATATTTACAACATGTGTTTTAAAGTCTTGACCCCAGAGAACAAAGTTTTCTCAACAACTGAATCTGATGCAGTCACTGAATCACATGTGGTCTGTCTGGTGGGAAGATTTCTGCCATTTTGGTCGATTAGGTTATAATGAATCAAAGAGACAAATTTCCATGAGGGAGGACTAACTGAGAACAGGGCTACCATTCCATCTTGCACAAAGGAGGGGACTACATAAATGGAGATACCTCCCAAGTGCAATTACTGACCTAAGGTAGATGCTTATGAGGCCTCTGGTTGGAATGGTTAGCTAATGCATAGACTTACAAACTGGCGGAAGGACAGGAATAAATGAAATTGAATCCCACTGCCCGTCATAACTGCACCTGAGGTGTGCTGTGTATTCTTAGCTGGAGAAACATTTCATTTACTGAAGCTATTGGTCTGAACCAATCCCCAAGCTCTTCCTTCAACTTGATTTGCAGATCAATTGTTGTGATTAAAGTAAAGAGATTCGAAGGAGCCAACTGCTGATTCAAATGTTAGAGGTGCTTACTACAGTGTTATTTGCAACCTGCTTTAGACAAAGCTGGTAGAGTTCCTGTTTCGGAGCAAAGAAATTTCAGAAAATTGCTGAATGCTTGAAAGCCAGTGTGAGGCAGCAGAATCGACCCAGGGAAAGAAAGAAGGCGTGGACGGGAAGTCATGAAAATATGGAGGGTAAGTTTTGAAAAACTCCCTTTTGGTCAACTACATGGGGTTTACACGTTCCCTTTAGTGATGCTGAGTTTCTAGCTAATGAAGCCAGGTTTGTGGCTCTTCCATACACACAGCTACATGATCATGCCTCATGACTCAACCCAGCCACCCACCTCTAGGGCAACAGGCCAGCCATATCAATGCAAAGGCATCATCAGGGCGGCAACACATGTCCTAAAACCAACCATAAATCTACTCACATATCTACCCCCAGTCCTATTTTCTTCCTGTATTGGAGGGCCATCCACCTTCCGGTTCCTGCAAGTACGCCTTTGATCCTATTCTTCTACTTTCCCAGGACGCTTGCTGACCATGTTGCCTTTCTTTCTTATATACAGCTTTTCAGTTTTCCTGCGCTGATCCTCCTGGTCAATATTTAGTTGCACTAAAAACTCCATCATCTTACCAAAAACGGTATTCGGATCTATATTCCACTGTCTTTCTTCTCCTTTACAAAAGGTGGCCCTACACTCATTATTCCTACAACCCCACCTTTAACCTACTCAAACCAAAATCATCCAATCCACATAACTCTCACCAACATCACCAAAGCCTTTTGTGACAATCAACCAATAAAAATTTTCAGCCCCCAACTTAAGTAATATACATATATCATCTGACACATTTAACAACTTCTTTGTCCTACAAATGTTCTCACCACTTTGCTCTTGTTTGTCCTCTTATCTCAAAGGATATTTCCTCTTGGTTTCTTTCAAATCCATCCTATACTCAACTATTAACATGCTGGATTCCCCCAAGGTCCAGTCCTAGGCCACTTTTCTCATTCTTCTTTTGCTCAGAGTTTCAGTTGCCATCTATAAATTAGATAATCCCATTGGATATCCAAGAGACACCTCACTCTTGACATATCTGAAACTGAATTCATCACCTCTCCCTTCTTCATTGCCAATCCTCTCTCCCCCCTGGCTCTACCTCTATAAAAGAAACGACCCACTAGGTTTCAAACTGCCTAGGTCAATGACAACATGAATGCACCTCAAATATTTTGCCGAGTGGAAAAAGCCAGACAGAAAACACATTGTGTGATTCTACATTATATGAAGTGTCCAGAAAAGGCAAATCTATAGAGAACGAAAGTAGATTAGCTGTTGCCTTGGGGCACCTGAGTGGCTCAGTTGGTTAAGCATTTGACTCTTGTTTTCAGTTCAAGTCATGATCTCACAGTTTTGGAGTTTGAGCCCCACATCAGGCTCCATGCTGGCAGTGGGGAGCCTGCTTCGGAATCTCTCTCTGCCCCTCTCCTGCTCATTCTCTCTCTCTCAAAAAAAATAAACATTAAAAAAAAAAAAAAAAGATTAGCCATTGCCTAGGCCCAGAGATGGGAATGGGGAGAGACTAAAAATGGGCTTGAGTTCTTTTTTAGGCTGATAAAAGTGTTTTAAAATTAGATTGAATAAAATGATGGTTGCCACAGAAGAGTGGGAAGTTGGGGGGGTGGGCAAAACAGGTGGAGGGGAGAGGGAGATACAGGCTTCCCGTTACGGAATAAGTCACGGGAATAAAAGGCATTGATCACATAGGGAATGCAGCCGATGGGACTGTCATAGTGCTGTATGGTGGTGGATGACAGCCACAATGTGGTGACCCTAGCTTAACAAACTGAATCGCTGTTGTAGACCTGAAACTCATGTGACATTGTGTATCAACTATACTCAAGTTTTAAAAATTATGCTGTGATTTTGGCAATAGAACTCCACAACTATACCAAAATCTACAGAGTCGTACGCTTACAAACGGGTGAATTCTGGGTTTCGAAAATCACCTGGGTAGGAGTCATGCTGATTCCCTCCCTTTTCTCTCTCATCTCTAGTTTCAACCTATTACTAAGCACCACCAATAAAACTCCCAAAATATTTCTCAATTCTGCTCTACTTTAAAGTAGCATCATCTTGAGCACCTGGGTGACTCTGCTGGTTAAGTGTCCAACTTCGGCTCAGATTATGATCTCACCGTTCATGAGTTTGAGCCCCACATCAGGTTCTGCGCGGATTACACGGAGCCTGCTTCACTTCCTTGGTCTCCCTCTCTCTCTGCCCCTCCCCAGCATTCTCTCTTAAAAATAAACAAACATTAAAAAAATAAATAAATAAGATGGTGACATCTTTCTGGAAAGCAATAGCTCTCCCCATCAGCTCTAGTATCCACCACATACTGTTCTCTCTACTTCAGCCAGAATCTTTTCTGCTTAAAAATCCATTACTGGCCTTCAGAAGTCTTTACATAAATCCCATATTCCTAACTTGATCTAAAAGACCCAGCATGACAGGCCTGCTGACCACCCTCACCCATTCTCCCCTCCCCACACCTCTCCTGGATCTGTGATATTTTCACCCACAACCCTCTTCCACCCCATTTTCACCTATTCCATTTCTGCTCCTCCCTGGGTGGTAGCCCAAGAATTAGCTTAAGGGGAATGACCCTGACCTCTCGGTCTAAATCTGCCCCATTGGTTACTGGTCTCATAGAACCACAATTCTTGCCTTTAGAAATGGCAGTTTGTAACTAAACCTTCACCTCCATGACGACTCAGGTTAATATTCCCCCTTCCCTCTACCCCTGTAAGTTGCATGAAAGCAGAAAGTGCATGTGCTTCTGAATAACCTCGCTTCCTTTCCTCCATTGTAGCCAGGTAAACTGAGGATTGAAATAAACAAGCTAGCTGATCTCAGAGAGGCCCGGAGGCGCAGCCAGAATGCAAACATGGCAAAGCTCCACTTCCGTAAGGATCAGGCAGAAATTACTTCAAAGCTTGTTTCAAAATCATGGCTTTTCCTCCTATTTAATAGAAAGAGCCTCTGCCAGCCAAATAGAAATGTTCACACTCCTCCAAATTCTGCCAGGGAAAAAACATGTTCTGACATCCTCTCCTTATCTCTGCATACACTGACTTCTCCCTGTGCCCCTATTCGGGGCTATGACAGCACCTGTGGACCAGATTCCTCGGCCTCTCCAGCTTCCCCTGTGATTAAAAATAAGCTGCAACCATCAATTGGCAATAAGGTTAGCTGTCAGGTGTCCAGTTCCAACCCCATCTCTCCATTGGAAGCCCTGAGCCTCACGAGAGCCCATCTCCTGCGTATCCTTCCTTAATCCAATCCCAGGGCCCTAAAGACCATGCAGAGGGGAAAGAAATTTGACACTGTCCGTTAAAAAAAAAAAGGTGTTAAAATGAGATTTCTAAAACAGGGCAGCGGAAAGTCCTTTTTTATAAAAACAGAATTGGGGCACATAGGTGGCTCAGTCAGTAGAGCCAGGAGACTCTTGATCTTGGTATTGTGAGTTCAAGCCTCATGTTGGGTGTAGAGACTACTGGAAAAAATAATAATAAAATCTTAAAAATATATATGTAAAAGAGAATGAAAATGCATTTGAACTAAAATCACAAAAATGATAACTGGCAAATTTTGATGTGGATGGGGACAAAATTCTGATCAGGCACAATTATTCTGGACAATTGCATCTGAATATTGCAAACATTTGACTCAACATATGCAAGGCATACACTTTAAAAATTAGAATTCTACCAGTGTGTGAAAATAGTTAGAATAGCAAACAGTTGAATGGAGAGTAGTGCTTTTCATCAACAGTCACCATCTATCCATAATTCTTAGGAAATCAATTCTTTCTAGAGATTATGGATTTCCCATCTGTAACAAGAGTATAATAATACTTGGCTTTCACACGCAGCATTTTCTTAAAGAGTAAGAAAAATACTGTAGTAAAAGTTTCTAGGGGCTTAGGAAGGACATTATTACATTGTCATACTTCCGTCATTACGGTAAATATCCAAAGATGCCCCAGAAGTCCATTATAATGCAAAACACTGTTTCATACATTATTTCATTTTCTTCAGAAACATTTTGGACTACACACTTAGGAATGGTTCTGCAGAGACGGCAAAGATTTAATCGGACACTCCATTATTGCAAGTTAAAGATAAAGTGATGCAGTTTAACTAAAGCACTAAGTGCCAATAATCTCACAGAGAAGGTAGTTTGTGTATTTGCATAGTGTTTGGGACAAGGAGAGCCAACCCAAAGGAAACCGTAAACATTTAGAAAAGACAGCATGATGGGTAAACATTTAGAAGAGACAAGCAAAGGGCGCATGGGTGGCTCAGTCGGTTAAGCATCCAAATTCAGCTCAGGTCCTGATCTCATGAATCATGGGTTCAAGCCCCACACTGGGCTCTGCGCTGACAGCTCAGAGCCTGGAGTCTTCTTCAGATTCGTCTCCCTTTCTCTCTGCCCCTACCCAGCTTGTGCTTGCGCACGCTCTCTCTCTCTCTCTCTCTCTCTCTCTCTCTCTCTCTCTCTCTCTCTCTCAAAAATAAACTTTAAAAAAAGGAAGAGACAAGCATGATACGAAAATGAGAAAGGTCATGTTGAGAATTTGACTCCTAAGTTGGCATCCATTTTATCAAAGGGATCCATCCACTAGTAAAAGATGGTTTAAGCCCTCTCTCTGTGCACTCAAATGTTGGTCATCTCAAAATTATGAAAAATAAAATTAATTTAAACATATTTTCCAAGACATTCTGTTTGCTTCAGAGAGAAATCCACCTATCAATTTCAGTAACCGTCTCCTGGACATACTCTGGTAAGGCCTGGAAATGCAAGATATCCTGCTCCCAGAAATGCGATGGACAGTTTTTCAATTAAAGAAAGAAAATAAAATATCCATGAAAACCTATTATAAGACATGCTACAAACCAAACTTTACATCAAAAGCCTCAATATCCTCTTTAATTTAATCAATTTAAAATATTCAATATTCGATTCATTTTCTTTCATATTTATAACAGTGACTGTTTTTGTTGTTTTAATCCCATTTCTGGGTTTGGATGTTTTTGATGGTTCTTTTTTTTTTTTTTTATTATTCCAGGATCCAAACAACCTAAAGCTCCCTTTGTATTATGTGCCGACTGGAAAAGTAAATTTAGTATTTATCAACATAGGACCAATGCTATATGGAAATACAATGGAGTTTTAAGGCAAATGGTCTCCAGACCCTCTGTGACACAACATTTCAAAACACATACAACCTTGACACTCCCTCTCAGCAAGGCGGGTAACACACTGCCTGTTTTCAAAACTAGAAACAGATGCTTAACTACAAAGTCAACTGGTTTTTGTCACAGGCTTCATTGAAGCAAATCTTAATTGTTAATAAAGTTAAAGTACAGATACGAGGGAATGTTCAGTGTCATGATGCATGTGACAGCTTCTGGGATCCCAGCTTCTCAACCACTGATGGCTAACTCTACCATTTATTTGTGAGTCGTCACCTTCTAGTTCCCTGCCCTCTGTACCCTGATGAAGCTGCATTCCCCACTAACAGAGTTCTCTCATCTGACTCACATCATGTCATAGTTAAGATAGAAAGAGAAGAAAAATAAGTTGGTAAGCTCTGAAAACTGAGGCATAACCCAGCTATCTGTTTCATTTGACCAAAACTTGAAGCAGATTCTCTGCCTAAGGAAATGATGGCAAGAAATGGAGACTAACATTGAGACTCTAGGAAAGGGGGGTGAGGGGTGCATTCAGGAAGCAACAGAAAAGAAAGAAAATGAGCTAGTGAAATATTTGAAATGAGTTAATTATTGTTTATCAAATGCATGCCTCATGCAACACGGTCTACCCACGTTGAAGGGTACACTGGTCCTCTTAGGAGAGAGAACGGAGTAAAACAAAAAGAAAAGCACAACCCTCCCCCAAAACAAAAACATGCAGACAACAAAACTAAGTGATCTGGTTAAGTAATCCTACAAAAACTAATGACAGTAATACACATAGATGATAGTTTCTGACAGATCAAGGTAGGAGCAGAGAATAAATAAGAAAATGCAGTTTCAATGTTAGAAGCGTACAGCAGGGGATGGGAAAAGTAAATCAAACCAAAAGGATACATGTGTCACAGAGCACCAGTTTATCAGTCCCTAAAGACAGTTCCTAGAAGCTGAAAGAAAAAAAGAGAATTATTTTGAGTTGTGTACCTTCCCCCACAGGCAAACAATTTCTAAAGTGCTGCCGTGTTCTTGAGATTTATTTTTCAGTATGTTGTTAGCGACCATGGATAATAATGTTTGGGTTCCTCATTTTATAGAAACGAACCAACTAAAACATCTAGTTAGTAAAAATCAGTTAAAGTAAATGGTAATGTAATGATCTCATATTACAGTACCTTAAATAAGGACATCTCTGATGTACATCAAATGGAGTCTAATTTCTCAAATATAGGCCTATTGTTTAAAGACTTGGGTCTGTCACATTAACAGTTACATTAAAAGCCAAGATCTTCATAACTCCATTAATGTTTGTTGTGAAAAGTTACTACAAGGTAAATAAATGATAGTTCTCTGAAACAAAGCTTTTATATTTCACTTGCACAAAAACTGAAAACAGCAGGAAGAGATACTTTCTGAAAGATGTCCTTGCTTGATGTTACCTGCTATAAAAATACTTTCTCTCCCTAAAGCTCTACTCAGCAGCCTCAACTACCTGAATGTAAACAAGCAAATGGAAAGCGTTGGTGGTAACCTCTTAAAGATGAATGTTAATACTGCGAAGTTCAAGCACTATAAATTAGGCCTATAATCACGGCCTGTCTGTGCTTCCTTTTGCAAACAACTGTAGCTGATTCAATTATGTAAGCGCACAGTGGTTTTTTAAAAAGAAAATAAGGAATGGGGAAAAGGAATGCCATCGACAAATGCATGAAAAGGAAGAAAATGTAACCACCAGATATAGTTATGAAAGATTTTGATAAAAAAGTAAAAATTCTAAAACTCTCTCCAAGAGCTCCAGGCACAGAGGAACCTGAAGCCATTTGGTGAAATGAAAACCAGCACCAAATGCTTTAGTATCTCTTGAGTTCCTGTCTCCCAGAGGTCAGAAGAATAATGATGTTTGTAACAAAAATCCTAAATCAAAAATACTTCATGCAGGTCCACTCTATCTGATATACCAAGCTAAGGCATCCTATAATGTGCTTAAAGACACGTCCACCCAAAATTACTAGGGTGTCTGTTTCAGTCTGAGTACATAAAAGACATTTCCCTTCCATAAGCCTCTGGAATCCTTCATAGAGCCAAATAAGTAAGGTAATTCTGGACTGCTGTTTCTAATGGCTGACAAAAGAGAGAAAATGGGATTGCTAAATAAGGAAAGATCTGGTTGTAAATAACAACCAACACACAATTTTGAGAAGAAAATATATTGTAATAAATAGACTATGTTCATAATGTATTATTCCCACTGGGGCTTTACATAAGTGAAGTCAAGGTTTGTGTGGAACCGTGATTAGCTCTCGTTTTTAAATGGGCAACACTTATTGCCTGTGGAAACTGAAAAATGATCTTCGACACGAACAAACAACATATGCATAAAGTTAAAGCTGAATGTAATTGTGATTCAGAATCAATCTTTGTTGGATGGTGTCTCAGGAGTGCAGAATAGATGGGCTATGTTGGGCTGCAATGTTTAACTTTGACTATGGCCAGCCCCAAAGCATCATGGCCACAGAAAGGAATCGCACAGGTACAGCTGACCGTAACAAGCAACAGCTCAGAATGATATACTTAGAAAAGCCTGCCAAGTGCATTTGTTTGCTAAGGCTGCATTACAGGGGTGCCTAGGTGGCTCAGCAGGTTACCTATTCAACTTGATTTAGGCTCAGGTCATGATCTCATGGTTCATCAGATCAAGCCCCACATCACCCACATCAGGCTCTGCACTGGTAGTGTGGAATCTGCTTGGGATCCTCTTTCTCTGCCCCTACCCCATTTGGGTGCACTCTCTCTCTCTCTCTCAAAATAAATAAACAAACTTATAAAATGTAAGAAATACAAAAGACTGCTATAACAAAGTATTACAGAGTACAGAGTAAAGCACAGAAATTTAATTTCTCTCAGGTGTGAAGACTGTAAGTCTAAAATCAAGGAATGGATAGGTTTGTCTGATCCAGAGACTCTCCTTGGCTGGAAGATGTCCACCTTCTCACTGTGTCCTCACATGGCCTTTTTCTGTGCGTGAGTTCATCCTCAACGTCTTTGTGTGTGAAATTTCCTCTTATAACAACACTACTCAGGTTGGAGTAGGGCCCAACTTTAATGGCATCGTTTTAACTTAATTACTTCTCTAAAGGTCCTATCTCTAAATATAGTCACATTCTGAGGTTCTGGGCTTTGGGGCTTCAACATATAAAATCTTGGGGGACACAGTTCAGCTCGTAACACTCCATCTTCTGGCCTCCCAAAATCCATGTCCTTGTCATACTCACCCCCCCCCTCAATAACTTCCAAAGTTTAAACCAGCATCAACAGAAAGTCTCAGATCTCATGTAAATTACATACAGGTGTGACTTGAGGCATGCATTATTTTGAGACAAAATTCCCCTCCGTCTGTGAACTTGTGTATTGGACACATTCCATGCTTCCAAAATACACTGGTGGGTGGGACAGGCATCAGGTACACAGTCTCCTTTCAAAAGGAAGAAACAGGAAAGGAGAAAGGAATCATGGGTCTCAAGTGAGTCTGCAACCTGAGGCAAAGTCCATTTGACTCTGAGGCTCAAGAATAATCCACTTTGGTTTGATGCTTTGACCTCTGCACCCTTGAACGTGATGGCACTGCCCTCCCACTGGGTTGGCAGGGCTGTCCTCATGGCCCTGAGCAGCAACCTGTCTCATTGAGACCTAGGAGGTAACCTGCCTTCTGAAACTGAGGAGGAGGCTATCTTGACCCATAAACCATGCCCTCCGAGCCCGCGGTGGCGATTGCAGCTTTGCCAATCTCTCAATCACCTTCTGGGTCATTCTTCCCTTTCCTTGAAGGGCTGGGAATGTTCACTTCCAGACAGCTCTACTGTCCCATCTCATAGAAGCCCAGAGACCTGACAGTTTTCTTTCATTTTGTCCTATTTCTGTTCCCTTTATTCCAAACTGGCAGTGTTTCTGCTGGTAAAACCCCATCTCTATTCCTGTCTTCTGCTGACACGACTGATTGGATGCATGAGTCACACCCCAAACCTCTTTATTAAATGACTGCCCACCTTTGGAGTTCTCTCCAGAAAAGATTTTCTCATTTTTTACAATGTAGATAGGCTGGGAATTTTATAAATGTTCAAGTTCTGTTTTTTTTTAACAACTCCTTTAATTTATCTCTCTGCTTTGGCATTGTAATCTAAGCAAAAAGCAAAAACCTAGCTACACCTGCAATATTTTGCTTAGAAATTCACTCAATGAGACATCCAACTTCATTACTTACAAATTCTATCTACCACAAAACTGTCAACATCTATATTTCTACCACCGGGTCTCCAAAGCAATCTAGGGGTTTTTTGTTGTTGTTGTTGTTAACAAGTACCTCAAGGATCTTCCAGCCTCTGCCCATTACCTGGGTCCAAAGCCACATCCACATTTTTAGGCATTTGTTACAGCAATAGTCACTTTCCAATACCAACATCTATATCAACCAGGGATCAATTGGAAAAAGAATCAATAATGTGGTTTCTACTAAGTTTCATGAGGTATACATTACATACAGAGATAGTAGGATTGAGAGATTTACCATTGGCTCCCATGGTTGTGGAGGTGTGGTAAATCCAAAATTTGCAGGGATGGCCAGCAGACTGGAGACCCAGGGATGAGTGTGAGTCTAAAGGCCTGCCGAATTCTTTTGTGCTTGGGGGACAGGCTTAGTTTAATGAAGGTCTCCAAATGATTTGATGAGGTCCACCCAAATTAGTGTTTAATCTGCTATAGTCAAAATCCATCAGTTTAAATACTAATCTCAGAGCCAATGGTAAATCTCTCTGGGTGGCATAGTTGGTTGAGCTCTGACTCCTGAGCTTGGTTCAAGTCATGATCTCACAATTTGTGAGTTCGAGCCCTACATCAGGCTCTATGCTGATGGCAGGGAGCCTGCT
The DNA here is from genome assembly GCF_006229205.1 of Suricata suricatta. Lineage (NCBI taxonomy): Eukaryota > Metazoa > Chordata > Mammalia > Carnivora > Herpestidae > Suricata > Suricata suricatta. The sequence goes on along the minus strand of NC_043700.1, from coordinate 30,843,159 downwards.
TGGGATTCTGTCTCCTTCTTTCTTCCCCTTGCCAACTTGTGTGTGCTCATGCTCATGCACTCTCTCTCTCAAAATAAATAAATAAACTTAATTTGTTTTAAATAAACATTAATCTCATTCCAAAAATCACCTTCACTGAAATATCAAGAATAATGTCTGACCAGAATCCGGGCACCACGGTCCAGCCACTTTGACCCATAAAACTACTCACGATATCAAGTACCATTTTAGTTTCATATGGTATACGCATCAGGTGTTGTGCAGCGGTCCACTGTAAGAGCCGTGGCAATCGCAAGGTTCCACAGACTCTGAAAATGTTTACCTTCGGATAAGAGGAATAACTGGACCCAAACCGCTTAAGGCAATGAACATAATAAAAATCATCTACTAACTCTCAGTTACGAAATTATGACCTGAAGTTGGATAGTAGGGCCTAGGATTCTGCCACTGTCTAGTGTGAACAAGATCCTGTGCTAGGAGGACCTAGGATCCAACCTTATGAACAGTTAGTTATATGACGCAGAGAAAGTCACTTGTCACTTCACATCTCTTGGCATTGGTTCCCTTAACCACGGAGGCACAGGCTACAACAGAAGCTAAGGATTCTCCCTTAGATAGAAGGACCACACTTCCTTAGAAGATAAGGACAACACTCAGGGCACCCTCTCCCGGACAAATCAGCAATGTGTGATACTTGCATATGAATACTGAAACTGAATTCACTGAAGGAGGGGGTTGGATTTCTTTTTTCCTACCTTTCAAGATAGACATATTATTTAATCAGATTTCCTCACCTGATGCCCTCATGACAAATTACAGACATTCTGACTATAACCAGCTTTGATCTCAGGCAGCAAACCAGTCAATGATGATTAAAATAAAACCAAGTGAATAATATTATCCTTTGACTCTAAGTTCGGATTTTTTTCACATTTGAATCCTTGTAAGTTTTCCATGGAGTAGGAAAGGTCAGAGGCCATTTTCATATTTATCAAAAAGAGATGCTCAGACAAAGATTTCAAAGGTCTCTTTGGGCCACACTCAGAATCAGCACCTGTACCCAGATTGAACTTGTAGTTCACTGTCCTCAGCCTGGGCACTAGGTTACGTGTTTAGGGGATGGATCCCATTAGACAGTGTGGGAATACATCACCACCGCAGAGGAGATTTAACCACACGTATGCATGCAGGACATAGAACGTGCTCCTCCCAGAGCTCAGCAAATGGCTTTTCTATCTACTCATGCTAATTAGGAAATTACTGAAAATATTTCCCATATTTAAAACAGCAGCACTCCTCATTGATATGCCACTCCGTCCTTATAAGGCAACCCTGCTATGAATCAAAGCTGAATAATAATCCATCACTGTCAAAGGTAAATTACTGCCTAGAAAAAGCAGCTGAATGACATTTAAAGCATTGAGAAATAGTCAGCCGGCCCCCGTGTGATCCCCAAGATGCAGAAAGGCATGAGCGACATCAGCAGCAGGAAGGACCAAAGCCAGGGGAGGCCATGAGCAGCTCCTGACATCAATGCCGACGATGGAGACCACAGTGAGGAAACACCACTTGATCACCTCCTCTGTGGCGACCACGGTTTTACACGTGCTATTTCGTTTGGTTCTTCAAATCACTCTTAGATTCTGATCATCTCCACTTTAGACATCAGAGCCCTCAGCCACAGCAGAAGTGAAACTGTGCTCAGGGTCTCACTGCTAGTAAAAAGGCAAACCAGGACAAGCAAGTGAAGTCTGTCGGTCTTCAACACCTTTGTTTTTCACTGGCCCTAAGCAGTGCTGCTGAGGAGATTAGCGGTGTTTTGATGGACAGCATCCCAAAGCAGCAGGGCAGGGGAGTTACCACGCTGGACATTACGGTAAGCTCTGGCGTATCAAACTACCTAAAATTTTAGGTGAATCAGACCTCGCCACCACATAATGGAATAACAGTTACCTACCTTACATTATGGAGATTAAACGAGATGCTCTCTGTATAAAGTCACAGTGTATAGCACATACCTCCTAAAAGTATGATACGGCAAAAGGCTTCTCATTTCTCCCAATTCTGAAAATAGTAATAAATTTTAGGAAAATATATACCAGCTATCTTGTCCATCTTTCAGGAAAGTCATTTTGAAAGTCTTCTGAAAACAAATATCGGCTCGGTCCTAGGGATGTAGAGGCAATTATTAGTATTATGCTCATAACCACCAAAATGTACATTAAGGCCAACAGTAAAGTAGATGGTGTGAGCCTTCAACCAATCACGCCATTACCCCCCTTCCCACCTAGCCTGTTTGCTCTGCATTCTCTTTCTCAGGGTTTGTATTTCCTTTTTTTTTTCTTAAATGTTTATTTTTGAGAGAGAGAGAGAGAGAGAGAGAGAGAGAGCAAGCGAGCAAGCATGCGAGACAGCAGGGGAAGGGTAGAGAGAGGGGGAGACTGAGGATCCGAAGCAGGCTCTGCATGAGAGCCTGACATGGGGCTTGAACTCATAAACCAGGAGATCAAAACCTGAGGTGAAGTCAGATGCTTAACCAACCGAGCCACCCAGCAGCCCCAGGGTTTGTCTCTTCCCAACGTATGGATTTCTCTGTTGCACAGGAGAGTGACCCAATGACATTACTGAAATATTGTGTGGTGACGTAGAATGTTACTCCCACAACACCGCTGCCTCAGTAAAAATAAAACAATTTCAACGGGAAGGCTCTTGGGGCACCAGTCGGTTAAGCGTCTGACCTCAGCTTAGGTCATGATCTCATGGTTTGTGTGTCTGAGACCTGAGCTGGGCTCTGTGCTGACACACAGATTCTGTCGGTCTCTCTCTGCCCCTCCCCCACTCATGCTCTCTCTCATAAATAAATAAACTTAAAAAATAAAAATAGAATAAGATAAAATAAAAGAGGAGGCTGTTTATTTATAGAAAATACATGTATGAGTGTTAAGATATTGAGAACTGGCATCAGAATGCCTGATTATAATCTAGGATCTGCTGGTTACGTTGACACCGGGCAAGCTCTCCAACCTCTGTCAGCCTGATCATCTCTACTGAAGATGGTGAGAACACCACCATTACCAAAAGGTTGTTATGAAGGAGCCAAAGCACTTGGCATGGTGAAACACACAAGTATCTCCCTGATTCACTTTTGTTTTTGGAATGCTAGAATGGATACCAATTACATCCAGGAAAACCTTTAAGAGCACTGAGATGGTCCTTGCACACATCATGCCCTACTGGCACCACCTATCCACAGAGCAGACTGTGGCTGAAGACGCAGCACGTGACATCTGCATAAAAAACTGTACGAGGGGGCACGTGGGTAGCTCCACTGGCAAAGCATCCAACTTCAGCTCAGGTCATGACCTCCCGGTTCATGAATTTGAGCGCCATGATGGGCTCTGTGCTGTCAGCTCTGAGCCTGGAGTCTGCTTTGGATTCTGTGCCTCCCTCTCTCTCTGCCCCTCCCCTGCTCATGCTCTGTCTGTCTCTCTCTCTCTCTCTCTCTCTCTCTCTCTCAAAAATCAATACACTTAAAAAAATTTTTTTTAAGAAAGTATATAGGACTGCACCAGAGGGCCCAGCTTTCTCATAGGGACATATCATTAAATTCAGTCTTCTCTCTGGCTCCAACCTACAGGTAAGGGCACAGAAAGACTACTTCAGTGGTACTAGTTACCAATAAATATTTATTTCTGGGGCACTAACAGTGTTCAGACACCAGGCTGGCTGCTTGGGAAAACAACAACGAACAAGACTGGCATGGTCCCTGATCTCATGAAATATACATTCTATCATGGGAGAAAGACCAAAACAAAAGTAGATAAAAATAATTAGTTTGTGATTATCGCCTGAAGGAAACAAACAAGACAGAAAGCAGTGAACAGGGTCCAGAGTACTGGAAAGACCTATTTTAAATAGGCTGGTCAGGGCCACCCCTCTGAAATGGCGGCCTCTCATCTGAGACCCACAAGAGAGCGTCGAAGGAAACTGTTACGCACAGTTAGGGAAGGATATTCAAAGCAGAGAAGAGGACGCTCTGGTCCTGAGGCAGGACAAGGTCAGTGTGTTCCAGGCACTGGACAGCCAAAGTGAGAAGGAAGAACAACAACTTAAGAAGAGCCACAGGGCATGAAGGGAGCCTCTGACAGCCCCTGAAGAATGTACTATTAACTTCACTGCAAAGGCAACAGGAAGCTACCAGAAGGTCTAAGCAGGGCAGTGGTGCCTCCCGAGTTAGTTCTAAGAAGATCACCCTTCCAGGTGAAGAAGGCCGTTCAATGTGCCAGACTGAGTGTTGGGAGACCACTCAGGAAGCTATTTCAGGGACAGGAAGCATGAAATGGTGCCCAATACAAGAAACTGGTGGTGTGGATGGAGAAAATGATGGGAACAGAAATAGATTTTAAACTGCAAGTGATAAAACTTTAGGGATAAAACACAACAAACACACCTTTCTGATGACAGACCGAGGGAGAGTTAGAAAAAGAAAATGAAGACTAACTGGGGATTTTGGCTTGAGAAGCAGGCTGGCTGGCCCAGGGGAAACTTAGACAGTGAGCGGACGCCACACCAAACTTTGGCTGTTTGGGAAGGTTCACACAAAAACAGAGTAGAAAGGTTCTGTGGGGTTGCCAGAGATTTCCTTTTTTTTTTTTTTTCTTTCCTTTCCACCCCACTTAGCAGGTTTTTGACAAAGAACTTGACATTGATGCCTTGGTGATTAAATATAAATACGCTTAATTGATTACAGGCAGAGATAAAGGAACTCAGCTTTCCCTTAAGGGTCATTATCTAGATATGATTATATTGTGATCTAAAGCCAGGTCTTTAGAGGCCGCGATCGATTGGCCAGTGTTCACAAGCCCCGCCCCCTCTGCCCACATTTAGAGGCAGCATGTATAACTTGCCTGAATCGCTACTTCCAGTATCCCTGTGTTCACTACACTCTGAGCCTCAGATGTCAGAAGAGCAGCCTAAGTGACTGCCTAACGAAGGACATAATTAAAATGTTTTTATCTGTTCCTCTGTCTCATCCTACACTAATGTATTAATTCAACCATGGCTCCTGTGAGTGGTGTTTTTGAATCAATATCTTCTAGGAACCTAAGGAGGTTGGGAGGTGGGTAAAAAAAAAAACGCTTAGTTTTGTGTTCTAACACCTCTCTGTTATAATAATGGAGAAACATAAATTCTTGGGTTGCTCTGATAGGGAGTTCAACATTAGAGGAAGAGCCATATTGCTACAAAGATGTAAAACAAATTGCAATGCTCCAGTTCTTTGAAAGTTTCCACCTTTCCAGCCAAATTGCACTCCGTGTAAACCACCCTTATACCCAACCTAATCAGTGCTTCAAGAAGACTAGTCTGGTGGCAGTAGAGAATGTGACCAACCTATCTCTCACACATGGCCTCACTGGTCACTGGTGAATTCAGATTGTGTATCATGAATTATCTATGGCCAGTAAACTTGTCAGATAGACAAATTCATCTAACCTGGCCACTGTGCGGGAAGAAAAATAACTCGCTCTACCGTTTCAAGTTCTCGACTAAGACACCCTGTAATATAAAGATTAATAGGAGAAAAAAAAAACAGAAGTTTAATGACGTGTATAGCTCCAATACACATGGGAGAGATTCAGGAAAACTGAGTAACTCTCCAAAATGACCCAAGCTACCACCATAAACAACATCTTTAGCTAAAGACAAAAAGATTGGGGGCTGGGGGGACACAGTTACGGGAGATTATCAGGAAAAACACAGTAAACAAGAGTAAGGTTGTTCTATAGATTTACATTATTATCTTCTCCTTCGATAAAAGTCTCTAGAGATTTATGTCATCCCTCCCTTCCTGGTACAGAGAAGGAAACACCCTTACAAATGGAGATTTCACTTTTAAACATAAATGTCTCTTACACAAGGGTAACTTTTCCATTTTCAGAGCTGTCTGTTTCTTAAAAAAATAATCAGCCTAAAAGAATCTTATGCCAAAGAGGCATCTTTGGGGGTGACAAATTCTGTTCCCATTCCCTGCCATCAGTAGACAGCTCTACAAGATGGTAGTGAGAAGTCATTCTGAACTTAGGACGTAGGAATCTTCTCTAACCTACTTAATTGATTAGAAAAGATAATGTGTCACCTTGTGCTGTCAACATTTGGATCTAAAATGTGGAGGCCTGTCCACGAAGATCTAAAAGTCCTACTGAGCAGTGTCTCTCTATTTCATGTGGAACTGAGCAGCAGCACTAAAAAACTAGAAGGATCTCTTTAATGACAATCGTAGTTACTTTGCAAACTAAATCCATTTTTAGATTTAATGTCAGTCTCTGTGGTCTCTCCTAAGTTTCAGAAGGTTAGTACTTGTGTTTCTTTATTTATCCGATATACCGAATCTCTACAAAGTAAGTACTGTTAAGTACAAGACACCAGGCTCAAAATAGAATCACTATGCTAAAGCCCCATATCACTAAACTGAGACTTAGTGGTGGTTTTCCCAGAAATAGCATCTTAAATCAGTCAATCAAGAACTACCTACTTAGGTAGGGATGCCTGAGTGGTTCAGTCAAATAAGCATCTGACTCATGACCTCAGAGTCTTCAGTTCAAGCCCCCATGGGCTGTGTGCTGGGCATGGAGCCTACTTAAAAATAAAATAAAAATTACCTATTCAGCATGAGTTAAGTAATATGCTTGATAGATCCCTCTTATCCCCTATGAAAATGTGACCTTGAAATAGAAAACCAGCTTTCTGGTCTAGTGTAATTTCCTTGCTCATACTCCCATCTGCTACTAACTCATGTCTTTCATTTTGTACAGCTTCTTAGATATCTTTCTATCTGCTAGACTGGATGCTGCCTGACTTGCAAATCTTTGAATAAAGCCAATAAGATCTTTAAAATTAATTCAATTAAAATTATTAACAGTATTCAAACAGATACTGGTGAATTAATGAATTCTTTCTCATTTAGACAACTGTTTTCAATTCTGAAGTCCCTATTTTAAGAGGATTTTTACTACGTTCAGAATGGCCTGACCAAGAATGGCAAAGGAACTAGAAAGTTTGTTATATGAGCAACATAAAAGTCAGAAGTTGCATCCAAGAATAGGGTGAGGACACAGTAGTATTCTGCATGGACCTAAAAATTATATTTCAAAGAAAGTAGACTTATTCTGTAATTTCAAAAGGGAAATTAAGAAAAAATATATGGAAAGCAATGAAAGGCATGTTTGGGAAGAACATACTCATAATTTAAGTGATCTAAAACTTAAACATCTCCCTTGGGAAGAAGTGCAGATCAAACTGTCACATGTGCCCAAACCACCACTTGAAAACCACAACTATCTGGAATTTCACAGAAGATATGCTCCGATCTAGAGTAATGTCTCTTCCTCCAAAAATGCCATGATTCAGTGACTTTCAATCTGTAGGTTAAAAGGGGCATTTTGGTTTATTTAGATTGAAAGTGATATATATAAAGTGATAATATGTATAAGATTATATATTATATATATTATGTATATTATGTATGTATATGTGTATGTGTGTGTGTGTGTGTGTGTGTGTGTGTGTATACAGCATGTTCTAACATCTTAATTTGGTATATGGTAGGATATATTTGACCAGATAAAGACAAAAGCATGTGATGAGATTTGAAGACATAAATATTTTAATAATGATAAAATGATGATAAATAGGGAAAAGAAGGTATTTGAGAAACATGGGAGGAATCCAATCCACATATTCATGTGATTAACTAGATATGAAGGTGAAGGCATTAAAAGGGTACAGGATGCTAAGTTCTAGGCACAAATGAGTAAAGAATACTGGTAATATTGATATAATCATCTTTTAATGTAGGGGAGAACTAGCATTGGAGCAACAACTCAAATTTGTGGTTCAAATCAATAGTTTAGAGGGGAATACTATAAATATGGAAATATCCATCATAAGGTCAGACACTGGTCTAAAATTCAAGGAGGAGCTTAAGATGTAGGAGCATAATAGGTGTTACCAAAGGAGGAATGGAGAGTGAAGAGGAGAAAGAGCAGGAGGAGATGGGGGAGTAAGTTCTAGTAAACATGTTAGCGTACAGGCTTAGGAGACAGAGAAGTGTTCTTCAATTTTGGCACATACCATGTATGTCAAGTCTGTCAGTAAAATTGTGTGGTTACTCTGTACCACACACTGCATAAAGTGCTTAATGAGCAGTACAAAAATGTCAATACAAAAACAAGTCAGTAAAAAAAAAAAAAGTAAAACCATCTTGATTGCCCATCTATAGAGGAAAAACTAAAAAAAAAATCATGATAAATTAATAACACAGAATACTGTGTGGATCTTAAAATCAATGATCACAGCTGTATCGATAGACCTGGAGAGATATTCACTATTCAGTCTAGCTACAGAGAAATTTGGGGAGTACAATCCTAAAAGGACACACATTATACATACTCTGTGTATTTCTATCACATTTCAAACCTAACTGTTCAGAAAATTCTTTTGACTTACTCTTCAGTATATAACAAAACACACACACAAAAGTGTAGTGGGCTAATCACCAGACTGTTCATATCAGTTACCTAGAAAATTCAAGAGTGTTGGAATGGGATATTTAAAACCAAAATGAACAAAAAACCAAAAAACAAAACCCAACTGAACATAAAGAATCCTGCCTATTATAAAGTTAAATGCAAATTAAAAATATCAAATTCTATCCATATTAGCAAAGCATCCAATTACTACATATGCATATGACCATAATTAGAATGTAACATTTTTTTTTAATGAAACCACTGGAGATTATGAGATTGTGGGCAGTTTGAGATTTAGATACCTGTTGTTTTAACCCTTTTTCAGTATTAAATTTTTTATGACTAACCCTTATACCTGAACTCAAAGAAAGTATGCTCAGTGAAGAGTATTTATCCCTGGAGTATTTATGCTAGAGAAATGTGTCATCAAATGTTAGGTATGTGGGGGTTAGAGAGCTAATACAAATCCATTGTATATGAGGAGATTGGTTTCACTCATTTATTTTTTGTGGTTGTTATCCATTCACTAATGGCACTGCTAAGAGCAAATATGCGCTGTCTCAGCACTGATAAGAACAGAAATGGTATCACCTTTCTGCCTTCTGCGCTCTAATCCTCTGCCCGTTGGACGGACTATGAGCACTTTATTCAATGTTAAAGGTCAAATCTTTTCCTCTGGTAGGATATGTTTGCTCAATAAAGTATGTGCACAGCTTTACATGCTAGAAAGCAAATAAAGTCAGATGGTTTGATCAATGATTATTTCATCAACAGTATCAACTAAAAGTGTGTAGGACAGAGAGCCTTTGCAGGAACTTGTTACCTTTTCAGTTTCTCACTTAGCTCCCAAATGACAGATGTTTAGATGCAACTCCACTTAGGAGTCTTAACTGTCATCTTCAGCTGCACACAATCCCTCCCCTCTGCCCATTCTAACCAAACTCTCCTCAACCTTAGTTAAGGGCAACTTTATCGCTAGAGGAAGCCAGATGAAGAGGAGTGGAATCATTCTTGACAGACTTTTCTCACATCCCAAATTCAGCTTATCCGGAAATCTTGTTGGCTCTCCCTCTAAGATTCAAATTAGAACTGTTTCTTACTACAGCCATGGCTACTAGAAGGATCAAAGCAAACACAGTATCTTGCAGGTACACATAATTTGCTAACCTCACTACTACTTTCTCCTTGGGCTCCAAAAATCTGATGGAAGCCAGAGAGATGGATTGGAAATCATAAGTTACATCGTTTCATGTTTTGACCAGAACCCTCATGTGACTACCCATTCCCACGGATTTTCCTTGTCAAATGTACATGCATTCTCCTTCAAACCCAGTGGCTTTTCGCACTGTAGAGGGTCTGCGTGGGCTTTTCTCTCTGCCTGGAATGTTCTTATTTGGTACTGTAGGGGCCCAAGGCAGGCATATTGATTTTTTTTTAATTAAAGTTACTTATGAAACAGCCAGTGAGGAAGAACACTCTGACACTCCTTTGTCTCCAGAAAGCTGGAAATAAATCTCCCATGTCAAAAGTACCCTCCCTAAGCCAGTAGGTAGAAATATCCTTATTGTCAGAAATAGGGAATTCAGGTCCAAAGAAGCCCATATAAATATTGTTATTTTTCCTTACTATCTGAAGCTCCTGAACATAAGATTTCTTTGTCCCATCAATTCCTTACAGATTTATGTTCCTTTATCTAAGATGTGTAAGAGCTACATGCCTTGGTCATTTCTTTGGGTTCCAACTTTGTAACTGGGCCTTTGTATGTGTGCAGTTAGGTTTTAGTTTTCCCTGTTAATCTGTTTCAAGTCAATTTAATTCTTAGACCAGCTAGAAGAATCTTGAAAGGTAGAGTAAAATATTCCTCCCTAACAATATCTACATTTTTTAGTGTTTACTATTTTTGGGATGGAGGGAGGGAAAGAGAGAGAGAGACAGACAAGGGGGAAAACAAGAGAGAGACACAGAATCTGAAGCAGACTCCAGCACAGAGCATGACACAGGGCTTGAACCCACAGACTGAGATCATGACCTGAGCCAAAGTCTGATGCTCAACTGACCGAGTCACCCAGGTGCCCCAACACGTTTATAACTGCCCTTTTTTTTTTTTTTTAAGTTTCAAAGGCCATCTTTTCAATAAGGACCATGCTAACCACTCCTAATAAATGGCAACCTTTCCCAGTTTCCTTTTTCTTATTCCATTTTTCACTCACAGCTCCTATCATCTACTAGTTGTCTATAGAATTCACTTAGTTACGAGGTTCATTACATATTTCTTGTTCGCCCTGCCCCTGCCAGAATGTAAGCCCTGGAACAGAGATCTGTGTTTCTTCGAATTACTGAGGTATCCCAATAAGCTAAAACAGACCTTCACATACAGGAGAATCCCAATAATGTGTTTTTTTTTTTTTTTACCATACCAATCAGCATTGAACGACAAATATTTTGTCTTCATCTTTCTCTACTAAGGAACATCTTTAAGATATACTTCAGGAACTCCTAAGGAAGGAAGGGCAGATCCCTATAATGCCTAAAGAAAATAATTCTCAATTAATAGTGAGTTCTTAATGTCACTCACATCTCTTCTAATAAAACAAAGTCTTTCTTCTAGATATTCTAAAATGCCTCAGGGCTGTTGTGTTTAGTTTCATTTTTTTTTAACTTTTTCTTTTTAATTTTAGTGTGTATTGCTATTTATGACGTCTGTTTCCCTATCCTTGGAAGAATTGTGTTATGATAGTGCAATCACATACATTTAAGAGCAAATATAGGAAAATCTGCCATCAATAAAGACTATGCATTTAATATTCTACATCTAAATCACTAATTTATTACTGAAACACAACACAATAAATGGAGACTAAAATGATCTTAAATAGATTTTTAGCATTTCATGGGTAACTCAAAGTGATAATAGGTATCAGGGTATGGTCATTAGAACCACATGGTAAATAGAGATAGGTCAGTAATATATCCCAAAGGACAGAGTGATGAATTCCCCAAATTTTAATACATATGTTGTTAATGGATAGCTCCCCAGTCCCAGGATTGTCATTTTTGCCCCAGGAATCAGATACTTGGAACAATAATTACTGATTTTAATTCCTTTGTACTACTTCTCTAATACAGGTACTTCTTTACCTTCATAAAGAATCAAAGCCTCTCAAAGGTGAACAAATAAATTATTCAAAATCCCTCGTGACTTTCTGCCCCATGTGTGAGACATAGTAGACTCACTAGTTCCATGTGTGTCCACACCATTAAAAGGAAGGAATAAATGCTCTTCAAAGCCCCTCAAAGCAAATGCTATGATGAGACACAAAAATGAAGCAATCCAGGCCTGACGAGGTTGCTGTAAGCTACCTTCCTATTTCTGAGCTCCAAGACAAATGACATTTCTTTAAGTCTCTTAGTCTAAAAAGACATCATGCTCTCCAAAGAGTTGTCCTTTATTTCACTCAGAAAATTTTCTAAAACCTTCTTCTATAATGACTAGTTTGAAATGTAATTTAAATAAACTCAATAGCTAAGAGTGAGAAACTGCAGTGTAATTCAACCAATCGAGGCTTAAATCCCTAATGATCTAATTAAAAGCAGGTTAAAGAATGTTGTACTTGACTTTTTGCTTCCTCGGATACCTCACACTTGATCAAAAAGCATAGAATGTTTAATGTTATTAACACATTTCAATACCATGAGCTTCAGATCTGAGATTCAAAAACACTTAAAATAAAACCGAAACTAAGTATCGGAACTCAGTGTTGATTTCTCCTTCCAGAGATGGATATATGCCTGTAGGTAAAACACGCCTCTCGAAATCTGGATCCTGTATGAATAAGTAACTTGAGCACAGAGCATGCAGGTTGGCAGAACACAGGATTTTGAAACGAATCTTAGTGAGAAGAAATACTGAAAACCAAGTCTGTTTATATGTTTTTATATTAGAGTATAAGGCTACAGCTTTATGATAACCAGACATTTACTTCTATAAGAGCTACTGAAGGAAAAAGAGCTGCTATATGTGTGCTTCTAACCTATGGATTGTTGAAGTCCAGTTCAAAGTCATTTTGGTCACCAATTTCGAAGAACCAAAGTCAGTATGATAACATGTAAGCTAAGGTCACTGTGTTGGTTGTTTCAAGGGGGCTCACATAGGTTCGTCACTTAACAAAATAAAAATTCAAAAAGCTTTTGAAGTAGCCAACCCATCTGTATTTGATTAGTTTGGATTTTTATCTTTTTTCATGAAAGCTTCTGAGTGCCTGCCTAAGATGAGCCAATATCTAAGGGCAATGGAAAGGGAGAGCACTGATAAGTGCAAGACTAAATCTGCATGCAGTTTCTTAAGATAAAATAATCCATTGATTAGAAGGCCTTTTATCCATCTTCATTAGTGATGATAGGGCCCTGGCATGGAATTAAAAATTCTTTATGAATATTTACTTTTATGGACCAATGATCATGTTCAAAGAGTATCTTCCAACTTAAGCCACTAGTTTTGATAATAAAAATAGAAACTCAGTCAAAGTGGTTCATTACTGTTGTCCAAGGGATCACTCGCAAGCATTCAAGACATGGTAGGACTTTTGCAATTTTTTTGGAAGTTCTACTGTGTATCCATATGCAACCACTGAGTGTTCACTACTGAGTATTTAGTAGAATGTGCAGAATAATAACTAGAACATGCCAGATAATAAGGCAGTATTAAGTTTCTGGTCCAGGAGACTCTGGATGTAGATGGTTTTTAGTGTTTACTACTGTTTTTCTTTCAATGTTGCTTAATAGCCACACACAATTGTCTTGTATTGGGTGTCAGAATAGTTTGTGCTTGATTCAAATTTTCTCCACATGCACAAATTCAAGAATTTTCTTTTGGTGCAAAAAAACCAACATCACTAGCAGTGGCGTCTTTCAACAATGAGCATCATAAAAATCCTCTGTGAAGAGAAAAGAAGCTGATTTTCAATGATGTGATATAGACTCATACAGGTAAATACCCAAATGGTATGTAATGGATGAGACGGAACAAAACAAAACAAGGGAAAAAGAAGGTAAAATACCATCATGAGTCTCAGGCTTGTGTGAGCAATATGTACAGTAGGAATAATTATTATAAAAAATGAAAATGAAATTCTTAAACTAATCAAAGAGAGAAAGAAAAAGACTATGTTCTAAGTTTTGAATGCATTAAAACTAAACCCTGGAACAACTTCAAAATTAAGTGAAATGAATCTCAAAAGCAGGCAAATGTCTTTTAAAGTACAAAGAAAATTACCTTAGAAGATTAGACGGAGGATCTTTTCAAGTGCAGCACATCAGATAAGCCAGAAGGACCCACAAGGGGGCTAACTGCCTGCTAAATGCAATGGCTGTTGCTTTACATTCAAATGTATGTCCTGATCACAGAAGGAATGAGAGGCAGACAATGGAGAGGAGGGCCTAAGTCCAGGAGCAAGAGAAGGGGGAAGGGGAGAAAGAAAGAGAGAGAGAGAGAGAGAGAAAGAGAGAGAGAGAGAAGAAACAGAACAACAGAACGGAAATCAGTATTAATGCCAGAATGGGTGGTCAAAGCATCACAACTCAACATCCAGACCCTGGGCTGTGAAGCTTGAAAGCAATAAAAAGATACAGATGCATAATCCTTCATCTCTTTTTGCAGCCTGAGTTTGGAGGAGAAAAATAAAAACAGAAAGGGACGGCTGTAGAGGGAGGACCTCTTACTCTCCACAGAGGGGTGTACTACACTTGAGGCTAATCCAGGACAAATGGCCTTGTAGAAGGCAGGGCAACCTGGCTTGGAAAAAATGCAGGAAGCTGTTTGTCAGTGGTGGTGTTGAGGACAGACACTTACTGCTCTGAGCCTGTATCGTGAGGGCCACGGTAAGGCCAGATACGCTCATGTTCTCTGTCACAAAAGATGTCCCTTTCTTCTTATCAGTGTCTTCATATACAACACCCAAACTGCACTCCTGAGGAAATGCAGATATGAATAAAAGAATTCAAAATGTAGAACTAGGAGAAAACTTTGCGGGCATTTAGTAGCACCCCTTTAGCATTACATGAATAAAGCAATACCCAGAGAAGTGAAATGTGACAGCAGAGCCAGGCCTACACCCCAGGTGTCCATGCCTCAAGGCTGTTCTGCTCCTCCAGCATTCTTGCAAGGGTCCCTGACCCAACTCACTGGTTCTTAAAACAGGTGTTTGCAGCAGTGTTATTAGGAGACTTATTAAAAGGTGATCCCGGGACACTGGTCCTAACCCAATATCGAGAGTTGACAGCACACGGGCCCGATCCACAAAGAATTATTCCAACTCACACAGCGGCATTACCTTAAAACCAATGCAAGAGACATTCATTGAGGGCTCTCTAAATGCAAGGTACTGCTCCATGATGGAAAGTCAATGATGACGAAACACTGTCCTCAAAGAGTGCTCATGGATCTAGTCATTGAACTACTTATTTATTTCAGATTTCAGCATCGATGGATGCTCCATAGATCAAGTTGACAGTGAGGATACTAGAACCTGCCAGCTGGTGATCAACAGATGCTCAAGAGTATGAAGAAATGATACCTCTCCCAGTATGGTGTAGATGGCCAGCTCCTCACATATATTCAGAACACAAAGGGTGGCAGGTCATGGTGTGTCAAGAGCATGTAGCTATTTTTATAAACTTCAGAACAAAATATTAGGATACGGACCAATTTGCCCCCGCCTTCCTGTTGAAACAAAATATAAAACAGAAGGTTCTGGGGACAAATAATTCTCCAAGAAGGTGCCAAATTGGCCTCCCTTCTCCCCTCTCCTCCCACATACCTGTTCACAGGGCTCAGGCCTATGCTACAGTTAGTTGGGTCCGCTGGGGGCTCACTGGGAAGGGCTGCTCAGAGCTGGAGGCACAAGATAAGCCTGCAGTACTTGATAAGGCTAAAGGTCCTACAGACCAGGTGCAGAAGAAAGGCTTGCCCAGAGTTCATGTCCTGGGACCTGGGACAAAGCCAGCACAGGGAAGAAGGTAGCCAGCTTCTGAGTGGTTGTAGTTGCTTTTGAGTCACCTCTTGGGTCTGAATGTGACTGCTGTGTAGGCATATCTAGCAAACAAAGACAGGGTGGAGAAAAATAGACCAGCAGCAGTTCCAGATTCGGCCTTCTTGCCTCACAGTCTCACTGGGGTGCTCTCATTTTGCCGGCCACGGACAGCATTAAGGACTTCTGAATTAAACTTCTTCTTGTTTAACTTTTTTGTTTAAGTTTAAGAAAAATACAAGCAACACAAAAGCAAAACCAAAGAACATTCCCCTTACTCCTGGAATATTCTTTCCTATTTCCCCAAATGTTAAAAGCCCAGGTTAAGCCTCCCAGAACCCTGGGAAGGACAGTGATCTCAGTTGCTGTTTCCTCCTCAGAATTCAATCCCCTGCATTTAAATGATTTACAGAATGAAGGATCTCACCTACTGAGGCCCCACCCACCTAAGGAGATCTTTATGATTCACTCCTCTGGTAGGCCTGCTTTCCACCACTATAAAGTGGTTCAGTTCACTAAAACCTTATATAAAACTTTATTAGGCAGGATAATTTCGCTTAGCTAGTGCAGCAAGCAATGAAATCTCGGTGGCCTAATACAGTAAAGGGTTATTCCTTGCTCACATAAAATCTGAAGCAGGTCAGTAGGGGACCACCCCCACCCAAGACTCAGGGACCCATAACCCTGCCATCCTGTGACGCCACCAACTCAACATGTGGCCTTCAAGGTTGCTGAGGCAAGAAAAGGGAGAGACAATGCATCATGCTGGCTTTTAATGACCTCCACCCCAGAGGAAGGCGTCACATTTCTGTTCAGTGGCCAGAACTAGTCCCATGGCTTTACTCTAGTTTCAGAAGACCAGTTAAAAAAAAAAAAAAAATGGGAAGCTCATGAAATATTTAGTGGGCACAATCTCTGCTAGGACAGCAATGATTATTATTTACATACAATATTAGCATCTATGTCCTATCTGGAAGGGTCCTTCCCCCTATATTCCCACAGTCCAGCTCTCAAAAGTTGTCTTCCTGGGTTTGAACTCTGGGAAATATTCTCTTCTGGAGTTCTAATGAGGTAGCCCAGAAAACTGAAAATGATTAAAAACAAACAAAACAAAGTCAATCAAAAATTCTTGTTTTGTTTTGGCATATACTAAGGATCAAAAAGTAGACATGGTGAAGAATGAGCTGTGGGAAGTCATCAGGAGGGGGGTGGAAAAAATAAAGGGGAGGGGTGCCTGGGTGGCTCAGTTGTTAAGTGTCTGACTTCGGCTCATGTCATGATCTCGGGGTTCATGAGTTCAAACCCCATGTCAGACTATGCTGACAGCTCAGAGACGCAAGCCTGCTTCCCATTCTGTATCCCCCCGCCCCCCCCCACTCCCCTGTTCACACTCGCGCTCTCTCTCTCTCTCTCTCAAAAATAAATAAACGTCAAAAAATTTTTTTTTAATAAAGGGGGGAAAACACAATTGGTTTTACCTCCTGGATTTGCATCTAAATGTAAACATCCTATGGTACACATACACATATATACACACCCCACAAAGTAACACCATTGCATTGTCAGTTGTGTGGACATACAGCAAGTTCATGATTCATGCCCCTAAGCAAATAGAGTCTAAGTATCACTCTGGTGGTCTCTACTCATTACCATTCAGTGCCTCTGGTTGACTATTCTGGTTTAAGAGAAAGAGGAGATGTCCTTCACATCCTTCTTAGAGCTGCAGGGGGCTCTTAAGCTTGTAAAGGGAATTCTTTCAACATAAATAAAAAGTATTTTTAAAACAGATCTTTTAATGCAGGGAATGCACCAATTCATATGCAAGGAAGGATTGGGGGGAAAAAGTGTCAGAGGGATGTGCTTATCATCCAAACATTCAACTAATACTGAATTCCTCCCATGTGTCTGGCACTAATCTGAAGTTTGACAACACAGCAGTGAATAGAGCTTACAAAAATCATGGAACTTACCTTCTAGAATAACTGCATTTCCCGGTTTACAATGTATTTTTTTTCTAGTTGGTTGTTTTCTTCAGTCTTCCTTTTATTCCCCGCCCCCGAAAATGAACTGGATAGGTCTATTTCCAGATACTACATCGCCTCTCAGTTCTCTCAACCGAGGTTAACACCTTCTTTGTAATAGAGGTCATCTGCTCACTCATTTCTTAGGAGTTTTGTCACCTACTGTCAGGGTCATCGTGTTGAAAGAAACCTTGTATTCCACAATTGACAACTCGATATTATTTTCACATTCTGTTTTGCCTGGTTCAGTGTTCGGTCAGCCTGATAGGACAATAATTCTGGTTTGCCTCTCTGATGTGCTTTTGGTGTGCCCACACCTGAGCCATTAAACCCCTGTGGAGAAGTCAGCTTCCAACACCCACCTTTATGCGTGAAGCTTTCCATCCCCCAATTCTTTGCTTTGTATCTCTCATGCTTTCTCATTATTCCTCAAGTCAGGACAAGTCACATTTCTGGGAAAGGTCCAGTCCCAGAGGAAACGAGGGTCCCATACTGATCTTGCTAACCAAATACTTCTTGGACTTTTAAACAAGTCACTTTTCCTCCTCTGTGCTTCAAGAAGATTCTTGGTTCAGAGCTTCTGAGCACAGATCATTTCCCTCCCCTCCCGCCCCTTTTATTTGCCAAGGGGCTTTATGGTGATAGTGACTATAAGGCCTATTTTAATGTTTATTTTCCTGGAATGGTCTCTATTTCCCACATCCTTTTCCATAAGTATGCCATCATTCTTGTCAGACTGTATCTTAAATTCCATTAAAAACACAAGATAGAGTCCATCTGCTTGCTTACCAGGGCATTTCACATTCAGATCAAAAGCCTCACACTTTTCTCTAAGTTTTTTTTTCCCCCCAAATAGCCCTTTTTTTAACTTCTACCCACTCCACCAGCCATCTCAGCTTGCGACCACGGATCAACCTCCTGCTCATCCTGACAACCCACTCCTGGCTTAGAAATCATTCACCACCTCCTGCTTTGTGGGCAGCTCTCCTGAGCCAGAACTCACAGAACCTTCTCTACCTCTTTTCCATGCAGCTTGAAAACAACTACTCCTCACTCCTGCGTGGGCACCACTCCCCTGACGATGCCCCAAACCCCTACACGTACATGCTCCTTCACCAGGAAGTTTGTTCTGAACTATAGGGCGAGGTAAATCTTCTTTTGAGGAGATCTTGTCTAATTATACAAATCTCAAGCTTCCTGTTGCTATCATAAAATGGATTCAATCCCTGTTTCTGCCTAAGTGGAAAACTTCATTTAAACACCACTATGTACTTGAGGCCTGTCATGTCTTTCTTCACTTTCTTCTTTTTTGAGTAGAGTGGACGTTAGTTTCAGATGTGCAACATAGTGATTCCACAATGCTATGTTACGCTAGCTCACCATGAGTATGGATCCCGTCTGTCTCCGTTCAGCACTTGTATGATATCACTGACTACATTCCTTATGCTCTGCCCTTCATTTCCCGGGACTTACCTCTTCCATAACCAGAAGCCAGAGTCTTCCACTCCCCCATCCCCCTTCCTTCTGACAACCACCAGCTGCTTCTCTGTATTTATAGGTCTGATTCTGCTGTTTGTTTGCTTATTCATTTTATTCTTGTTGTCTTAATTCCTTAGACAGGGACTAAGAAAATTCAACAGCTTTACTTTGTCCGGTACTGAATCACAAAGCAAACACTGAAGTATTTGCTTGCTTTGTTTTGTTTTAATTTATGTAGCTATTAACTGGTTGGCAGTAATCCACAATAAAGCATCAATATATCTCGTTGTAATGGCAGCTTCCTCTTTTAATAACTCAATGGATCTTTAAATACTCACCAAACACCACACTGTACAATAGCCATCAGGCAAAAGATGTGCCTACCAGTATATGCTTGCTTAATTCATTAAGTAAAAAATAAATGTAAAAAAGGCAGTTGTGGTCTACCTCAACACAAAAACATTACCAGATCCCAGAGTATTAATTAAGTCTTTACTATGAAGAACAAGGAAACACGCTAACAAGAGAAAGATGTGATATGATGGGATATGCTGAAGCAATAGTTAGAGGTTTTTACTACTTTTGGTATTAACTGCTTTAAAGTCCACTAGGGAACCTGAATTAACACAAGAAAAAATTCAGTGTTTTTTTTCCAATGTTTTCTATGTTTGCAAGGTGTTGCATTTCACAGCAAGTAGGAGAGCCTTCAATGAATGTGTTCTGAGCTAACATATGATGAGCTTAATTTTGTGCCTTCCAGCTGCTGGGATGGGGAAGACAGTCCACCATTCTTTATTCCTGTGGAGTCTTTTTATTTTTTAAGATTTTAAGTAATCTCCATACCCAACATGGGGCCCTAATTTACAACCTCAAGATCAAGAGTCACATCCTCTACTGATGGAGCCAGCCAAGTGTCCCTACTTTTTTTAAGTACTGTGTACACACAAAACAATTCAGAAATCAAGAGTCACATGCTCTAATGACAGAGCCAACCAGACACCCGACTTGTGAAATCTTTTATTCCAACCTTCTACAGCATATAACAAATCAAGAGAGATTATTTACTTAAGGAATCTCTTAGAGTGATTCCTGATATTGGGAGTTTTAAATAAATGTTGAGGTAATCAAGGTTTTAGGGGGTGAACATTATGTATGTCACCCCCAGATGCAGAACAAAGTCATCAAATCGTCCTCAGGCAAGGGCTCTGAACAAAAGGTAGTGCGTGGGCACCAGCTATGATCAAGGAACTAGCTCTAAGATACTAGAACAGGGAACTCTACGTTCAGTATTGGAACCTATAATAAATGTGATGTGAATTTAAGACCATCCTTTAAACTTCAGCGTCAGTTTTTATAGTTACAAAACAAGAAATCAACCTCTAAGGGTTGTTACAAAGCTTAAGTGGCTAATCTCTAAGAAAGCATGTTTTGATCCACATAATAAAAATTCCTTGCCTTGGGGGCTGAGTGGTAGATTGTCACCCACCGATGCTAAGTTGTGCTCTACCAGTCAAGGCCAAACGATCCTATGTTAATTCCGATACTAAGTGTGTATATGTAGGTCTTCCTTGCCGAGCTAGACCATCACCTCCTTGATGCAGAATGCACAGTTGATTTTCCACAAACAATGTGACAGGACTAGAAGATGCTCAACACATGTTTGTTGTGTTAATAAATAAATTACATGGAATTGTATCATGTTATGCTATGACCACAAAAGCTTCTTCAAAGAGGAGAGTCTTTCTGTACAACCCCCCACACCATCCTGCAGTGTTTCCAAGCCATTTTGAGCAGATCTACATCAATACAGGTCTCAGTTAATTGGAAGTATTTATGCATGATTGTCTCCTCAATTATTAGTCGTATCTGCTTTTCAATCCTTAGCTCCTGGCTGAATACTTGTTCATGATTCTACTTAACCTTCTACTGGAAAACCATTCAAAAATCAAATCTGAAAAACATTTAGCAGGACCAGTGTTTTGTCCAATACCATGTTTACAATATCCTTCACTCATGGTACTCAGTAGACAAAGAAGGAGCAGCTTAGCCATCAGGCATTCAAGAAGGACAAAGAGCTCCAACATTCTTTCCTTCATTCCTGTACCCAAAGGAAAAAAAAAAAAAAGCCTTTGCCATATCCCTCAACCTCTATCATATTTTGAGATTTCTTCTTCTCTTAAGGTATAAAAACTGTTGTATGTCAGGCACAAATTTAATAATGTGGTCAGGAAATCTGATTTGGAGCTGAAAACCTCATATTGATGACCTAGGTCTTCTTGAGGAAATGCCTTACAGTTTCCTTCAAATGCCCTTCTTTGGTCCAGTGGAAATAGTGCATAGATTCATAATATCTACCTGTGTGGATTCTCTGTGAGAAAGGAGCAGTTAGTGCTATTACCTTCCTGAGATGGTCGAGAAATTAAGGCATAGATGTGTGATTAAATAGGTATCCAGAAGGAAAATGGGTGATTAACTCCAGGCTGCGGAGATTCTTACCTACCTCCCATCCCCGCAAAAATATGCACTCAATATGGGCTGTTCCAGGAAAGGGGGCAGTATTTTGGGGAACTTATAAGTTCCTTAGCTTGGGTCCTAAAAATGCCATTTAATTCTAATTATTGAGTACTGCCTATGGATGGATACCAGCACAAGCACCTTCAGTACATTATTTCATCTGATTTAACTTGCAAGATAAAGTCATTAGGCAAGCATTATTACGTAAGCTTTAAAGATGAAGAAAATGAGCCTCATGGAGCCTAATGAACTCTCTACATTTAAGTCGAATCTAGTTGGCTCCAAGTTTTAACTAAGTATATGTCCTCCTGATAATTAGAAGCTTTTAACTATGCTGGTCTGACAACAAATGTCATCCACAAAACTTGCTTTCTCTATGATCAGAACAGGCTAATAGCTCCTGTCACATCACTAGAGCATTTTTAACTTGCTGAAAAAGGTGTAATCATAGATTATTTCCTATTATCAGCTACCACCCTCTCCACCTCCCACCTTCCACACTGCAGAGGCTTCTCTGGCCAGTTCTCTCCCATTTCTAACACCAATTAACAAGAGCTCCCTCATTTGCCCAGCGCTCCCACAGCCTCATTTTTTTTCCTAACCCACCTATTACGGTAGTATGCTAAAAAAAAAAAAAAAAAAAAAAAAAAAAAGAATCTTAAGTAAAAAGTCCTCAGCACTGCCCCATGGAAATCACATCTTCTTTGCCAGGAAGTGTTTAGTGACAGCAAAATGGTACTCCAGGCA
The DNA here is from genome assembly GCF_006229205.1 of Suricata suricatta. NCBI lineage: Eukaryota > Metazoa > Chordata > Mammalia > Carnivora > Herpestidae > Suricata > Suricata suricatta. The sequence goes on along the minus strand of NC_043700.1, from coordinate 30,820,845 downwards.
TTCTGCAAGATTCAAAGTCTCAGAGCAATTTGCTGCCACTGGCCAGGTGATAATCCAGTTAGTAGTGGAACCCACCCAGGCTGTGACAGAACTTGAAAGAATAGAGAATCTTGACCCTCGTAAATACAATCCCTCAAGGAGATAGAGGCCCTAGACAGAAGCCCTACCAACATGGGGATCAGAGCTGTGCCAAGGAAAGCTTGGGATTTGGCACCCAAGGTTGACAAGTCATTCCTCCTTCACGGGGGGGGGGGGGGGGGGGGGGGGCCACTGAAATACAACTCTCACTGCCGTGAGTTATTCTTCCCAACATGGAAGACAATTTTGGTATTCCAAAGTGTATAAGCAAAACAAAGAGGTATCGACTGCTCAAAAGATCTGGTGAGCTTTGGTTTATGAGACTCAAAAGCACTTCCCTATCCCTATCTACCCCAGGCTTCATCCTGCATTGTTCCCAGGGATCATTCGTCACTCTAGCATTGGCAAAACCTACACCAGAAGTGTGCATCCAGCTTAAGTTGGTTCTATCAACCATTGCACTGGGTGTGCTGTTTCCATTTATCTGACAAAAGTCAACAGCTAAAAAAGTCTGTCCTGGTAGTAATTTTAATTTGGGTTATTATTTCTTTTACAGAAACTTACAAAATTTGTGTGTGTGTTCATGTGTATCTTTTTGATACGACCACTGAATTTTAGGTTTCGTAAGGAAAAAAATTATGAGGGTCATCCAATATCATTTCCCACCCAACCTTTCCCTGAAAAATGATCATCTAGCCTTCTGGTGAAAGCCTTTGGTTACAGTAAGTGTGCTCCATCATTACACAGCTCTTGTTCAAATACCATGCTTTGTAACAGTGAATGAACCCTACCTCCCCCCAACATCTTCCCATAGGTTCTATAGTTTTGCCCGACATGCCACACAAAGTGAGATAATTTTCTTCATTTTATATCTGCAAGTTCTTTAAATATTTGAGGACTCGTTACTGACAGGTTACTCAAACAAGCCTGATTTTTCTTTTGTTGCCAGTGTCATTATGGCTAGGATGCGTTCGGATATAAAATAATGGCCACGGATTACTCTGAACATTAATAATGCTGCACCTAAGGGGATGAATCCGACAATCTCATGTATTTCAGTTGAATTCAAATTATCTTCCACCCTGCCTTCATGGCTTATCTTGTGCTTTCAAACTGTCAATCCACCCACTTTGAGACCAACTAACTTGGCGTGTCCACACACCCTCCCACACTTCTTCTCATCTTTCCAGAACACAGTTCCGGGATGAATTTGGCACTGGAAGGAGAACAGGTAGCTTCAGCTGAGTTTTCAGAAAAGGGCATTAGACATTAGAAACTAGCCATTCGTTACTTATAAAGGCAAGGACAGTTCTTTAAGGCAGGCATCTTAAAGGAAAGCTGATGAAGGCATATGAATTTCTCAATGCAAATATCCAAAACCCACCTGTCAGAAAAACCTTCAGAAGACATCCTGAGTATGCTCCCATTCTCATCTTCTTACAGCTGTGTATGTCCACACAACCTGGAATTTTGCCCCGTATCAAAGGGTCCCTGGGAGACAGTATCCTTGACTTTAATTTGTATTCCAATAGAAAAACTGAAATTAAATTGTAATAAGACAATTTCCTCATTTTCTCCTGACCTCTGCCTAAAGAGAACACAGAAAATGTACTCTGTAACACAACCATGCTCAATGAGACAGTCCATCATCAACCACACTGCACTCGTGAACAGGAGGCCATTCTGTTGACAAAAGTCCTCTGGAACAAATATATTTAATTCTAATACATGGGCAGACCAATCTTTATTTTAAAATAGTCAATGATATATCTTAAGTCCTGAGCTATAGTTACAAATACAAGAAGGCTGAAATGCCAATGCTCTCATTTGCAACTAAAAGGAAATGAGTTTCTGTTTCCAAAAGGGGTCAAAGAGAAATGGTCTCAAGGGATAAGGAAATTAGTTCTTTAAGGAAATACCTCCATCTTGTGGGCATTCAGGACTCACATTTAGCACCATATACAATGTGTTGCAGTTCTACAATTTGATTCAAAAAAGTGTTGGCTTGAATGTAAAGTTCACTGAGGGAGTACAAAAATAAATAATGTATGAATCCTACTTTCTGGACATTCACAGTCCAAGGTTAGAGAGGCATGCACACGTATCTAATAAAAGAGAGAAAATGCTGACAGGTGACACAGGTTTTAGGTAAGTATGGTAGGGTTAGAGACATGAATTTTGACTCCAAATATCTAGTAAATCTTGGAAAAGTCTTGGAGATGAGATTTACACTAGACCTCAAAGTCTGTCGATTTCAAGAAGTCAGTGGAAAAAAGGGGAAGCTTATCTTCAACAATATGATCAGCTGGAGTACAAGCATGAAGATGGGTGTGTTAGTTTCCTATCACCGCTGTAACAAATTACTTCCTACATGCAGAGAAGCTGAAAACACAAATTCATTACCTTACAGCTCTATAGAAGTCTGACACGGGTCCCACGACGCTAACTCAAGGTGTGATGTTCCTTTCTCAAGGCCTAAGGGAGGTTCTTGGTCTGTGCCCTTTCCGGCTTCCGGAAGTTACTCACATGCCTTGGCTTGGGGTATCTTCCTCCAACTTCGAAGCCAGAAACAGCAGATGGGAGTTCATCTCACATATCATCATACGTATTTCTTTCAAAGTCACATCCTCCTTGGGCTCTCCCCTCTCCCCTCCTCTTCTACTTTTAAGGACACTTGTGATTACACTGGGCCCACCTGAGTAATCCAAGATGCTCTCCCTATTTTAAGTTTGACTGATTATTATCCTCAATCCATCTGCCATCTTAATTCTCCTTTCCTATGCATCCTAATACCTTCCCTGGTTCTAGGGACTAGAAAATGGGTGGGGAATGTTATTTCCTGCTTTCTCCTCTAGGGTTTTGATGGTTTTCTGTCTCATATTCAGGTTTCTTATCCATTTTGAGTTTATTTTTGTGAATGGTGTAAGAAAGTGGTCTAGTTTCATTCTTCTGCATGTTGCTGTCCAACTCTCCCAGCACATGGCAATAAGAAAAAATGAAATCTGGCCATTTGTAGCAAAATGGATGGACCTAGAGGGAGTCATGCTAAACGAAATAAGTCAGGCAGAGAAGGGCAGATACCATATGTTTGCACTCATAGGTCTAACAGGAGAAACCTAATAGGAGACCATGGGAATGGGAAAGGGAGGGAAAAGACTTGGGGAGAGGGAGTGAGGCAAATCATGAGAGACTTTTGAATGCTGAGCACAAACTGAGGGCTGAAGAGGGAGGGGGTAAGGGGAAGGGGGTGATGCTCATAGAGAGGGGCACTTGTGGGGAAGAGCACTGAGTGTTATGTGGAAAGCAACTTGGTAATAAACTATTAATAAAAAAAAAGAAAAGGGGTGGAGAGTATTATTATGCCTATCACAGTGGGCAAAGATCACATAAAAAATGGTGGTAGACTGGGTTTCACATAAAGAAACAAAGGCATAAGGGAAGGACATAAGGGGAGACAATGTTGGGAATGAGAGAACAGAGACTCTCCAGAAGGTTCTGAGCATGAAGAAATATTATATGATCTTGCTACGAAGAGCACAATTCTAGCAGCACCATGGCAGATAGGTGGGGAAGAATCTGATGGAGGTGGGGAGACCAGTGAGAAGAGCACCAGGGGTAACGATAAGGGTCTGAACAGATACGATGACTGTGACCAACAGGTGCAGAAACCACTCCATGATGGAGCACAGACACGACCCTGACTGCCATCAGGGTTCTGGAGAAGAGACGGGAGGATTCTAATACCACTCAAGTCTCAAATGTGAGAAACATACCATTCTGTTATCAGAGTTCGGGAACACAGGAGATATTATGTGAAAGGGGGGAGGTCATAATTTAGGAAATGATCAGGGATAGGGATCAAGGGAGGTTTACTTAAAGCTACAGGAGTCTGTAAGATGGGCCGGGAAGAACAGAATAGTAAAATAAATAGCCAAGAACTGGCCTTCAGTGACTGCCTCCAAGTAAAGGATGCAAGAAAGAAGAAAATAGGAAAAAGGCTAAGAGAGACTGAAAGAAGACCGAAGGACAAGACAGATTAAAGAAAAAAACAGAACAGGGAAAAATGAACACTGCACATATGCTGAGCCTTGGAAATTAAAACTAACCTGGGCACCCAGGTGCTGGAGTAATTCAGCTTACCAAGGGTTTTCTCCAGGCGAAATTAACACACACCACAGATCAATACAGGTATGATGGAAATCATCGTCAACTACTGGTGTGGGAATTATCGTCAACCATTTCGCGATAGAGCAGTGTGAGAGCATGATCGTAACCAATTTGTCCTTGGAAATTTTCTATATGCCTGTCACCATGTTAAGCACTTTACATTGAGCTAAATGAACAAATATTATATCCCGGCACTAGTGCAGATGCTGAGGAGACACCAATCCCCGAACAGATGCAACCGTTGGTCTTCATGAAGCTTCTGTCGCAGTGCTCTGGGGCAGGTCCTGCTACTATTGTTTTCTAGGTGAGCCACCAGAAGCAGGCATCACTGACACAAGCCATGAGAGGGAGAGCTGGAGACAGAGCCAGGTGGTCTGGCTTCAGGGTAATTACTGCATGCACTGCCTCTCAGGAGATAATCAGTACCCTATTTCACATTAGCATGAGTGACTTTCCAGATTTGTACACATGCTTCCATTTGCCATCTTGCTTTTTCTTTTGCAAGCAGTGCTAAAATTCTAAGGGCTAGATCAATAAAGGAAACATCCTAGGATTCAGCAAGCAGCAGTATAGTGGGAGCATGGTGGGGGGGAGGGTAATGCTATGTGGGAGAAATGGGACATCACTTCAGTCTGTGGGAATACAGTCAGGCAAGGCTGTGACATATGCAAATCCAATTGGAAATGCTTTTAATATCTACCCAAACAAGTTGTGGGTGTTTTAGGAAGAACACATGTGGTGAGAATACAGATTCAACATTCCTCCACTCCAAAGAGGTACTGGAAGTATTACATAAGGATGTGATGTTCCAGAAGGGAAGACATCCATGTTCTAAGAACATACAAACAATGAGGGTGCCTGGGTGGCTCAGTTGACTAAACATTCGACTCTTGATTTTGGCTCAGGTCCTGAGCTCACGGTTCCTGGAATCGAACTCCACATCAGGCTCTGTGCTGGTAGCACGGTGTGGGATCCTCTCTCTCCCTCTCTGCCACTGCCCTGCTGGTGTGCATTCTCTCTCTCTCTCTCCCTCTCTCTCTCTCCCTCCCTCTCTCTCTCTCTCTCTTAAAATAAACAAACTTAAAAAAATACCAATAATGAAAAATTTGCCTGTGTCAGCTACATGCCTAGAGATGGTTACATCTTTGTGAGAAGATACAAAAATTACTTAAACTGGAGATATGGACTTAGGAGATCAAACCCTTTTAAAGTTCTACTTTATTGAACCTCACATTAGGGCAATGTCTTTGGCAAAAACCAAGTTGTTTGTCCCAACATATTATTTTGGATCTGTAATTCACCTCTGCTATGACAAGGGCCCCATTCCCGTTGGTATGACATTTTTGCCCTCTTATTGGGTGTAGGTGTCCTTTGATCTTAGGGAAATTTAGGGGAAAAAAGGGACACCTAGGTGGATCAGTCCATTAAGCGTATGACTCTTGACTTTGGCTCAGGTCATGATCTCACGGTTGTGAGACAGGGCCCTGTGTCGGGCTCCAAGCAGAGTGTGGAGCCAGCTTAGGATTCTCTATGGCCCCGTCTCTGCCCACACCCTGCTTGCATGTGCATGTGTGCATATCTCACTTTTTCTCTCAAAATAAAAAAAATAAAACATTAAAGAAAAAAAAAAAAGTACAAAAATTATAAATTCAAATCAGTCTTAGCCTATTATTATTTTTGTTAAACTTAATAATATTCTGTATGTGATTGATTTTTAACTTTTTATGTTTATTTCTTTATTTGACAGAGAGAGCAGAAGTAGGGGAGGAGCAGAGAGAGAGAGACAGGATGTGAAGCAGGTTCTAGGGTCCGCACTATTAGTGCAGAGCCCAACATGCGGCTCAAAGTCACAAATCGTGAGATCATGACCTGAGCCAAAGTCGAACACGTAACCAACTGAGCCATACAGGCGCCCCATGGAACTGACATTTTAAGTACACTACTTGTATTGTCTATGAGAATTCAACATACAATACCTAAGAAATCATCTTTATGATTCAAGTTTTAAATAAGGCATAACTGAATAACTTTTGTCTTTTATTTTTAAGTAGGCACCATACCCAGTGTTGGGCTTGACCTCATGACCCTGAGATAAATGAGTCACAGGCTCTGACTGAGCCAGCCAGGTGCCCCTAACTTTCAAAACTCTAAGTGGGTAGCTATAAGGAAAATTTCCTAAAGTTGTAAATAATCTTGTAACATGCAGAAGAATTAAGATCCACCATATTTACAACTTTAATTTATGAGATTTACAAGGGTTATTTAAGCACACGAGAAAGTTTATTTGTTAGACAATTGAAGTACTTAAAAAGAAAATCGAGTACCTTAAATTTATAAGTGCAGTTTAAAATATTTAAGCAATTTAATTAACTAGGTTGTAAAAAGAAAACCCTTTGAAAGTGATTGCTAAAGTTGCCAGATTTAGTAAAATAATTAGATTTGTAAATTGAACTCAAAGCTTAAGAAAGAATTCAATTTTTGAATCTGTAATTTTAATAAAGCAAATGTTCTATTCAGGATGAAAGTAGCCCTTAAGTAGTTTTTCGAAGGATTAAAATCACATTTAAGAATACCAAAAAGCTCACACAGGTATCATGTGACTACCCAGGGTATCTGTCTCCTCACTGATTACAAAAGGCTTGGGTTCAAGAACCTCTAACATCCGCACCCGCTCCTTATAGAGGGCTGACGTCTTGTATCCAGCCCGCTGGGCAATTTGTCATCCATTGTTGGCCACATGGACAGTCTTCTCCAAAGAGCCACTGCATCTAATTTCAGTTCTTATCCCAGAAGCACGGATATGACCTGAAGCAAAGTGTTTCCGGGGCATCTGTGTGGCTCAGTCAGTTAAGTGTCCGACTTTGGCTCAGGTGATGATCTCACAGTACGTGGGTTCGAGCCCCGAGTTGGGCTCTGTGCTGACAGCTCAGAGCCTAGAGCCTGCTTCAGATTCTGTGTCTCCTTCTCTCTCTGCCCCTCCCCCACTCATGCCCTGTTTCTGTCTCAATAATAAACAAACATAAAAAATTAAAACAAAAAAGTGTTTCCCACCCTCACCTGCCCTAAAGGCAGACTTCCCAGCCCTGCTCGCTGGGGTGCCAGGAGGACTCAGGAAGCAGTGTTTCTCCATTCATGTAGAGGCTGCATCTCCCCTAGACATGCTTATAACCGCTTTCTGTTCTCTTGTTTGCTCCTCCAGCGCGAACGGCATTCAAAGAGTGGAATGGATGCATCTCTCTCCAACTGCAGTGGAACTGTTCCTATTATGTGCTACATCCATTAAGGGTCCTGTATACTGGATTTTCTCACCTCCTCCAGGTGATGGATGGGCTCTCCACCACCTCCTCACACAGCTCCGCTTGGCTTCGGCTCATGGAATCTTTCCAGACACACGCCTGAACATTCCTTTTTCCCTTGAACATAGCACAGAAGGAGGAGCTTCGAAATGCAAGCAATGTTGAAGCGTGAGATATATACCCAGAATCAGGGAGCTCAGGAACTGAAAGGCCCCAACCCCCCTATGGAACGTGGAATTTCCCAACACATACCCTTCAGTAAATGTCCATTCTCCACCCCACCCCCATCACCTCTCCCGTCAAAGGGTTTAACGCGCTGTAACTGTATTCTAACTATGCAGGGAACTATGTCCTCATGCCAACCTCACCTAGGAGACCCTTCCCAGAACCACCCCATCTCACGCTCAAAACACTGTCACATCCAGCAACCCCCAAGCTCTGGAATCTAGTGTGCCTCACTTGCCTAAATGCAAAAGTGGAATAATAATCAGGTAAGGATCCGCTCATGAGCCAATAATGAGAATCAGCCTGACCACATTTCCTGTTTTGCTTTCCAAATAAACAGACTGCTGGATGGACAAAGTCCGAGAAACAGAAATAGAATGAATCACTGCTGCTGACGGGCGAGGACAAGGGAGCCTTCTCAACGCGCTGAATTAAAGGACAGGGTGATCCAAATTAGCCTGAAGGGCATAGGCACAGAACAGAGCGAGAACCAGAGAAAAACAGCTAGAAAGAGAACGATAAGGAAAACTGTGCCCCACACACGAGCAAAAGCTCCCAGCAGCTCGCAAACCTTTAAAGGCCTTTGCAATGGTCTTAACAAAGAGGGAGAGAGATGCAGGCGTGATAAATAAAACATCCCCTCCAAGAAATCAATGAATAAAAATTAATTGGCATTGTGGTTTAGCACTGTAGCCATCGAATTTCCTTGGTTTAAACCCTATCCACCCTGGGGATTTTGAGTCTGTTGATGACGCCACGTGTGTTTCAGAGGTTTTGTGGTCCTGGTATAACTGCAAGTGAACAAGTTCAATCTTTGCATTTCATGTTACAGCCCCTGGACCGTTTCCTGATGTGGAGTCTGTTTTAACCTGCATTTCCATGAGGAGTCTTGAGGTGCTCCACTCCAGCATCTCTCCGACTGTCAAAGACAGTCTCCCTGGGGAGATCATACCTCTTTTAGGGAAAGTGAGCCTCAGGAATGTTTTGCAAAAGGGAATGCTTCCTCCTGTGTTGCTCAGAAAACAACAGAGCCAGAATTTCCCATCCCAGGACCCAATACAGTCTTCTAAAGTTCTGGGAGGAAATAAAAGGTGAAAATCGAAGTTTTCTAAGTTTATGCAAGAAGGAGCTTATTTTTCCTCTCCCTTCACTCCAAACTTCTAGATCATTTAGGGACCAGCTCTCCTGCTCAGAGGAGCTGTCTGAGCCCCTCTCAGGCGGCTGTCACCCCTTCCAGTGTTTAGGGAGCTGAATCCTGCCCGATAGAACTCTGCGGTTCAGCCACATTCTGCAAAGGCCATGGCAGATCTAAAAATACTTAATGAGCCATGTTCATGCAAATGTTTGCCAGTTATAGAAGGACTGTCCGATGGCATAAAATCAACCTAAAAATATATACAATAACATGTGAGGAATCAAAGCAGAAGGCTCATTAGTGTAACAGGAAGGACGTACAGTTGAAATAAGATGTGTTCCCATTTGACTGTTAGCACCAGTGGATTCCACCCACCACCCTAAGCCCTGTCTAAATAAACAAATAAATGAGAGCATTTCCTTCACCGAAGCTGATAAATAATGCATTGGTGATGGTGACAGGTTTGTAAAGACGGTGCAAGAGATCATAGGGGCCGTGTATCTTCTTAATTCTTCCCTGTCTAATACATGCCACGACCTTCAGCTTTGTGATTTGAACATTTGGCCTCAAATGTCAAAAGGCTTATGCAGTGATCCGGTGAATGCAGCTATGTGTGATCGGATTCACCACAAATTCCAGAATTAATGTGTGTTCAACAAGCAGTTATACTTCAATAACATTTCAGCTTGAAAGAAAAATAGGGCCAAGAATGTAAAAATTGAAATGTTATTAGCCTGCTTCTCCTTGTTATTGGCAATACTATCATTTCTGGTTAAAGACTTTGCGTTGTGGCTGGAGATTCTCTAGCCTCCCCTAAGTGACTAAGACACCCCAAATGAATGAAGGCAGCAGTCTCTTATTTGCACCAGGATGTCAAAGGTGGCATCAGTAGGGAACCACAATGACTTAGGAAATCAAGTCAACCAGTCTCTCCAATATTACCCCCCTTCTTGCCCTACCACACCCTGAAAAAGAACTAGGAAAAGTTAACTATCAATCAGTACATTACATTGAGACATCTACTGGCTCACAGGCCTACTGCGATGATTTAGCCACACATGGATGGTAGTGGAGACCGAAAGAGGAAAAAAGGGAGGAGAGCACAGAAAACAGAGGGGGAGAGAAGTGTGTATACCTAATGAAAATGCTACTTATTTGGATAAAAATAAGAAATAACAGGAAAACCCAATAAAACCTGAAGCTTGCATGAAGTCCCCTGGCCTTCAAAAGGCTGCTTGGAATGCTTTATTTCATTGCTTTCCTTTTGGAGCATGTCTCTGACCCTGGACATGTACCAACAATTTCCAGTATCCCTGGGCTCTGCTCGTGGTACACCTGTTTTCTTCCATCTGGAAGTGTCTTGTTATTTAAGAACAGCCTCTTGGTTTTCCTTAGTGGCGTAAAGTGAGGGCTTTCCATGGCAGCCTTGTTCTCTTATTTGTTTTCCTTTAGATGCTATTAATTAAAGATTCTTTGTTGGAGTGAAGAGGGACTGAATCCCATGGCCAACAGGTCAGTGCTGGTGGCCTCAGAAAACAGTGGCACTCTTCAACTACCAATCAAGGTGAGCCCTCAGCAGCAAGCAACTGACAGGGTCAATAACCACCATTAGCAGTGCTTCTCTGTGGAACGTATCCGGATGGTCATTTGTACTAAATTACACAACTCATTTCTGGGGTCATTACAAGGTAGGAAAAGGTATGGGTAGGCATTTCTGTGCCAGAAAGCACAGTCTCCCCAGAAGGGCGGTGAGTTTCTTCCTCTGCACAATGTGGGGACTGCTCTGGGCAATCTCCAAGAAACTGTTCTAATATTCTGTTCCTTAGGAGTGGGGATGGTCCTGCAGCTGCACTATTAAGGTGCAAAGCAGTCCATCAAAGAGCTGAAAACGAATACGATTTCACAAGGTCTTAATAGGATGCTCCATCCTTCACTACCAATTTGATTTTTTTTTTAACTTTTTTACTTCATTTATTTTTGAGAGACAGAGAGAGAGGGGGCACAAGTGGCAGAGGGCCAGTGAGAGAGAGAGAGAAGGAGTCACAGAAACCGAAGCAGGCTCCAGGCTCTGAGCTGTCAGCACAGAGCTGGACGTGGGGCTCAAACTCACAAACCATGAGATCATGACTTCAGCTGAAGTTGGACACTCAACTGACTGAGCCACCAGGTGCCCCTTCACCACCAATTTGAAGAGGTTTTTTAAAAAGTTGCTTGCCAATCTCTCATGAGATTCTTGGATGACTTGGGAATCATACAGAAACTCTTTTATTACTCTCTTTTATTTAAAAATAATCATGGAGACCATACTGTGCAGACACTGCCCCAAGCACAAGGAAAAAGAGAGAAAATAAGACCCAGTGTCCTCAAAGAGATTCTTCCCACTAGGGAACAAGTTCCCTGGAAAATCAGTAAAGCAGCAGAGAACAGTCCTCAGACATGTACCTTCCTCATGGGTTTGGGGTGTTACACGCCATTCCGAGTGCACTTAGAGTCAGGCTCTATATCCCTGCCTGCAGGGAGCTCCCAAGCCAAAAGGAAGGACACATTTCAACGAGCCTGACAGACTCCTTTGAAAGGGAACTACTCGGTTCTATTACAACAGAAATTGGTAATTTATCAGTATCTCTCAGAAATGTAAAGACATATTCAAACTTGCTATGTCGGGGATGATAAAGAGTATGGTAAGAACGGACTAGCTGGAGAAAGTTAGATCCTGGCCACTGTTAACCCTGTTCGGGCCGAGGGAGGAAGGCAGTGAGGGGAGCAGGTGGTCAGGATCTGAAGTTGCTCAGTCCTTAACTGGGAGGCCTCCAGTCTGAGTCTTAAAGAATACAGAAATACCCTGAGACTAAAAAATCTTTCCAATTATGTCTGAAATCGGGAATTTCAATTAATTTTTAAAATTTTTAATATTAAGCAAATGACATACAAAGAAAGGGAAAGAATTAAGTATTTATTACATGTCATTCGTTTCATAGGCTCTATGATTTCATCTTTGAAGCAACCCTAATTAAGGCTAGGTATCCTATCCTCTTAGCAGAGGAGGGAATGTGGCCCAGTGGGAAACAATAAGAAAATCCGCCCCAGGGCATACATTAATAAATTTCTGAGCCGAGACAAAATCTTGTCTAAATGCACTACAAGTCAAATAGATAAGAGCATATGTATTATCTATGTATCACATGGACCACAGCTGCTGAGAAACTTTAGAGTGAGATAAGTGTTTAGTGAGGGTGATCTTACAACCCCTAAGAAAATGGCCAAATATCGACCCCATAAATTGTGTTTCCCGTTGTCCTTTCCTAACAAGCCAGAGAACACTGTTAAGAAGTGTAGTATTAAGACCCAGATTCCTATGTAATGAAGTGAAGCACTATTGGATTTAACAACTCTTGACTCTTAACAAATATTCTGACAGATAGGGTCAATTACATCAATAACTCTCCCTCCCGCAGCCCATTGTGGTCAGGCAGGTCCTGCCTCACCAAACACACGTCTACTTTTAAGCTAAGGGACGCTGTGACAAGCCACACTGCAATGAAACCTTTCGGGGGGCGGGGGTGTGAGGAGCGTCACCACCTTATTCTCACGGGGCAGTAAGGACATGACAGTAAGGTTAGGTCCACGTGGCGACCTGCAACCGCCCACTAAACAGCCACAAACTTTTCTAATTTGGGTGACCTGCTGTGTCCTTGAGGGGTGGTTCTCAAGGGGTGTTCCCTCCCACGGCCAGCAGCATGAGCAGCGCATACAAATGCAGACTCCAGGATCCAGTCCTGGAATCATCCGTCCTCGCAGAATCAAAATTTGAAGTTCACCAGTTTTTAAGGTGGGAGGGCCTCCAATCCAAGGCTTGAAAAAACTAAATCGAGCCTGGGCATGGTACCCAGCCGATCTGTGTCTCCACGTCTAGCATCCTCCAGGTGACTCTGATGCAAGTTTAAAATGACAGGCATCCAGCTCCAGCTCAGGTCATGATCTCACAGTTCGCGGGTTCAAGACCCGCGTCAGGCTCTGTGCTGACAGCTAGCTCAGAGCCTGGAGCCTGCTTCACATTCTATGTATCTCTCTCTCTCTCTCTCTCTCTCTCTCTCTCTCTCTCTCTCTCTCTCTCTCCTCCTCTGTTCATGCTGTCTCTCTCTGTGTCTCAAATAAATAAATAAATAAATAAATAAATAAATAAAACATTTTAAAAAATTTTAAAAATAAAAGACAGGCATAAAGAGAATAGCAGCCTAAGTTCCTCCAAGAGTGACAAAGTCAGAAGCGCCAACTAATCATGATGCTTGCTGATATTGTAATGAGATTCCTTACAGAATGTGGAATCCGCAATATGCTCGCCTCTCTGGATAAATGGATTCTCTTCCTTAAAATAATATTTAGATATCTGACTTATTCAGGCCATTAGGCTTACCTTAAATAGAAAGTACAGTCTCCAAATTCCTGGCTGTTTTATATTTTGTTTCACAGCCATCATCTGTAGTTTTTACGTGATATTAGAACACCCATTTCTAATTTTAATTAAAAATTTCTTTTAATTGTAAATATTTAAATTTTTAAAGCATTATTTTACTATCATTAGGAAGGTGAAACATTTACTACTACTTTATATAGTGTGTATCTGAAAGCATAATGATGTAAATATGGACTGAAAGATGGATGAATTACCAACAGATAAATGACTTACAGGGTGATAGATAGACACATGATAGGCTGACAGATAGCATGGTACCTTCCATCTATATGGTAAGTTTTACTGGAGCAAATCTAAAGTCTCCACAGATTCTAAAAAAATAATCTCTGCCAGACTGTCAGCCACATGAGAGCAAAAAGTAAGCCTTCCTAATGAAAGAGCTCAATAAATGTTTGTCAGATAAAAGGAGGAAGTTCATGGTGTGGGGCATTTTTCATCTGAAACTCAGAGTTGTAAATGAGCTCAAGGAAGGTTTTTTTCTGAGTCTAGAAAGAGAATAAATAAGAAACAGTTCTGTCAGGGAGGATAACCCTTTTCTCTACACTCTTAGGCACATCACTGGGGTTGGTGAATGAAACAGACAAAAAGCCAGATCAACAGGAAAAAAGGCAAATATATTTTAGTGTTTTTAATTTGTATGAGTGGGGAGGGCTTCACAATAAACAAGTGAAAACCCAATGAAATCATTTGGCTTGAGGACGTACACACCATGTAGAGGGTGGTAAGCTGTGGAGAAGAGACTAGACCAAGGAAGAGGGGCTTGTGCTTCCGCAAGCAGGAAATTGAGAAAGTGAAGAAGCCTGGAAACTCACGTAAGATAAGGGTTATTTTAGTAACATCAGTTTGCGTGGACATCTCCCAGGGCAAACTTTCCACCTCTGGTGCTTAGAGGGTTGTTTTCTTCCTACTAGTACAGGAGAAGAGAGGAGGGTGCATTCATAACAGAAAAAAAAAAATTGATGCTCTGCTTTTAGGCAAAGAAGGAGAGTGCCGAGAGAGCTCTTGGGTGGGCTTTTTCTCAAGTGCTTTCAGCTCAAAATAATCCCTGTGACAGAGTGGCGCATTTTGGGGTGGCATATTCTGATCCCCTTCACCAGGAACTCTCGAATCTCTGAGTCAGTGAAGAAAATGCCTCTGCTTGCATTTTCTTGCATTTGTCTTCTGGTGTGGTCCTGTGTGTACCTGCTTTAAACTTTGGATCCCTACCTATATGGGCAAAGAGGTTTAAGAACCACTATTTCAATAGTCAAGGCCACAAGTTATTTTCCTCTTTCCATGCATTTCTTTCTTCTTCTTTTTTTTTTCAGTGTTATTTATTGAGAGAGAAGAGAACAGTGGAGGGGGACAGAGAGAGAAGGAAAGAGAGAAGAACCCCAAGCAGATTGGGGCTTGAACTCAACAAAACGTGATATTATGACCTGAGTTGAAATCAAGAGTCCAACACTTCAGTCCAATGACTGAACCACCCAGGCACTTCTCCATTCATTTCTATATAATATAAAGAAACTGAGGCAAGAGAGAGGTTGGCCGATCATAAACCCAAGACCTCAAGACCCAGTAGAGTGTGCAATTTAATATGCTATGCGATGGAAACAGTTCAGTATTAATATCTGTTTTTCTTATTGCATTCATCTGTTTCTCTGATTCTGTATTTTTGTGCCATTCGGAGACACAAAGTGTGGGGAGTTGGGGGGAGGAGAGGAAAGAAAACGATGGCTTACAAAAACCAAAGCCAGCGCCTTCCACAGAGTGTAGGCAGGAGGTTAATTTTACACTCCAGCTGAAGGAGAATGAGGAATGTCCTGGTAGGCAGGAGAGTGGGTGGGTGGCAGATGTCTCACTCTGCCTTTTAGAAACCCACATTGGAAAGTGGAGTCCTGAATATGCTACCCCCTCGAGATGCATAGCAGCCAGGAGCCCTGCAAGAAGGGAACACAGACTAAAAAAGAACTAGGCCAAACAGCAATTAGGAGGAGACATTAACCCAGAAAGTGCCAGAGGACTTTATACTCTCTTTTCTCTATTCCCACGAATACAAATTTAAAGCTGTTACAGAAACAGAATGAGGGGAGCTTGGGTGGCTCAGTCCGTTGAGTGTCGACTTTGGCTCAGGTCATGATCTCATGGCTTGTGAGTTCAAGCACCATGTCAGGCTTGGTGCTGACAGCTCAGAGCCTGGAGCCTGCTTTGATTCTGTGTCTCCCTCTCTCTCCCCCTCCCCTGCTTTCACTGTGTGTATCTCTTTCAAAAATAAATAAACAGGAAAAAAAAAAGAAAGACACAGAAGGATTCTCTTATTTCATCTGCTTTACTCCTAACTGCTTTTAGGACGCTGTTGTCAAGGCGGACCCTGGTCATCCCTCAAGTTATCATCATTTAGATTAGTGTGACCCGAGCTGCCAGAAATTTGAACTTGCATGGTTAATGCCACCCACCTCCAAGATAACTTTGCCTTGGATATCCTTCCTAATACATCTGTTTTATAAGGCTGACAAAATACAATACATTCACATCCCAAACCTTAAATTCTCCATTTCGACAGAGACAGTGTTACAGAATGGGCACCACTGGTAATGACTAGAAAAAAAAAATTCCGGACTGTGAGGACAATAATGCATTTCCTCAGTGTCAGCGAATGCTTTTGGAGAGAGGAACAGAAACACAAAGGTAGAAATGCATCTTCATCCTCCTGCCATTCATTTGAGGTCAGTAATTAAATAGATTTTCTCACATTCCAATGAAGACATCTGACATTCAAAAAAAGAGCTGTGGGTATTTACCGATTTTGCATAAGTGTGAGAGCCAGAAGCCTGCAGGACAAATGCATTATTTAATTTTCTACTATCACACACTAAACAGCTTTTTTGGACTCTAGACATCAATTTGTTCCAATACTAAAGGCCCGAGTGGTAAAAAGATATGAAAATATTCAAAGTAAACTAATGCCTCTGATGCTCTTAGATCAGAATACTAATGCCTCCATTTGAAGAGGCCTTAAGTCTGTTATCTTTCCATTAGAAACCTTTCACATAAGTCCATTTGGACAATACGTACCTGCGGCTCCCGGAATGATAGTCAGTAATATCCATTTATTTTTCTATGTAATGCCCTTCTTTGTGTGCATGCCTTGTGCAAATTCACCGGCAACACTGTTTTTGTGCTTTAAATCCTAAAGAATTAAAAAAAAGGTTTCTCCTGTGTCTCTTTTTAGCTAACTTTGGGTGGCAGCGAGGATAGCATCATGTGGATTTGGGGCTTGATAACGTTTGTTAATGAAGGAAATTGGAATTCTCTTTTCTACACACACACACACACACACACACACACACACACACACACACACACTTTGAAGCTTGATTTGTATAGTGCACTTGTGACTCAACATCTATTCACACATCAAGAATTTGCTAAGTGGTTGCTACTGGTTTGTGTGTTTTTTTAATTATGTTCTTTTTTATGTTTATTTATTTAGAGAGGAGAAGGGGACAAGTGGGGGAGGCACAGAGAGAGAGGAGAGAGAAGAGAGAGAATCCTAAGCAGGCTCTGTGGTGTCAGCACAGAGCCCAACACGGGGCTCCAAGGCACACACCGTGAGATCGTTACCTGAGCTGAAATCAAGAGTCCACTGCTTAACCCACTGAGCCATCCAGATGTCCGAGGTGCTGCACTTTGAATTGGACAGGTACTGTTTGTCCAAATACCAAACAGGGAGAAGAATCTATGTAACTCTTTCATAAAGCGAGTATGTCACATGGCTGCCCGTTGCATGGACTAGGGGAGTGAAGAAAGGGGAGTCACAGGGAAGTATTGGGCCCTCACAAAAGAAAGCTCTAGTTTAGGTTTGTTTCCCAACAGGAAGTGATTTTCCCTTATCAGAGGGACCTCAAATTTCTTCTCACTATCACAGTATGAAGAACAACATGAACTTAAAGAGCAAACTCAACTATCAGAAAGACCAAAGGCACGGAACCATCAGCAACAGAGATAATGGACTTCCAGCAGCAAGTGCACCTGAAACTGACTTCTATTCAGTAACAAGAAGAAGGAAGCATGATAGCAGTGCCCATACAGATCTTTGGGATACACACACAAGAATACAAGAGGGCCAAAGTTTCAACCGAGCATACAGTTTAAGAGTGTGAGAAGATTATAAACCTCAGAGCATTTCTTCTGGAGTTGAAACCTAAGTTCAACCACCTTTGGTTGAACACATCTTACCTCTCTGTACCTCTGTTTCTTCATTTCAAAATTTGAGATAATAATAGCTCCAACCATGGGGTGCCTTAGCTACCAACTCTTGATTTTGGTTCACATCATAATCCCAGGGCAATGGGATTGAGCCCCACATCAGCATGGAACTTGCTTAAAATTCTCTCTCTCTCTCTGCCCCTCTTAACCACTCCCATGCTCTCTCTTTCTCTAAAAACTTTTTAAAAATTAAAAAAAATACATATAAAAAACTTAACATGCTTGCCACCTAGTGTTTTATGAGGATCTGCTAACACATGAACTCATTAGTCACCAAGGGGGGCGCCTGGGTGACTCACTCATTTAAGTGGCTAAACAGCCGACTCAGCTCAGGTCATGATCTCACGGTTCATGGCCTTGAGCCCCATGTCAGGCTCTGTGCTCACAGCTCGGAGCCTGGAGCCTGCTTCAGATTCTGTGTCTCCCTCTCTCTCTCTGTCCCTCCCCTACTCATGTTCTGTTTCTCTCTGTCTCAATAATAAATAAACAAAAAAATTTTAAAAATTAGCAAGATTATAAAAAATATTACTAATTTCTTATTGAGGGGGATGTAAATTGCTTTCAGAAACTACTGTGGTTAATTTTCATTTGTTCATGAGTATATTTTATAAACAGTATATATCTCTCCCTATATAACATAGATAATAGAACCTGTGTCATCAGGTATCACATCAATTATTACTTTATCATTAGACAAACTCAAAAGCACTTTTTCCTTCCCAAGTCTCAAGGTAAAGAACCAATCTACACATTATTATAGACCTTGGGGTAATTAATAAATAAGAGTTGGCCAGGATAGGAAAACGCAGGCAAGCATATGACTGGCTATCTTACAGAGGATATTTTCTTTATTGATAGAGGACCATTAAAACCCTACTCTGGGCAAGGCACAGGGTATGCACACTCGTGGTCACCAGACGTGACAATGATAAAATTTTACTGAGCCATTTGGGTGTGGATTAGCATGCATTTCATCAATACAGATTTTTTTAATAGTTTATTGTCAAATTGGTTTCCATATAACACCCAGTGCTCTTCCCCACAAGTGCCCTGCTCCATTACCACCCCTTCCCTTCCCTCTCCCCCTTCAACCCTAGGTTCATTTTCAGTATTCAATAGTCTCTCTAGATTTATTCAGCACTTGTGGACAAGACTAAGTGCTAAACAGGTTACATTTGCATTTTTGGCCTTCAAGAAGTTTAACATTTAGATGAAGTATCATGTCTAGTATAATATAAACTTAACAAAAATGTGCCACTAAATAGCTCCAGAGAAATCCAGAATAATATCCAGAGTATTTTAGAAGAAAACATTATGGGTCCAAATGGACTAAAAAGGCTTTGGAAGATAAATGGTAAGGTTCCAGGACCAACTGGGATGCCTGTGGGTTTTCCCCATCCTACCAAGCACTTCTCCCCCCAAGGAGATGGGTGTCCTGCAATCCACCCCAATTCTGACTCAGTCAGAATTGTCTACCCTGAAGGCTCAGTCCCACAGGCCGTCCCTACAACCACGTTGTTACCTTCTGCTTCTGACCAATGAGCTATAAATCAGAGGAACCTATAATCCTATTCTCACACTCAATTAATTTTTTCTCTTTGTTTTTTAATGTTTATTCATTTTTGAGAGAGAGAGAGACACACACATAGAGTAGGAGTGGAGGAGGGTCAGAGAGAGAGGAAGATGTAGAATGTGAATCAGGCTCCAGGCCCTGAGCTCTCAGCACAAAGCCTGACACGGGGCTCCAACCCACAAACGGTGACATCAGACCTGAGCTGAAATGAGATGCCCAACCGACTGAGACACCCAG
Source organism: Suricata suricatta (assembly GCF_006229205.1). NCBI lineage: Eukaryota > Metazoa > Chordata > Mammalia > Carnivora > Herpestidae > Suricata > Suricata suricatta. The sequence goes on along the minus strand of NC_043700.1, from coordinate 30,801,412 downwards.
GCAACCCACATTCAATTAATTTTCTAGAGAGGCTGACAGAACTCAGGAAACTAGCTTACTCCCTGGATTACCAGTTCATTACAAAGGATACAAAAGGATAAGAATCAACAACCTGATGCCGACTTACACATGGTGAGGCAGTGAACAAAGGAGCTTTGGTCTTCATGGAAGTCTATAGCTCAGCTTGGTGGCACAAGCAAGCATTCTGTTTCACCAACCTAGAAGCTCCCAGATCCCCATCCTTTTGGGTTCTTTATGGAGGCTTCCTTACTTGGGCATTACTGATTGAAATATGTGCTCATTAGCAATTGTACTCAACCCTCAGCTCTTGTGGGGGAGGGGGCCCTGAAAATCCCAATCCTCCAATCCTGGGATCCATTCTCCAGGCAACCAGCCCCCATCCTTAGGTGCTCTCTAATTAACGTAACAAATAGACCTTTATTACTCTCATCTCAGGAAACTCCAAGAGTTTTAGGGGTTCAGTGCCAGAAAAGGGCAAAGACTAAATATATGTTACCTATTATGAATCACAACATCACAAATGGGAATAGATTCTTAAAAGGCAGAAATGCATAGAACAGATACAAAGGTCATGCTGAATAGATCAACACTTAGGTAAAAGGTCAAAAACTGGCAATCACGGCAAGTGCTAGATAGAGTACCTTTAGTTATAATACAGAGAGGTCCTTAATGGAACTGAAATATCCTGAAGTACTATGTACAAACAACAGGCAGGATGCCAGAGGCAGAAAACTAAAGAGAGGCAGGATGATCTCATGGAGATTCCAATGCAGTTAAATACATAAAAGAAGAAAAAAAAATACTGACAGCATGATGTGAAATGAGTTAAATTACATGAGAAAAATTCTAGTTCCCAAGCACAGAAAATATAAGCTCCATGAGGGCAGGAACAAAATCTGTTTCCTTACTTTGTCGGCAAAGCAGATGCTCAGTAAGTATTTGTTGAATGGAAAAATATCAGAGATGGAAAATATTCTAGATGAAAGTGGGGGGGGTGTCACAGTCCAATGTTCTGGAGGAGGACTTTGAGCATTAGGAAATGCTTCATGAATGAGCTGCAATGCACAAGGAGCCCACGACAATGGGCAGATTTCAGTGACAGAGCAGAATGGAGATGTAACTTGCCAGGGGAAGAGCCCAGTGAGGAAAAAAAACTGAGGGTGGGGGGCAAAGGAAAAAATGGACTTTAGTCCGTTAATGACAAGCAGTTCAACCCAGTTAGCAACAACTTGGAATCAAAAAGTTTTGAAGTCTCCCTACTAATAAACACAAGTCACTGGGAGTTGAAGGGGAACAGACTATGTCACCCCAAAATATGCCACTGTAGCATATTAATTATCTTGAATGAAAGGCATTTCACAAACAGTCTGTGCACAAAGGACCCTCTGGCCTTTGCCACCCTTAAAATAATCTCCCATGTGAAAGGTGCCCTCCCTTTACCAATCCTATCTAAAACCTCACTGCCAAGACCAACATCCAAGAGCTTATTGCCTAATTGTTCTTCTTGGAGTTTCACTGCTTCAGGTCTTACACTTGAGTCTTTAATGAACTTTGAGTTTATTTTTGTGTAGGATATCAAACGGGACCTAATTTAATTCTTTTGCATATGAATAATCCGTTTTCTCATCACTCCTTACCGAAAAGATTACCCTTTTCCCATTGAGTATTCTTGGCCCCTCTTCAAATATTAGTTGACTGCATATGTATGGCTTTAGTTGTGGGCTCCCGATTCTGTTCCCTTAGCTGATGTGCCTATATCTATGATGGTACTACACTGATTTTGTAACTATTGATTTGTAGTATAATTTGGAACAGGGAAGCGTGATGTTTTCAACTGTGTTTTCGTCCTCAAGATTGCTTTGGTTACTCAGGATCTTTTGTAGTTCCATTTGAATTTTAGGATCATTTGTTCTGTTTCTGTGAAAACTAAGATTGGAATTTTGATAGGGATTGTACCCAATCTATGGATGGCTTTAAGTAGTATAGACATTTTACCAGTACTAATTCTTCTGATGCATGAACACAAAATGTCTTTCTTCTTATTGTGCCTTTACCTTTTTTCATCAGTCAGTTTTCAGTATACAGATCTTTCACCACCTTGATTAAACATATTTCTAAATACTGTATTGTTTGAGACGCTCTTGTAAATAAAATAGTTTTATTTGTTTTTCAGATATTCACTGTTCATATCTAGAAATACAACTGATTTCTGTATGTCAATTTTGCATCCTGCAACTTTACTGAATTTATTAGAGTTCTGAGAATTTGAATTTCTAACAGCTTCCAGGTGCTGCCTGCCCTCCCTCCATATTTTATGTAGCACTGCTCTAGAGGGTTATGAACTTAGAGAGCAAGGAATCTGGGTCAAGTGAAGAAGACTACCTAGGAAAGTAATTAGGGCTGGGGGAAAACATTTATTAAGGAAAAATAAGGCATTATGTTTCAGCTTTCCAAACAACTCATCATCATCAACACCACCACCAACATCACCATATTTAAAGCAAATGAATTAACCCTTCACTTTGAAACCTTTACTCAACACTGTCTTTATATTCTCTAAGAGTCTTAAAAATACAATAACTAACAAAACTCCAGTGGTCAAACAGCCTGTGGAACAACAATCAGCCTAATCTGATGGAGGCAGAATGGAATGGAATTTCTCTTTAGCAATGGCCTTTCTTTCCTTTCCTTCCTTGTCTCCTTCCTTCTCTTGTTACTCTAGACCAGCCAGTTTATTATGAGAGATTAATTTCAAGTAGATGGGAAAACGTGTTGCTGCTGCACTTAAAAATTCTACAAGGAGCAAGAGGGGAGGTGGCAGAGGGAGAATTTTGAAAACTATTAGAAAAGAGGCTCAAAAACAACAGGATTTTTTGAGGGGAAATATCAGAAACTTTCAAGACAGAGGAGTACTATTTCCTGATAGGATATGGTTGAATTTCCAGACCTTCTGAAGTTCTCCTGTGACTGTTTTAAGATTCTGATTACAACAGCAGACTTCAAAGGAGAAGATGCTAAGGAATGACTTAGAGTCAGGTTTTCTGAAATTCTCCACACTAGATGGAGATGAGGGGGTAATAACCCACCCCCTCCCCAGTTTATGTTTTCCTCTTACGGTGTGGGGTGCCCAACTTACCTCACCCAAGCTACCTTCTGTTTTAATGCAACTGCCCATTTATTGGGCACTATTGCCTAATCAACAGACACACTTTTAAGTATTTTAAATGTCTGTTATCAATCACAAGATGTCCTAGAAAAATATTATTTTACCAGGAACTTTTAAAGAATGAAGAAGAATGAAAGTGAGGCACCTGGGTGGCTCAGTGGGTTAGGCATCCAACTCTTGATTTTAGCTCAGGTCATCATCCCACAGTTGGGTTCGTGAGTTAGAACCCCATATTGGGCTCTGCTCTGACAGTAAGGAGACTCCTTGTCATTTTCTCTGTTTCTCTCTCTGCCCCTCCCTGGCTTTCTCTTTCGCTCTCCCTCACTCTCAAAAATAAGTAAATGAATAAGTAAATAGGTAGGTAGGTAGGTAGGTATATAAGTAAAATGGTAAAATTTGATCTCAGGATCAAAGTCACCCACAGCTATAGTGACTTCGTAATTTCTCATCTACACAATTTGAGGTGTCCACAATTTGGGACACTTCAAAAGTGAACAAAGGAAGGGAATATAAATTATTACAATGGACCAGAGATTATAAATGAGACTTCTAGCCATAGTTTCCCCTTCCTTTAACATCAAAATGACTAAATCAAAATTATCATTTTTCTATAGTCAACAATGATCATTCTTATCAGATTTGTATTATCTCAGGGAGCTGGGATTCAGATACAATTCTAGAAGGAAGCATGGTGTCATTGAAAGAATAGAAAACTTAGAGTCAGAGACCTAGAACAAGAGACCTAGATTCAAGATGGCCCAGACCAGAAATATGTAACTTATAATTTCTGTTGCCTCTGACCTTCCTAAGGAGACCATTACTTACAGTCAAGAGTTTCTCCCACTCTAGAATGATTTTAGCAGATGAATGAAATTGAGAAAACTGTGTATGTATTCATCATCACATACACACATGTAACACACACACACACACACACACACACACACACACACTCACTCACTCTGTTATATCAAAGGGGAAAAGAAAACCAATCAGGTCCTCCTACAAAGACCAGGAAAATATCTGCAAAAGAATGATTACTTTCCAAGAGGTAAACATCCTTTAAACATTTCCACTCATCTCGGATTGAATATGCTTCCAAACTGAATCTGGCCAAGTCCCCCAAAGAGTTTATCACATGGTTTAGTAGGAAGAACTATCAGAATGTACAAAAGGTATGAAGTAAGCATAAAACCAAGCATTGTAACACACATATAGTTCAATAGGGCAGAAAGGAGAATAAGGACCTTGATGCTTGTTCCACTAAAAACCACAAACTCAGTCACCTTCTGTCAGGAGAATGAACATCCACGGGTAGGTTAAGAAAAGGTCCCCTCCAGAAGCGTGGTTGACCTGCGTCATGGTGAGAATTTTGTAAGGCATGTAATTGTTGAGTCACTAGGCTATTTACACCTGAATCTAATATAATATTATATGTCAACTAAACCTCAATTAAAAATAAAAGTCCCCTCAAATGCCTTTGAACATTGGATGAGAATAATACCAAATTATCTTATTAGGCTATATCACATAATTTCATTTGTTCAACCAAAACATATGTTTAAAAATAAGTCAGGGAAGGTACATACAAAAATAAATATCATCAATTTCCATATTAGAAATCAGGGAAGAAAATGGCCCTTTCTTTTGTATCTCTTCTAAGAGGATCAACATAGAACATAAAATTCCTATTTCTGTTCCCAGGAGGAAAGACGATCAGCTACTTCAACCTAATATATCACCTTCAGATACATTAACATAGAGAATTGTGTATGTAAATCAAATTCTATATTACATCCCATGTGCTAACTTTATGGCAGCAATCAGACCTCAAGGGAATGATTTCCGAAAGCACCACTTCATTAAAAGGAAATCTTAGCACTTTTAACCATAGTTTGTTAGGAAAGAGAATTCTTTGTAGTGTGAAGCTATTACCATCAGCAGGAAAAGATCTGGAGCAGAAATAATACAGTGCTTCCCTTCCTGATTAGAACTATATTATTTACCACATTCTTGTTGGAATCCATAATCAATCATTTGGAAATCACCAAAGAACTAAAACCACCACCACCATTTACCCAAGCTGCATCAACATGGAGTCAGAACATGTCTCTTCCATTTGGTAGCTAGATGGGAATTTTTATACTCTGATTTCTCTTACTTTTTCCCATTTAGTCCAATCTGGGCAGGCCAGCTTCTGTGGCTTGCTTCCCCTGCCAGCAGTAATTTAGTGATCTGTTAATACTAACTCTTACTGAATCATCCCCAAGCTCTTCCCCTCAATACTGTACCTCACTGTCATCCTCAGCAAATTGACTCACCAACATAGAAGTCGCTACGTGCCCCAAGAAATAAGTTGCAATAGATATATATTTTACAGGAGTCCTTAGAATTTCCTTCTTGGCATCAAGGAGTACATCATGTTTATTGAAATAAATAGTGTTATTAGAATTTTTGCCCCCCAGAGATAGAATAAGCTCACAAGGAATAAAAGGGTATACAGAACATGCATGAATATGTAGTCTAAGGCCATGTGGGGTCAACACTCTCTTTGCCCAGTTACTAGTTGTAAATTCAGAGTCAAGTTGATTAATCACTGTGAGCCTAATGGTCCTCATTATAGAACAGTGTTGTTGTGTTGTGGTATCTGTAATATATGCTAAAATACTTAAGGATAGTCAGGATATGTGTGTGTGTGTGTGTGTGTGTGTGTGTGTGTGTGTGTGCATGCATGCGCATGTGTGTGTGAATGTGTGATAAGCAGAGCTTTAATTTACAACCAAGGGTAGTTACTTGTCTGAATTTAGTTGGCTCTCATATATTCTAACGGATGCAGTAGCTACTAAAACACTCTAGTTATCTTCATCTCTGATCAGAAAAAGAGATTTTTATTAAATGGCATAAAAGATTTTTGAAGTGGGTTTTCATTGGCAAATGTGTGGATAGGCTAGAAATATTATATATTTCCTTGCGAACTAGTTACACAAGTTCTGTATCTTTGGAATAACACTTGAGATTTGGTTTTTAAACAACCTTGAATCTAACCACAATTACAGAAGATTCTGATTATGAAGGCCAATTATAATATTAAATAATTCTTGCATCTAGAATAGCTTGTTATGTTTGCTGCAGTCAACTTCTTTATATACAAGCTGTAGGTGGAACTCCTAAAAGAACACACTACTGGATAGTGCTGCTCAGTTAACACAATTATGACTAATTTCATACTTTCATTCCAATAAATATTTGTTTTTGTAGGAAAGTTTGGTCCAAAATATACTTTGGCATATGACAACAGGATATGAAGGAAGATGTATGTAACTGTCTCTACCTCCAACGACTGCTCATTGAAAAACAAAGCAAAATAATAATAAATCACCAAAAACACTTAATGATTACAAATAACCAATGGGTTCAGTTAATTTACAAAATACAGAGATAATAAGTAAAAAATAATAACTGTATTTTACTGGAATACACATGATCACTAGGATGCATAGGCTTTGGTAAGGACAAGTGATGTACAGCACTAAAAAGATTGAGTATATTATAGGGTAAATCAAACAGGTCCTAGAGGGGCACCTGAATGGCTCAGTCGGTTAAGCGTCCGACTTTGGCCCAAGTCATGATCTCATGGTTCGTGGATTTGAGCCCCTGAGTCAGGCTCTGTGCTGACAGCTAGCTCAGAGCCTGAAGCCTGCTTCCAATTCTGTGTGTGTGTGTCTCTCTCTCTGCCCCTACCCTGCTCCATGATCTGTCTTTCTCTGTCTCTCAAAAATAAGGAAATGTTAAAAAAAAGTTTTTTAATAAAATTAAAAAAACAAATCGGTCTTAGAGTCAGAATTTTATTGGCACATGACTGGGTCTCTATTAGAAGAATTTCTTCTTCTTTTTGGTTGTTCTCTTCTTGATCTTAGATGAATGATAAGGATACATGATCCCGAACTGGATTCTGTTGCATATGGCATTGATTCTCCTTTGCCTCTCATAGGTAACACCTAGTATAGACTTTTCAATCAGCATCTCTTATTAACCTATTCTGTTGCCCCACGCTGACCCAAATATCTGTCCTAATTTATACCTCCATATAAAATATGCTAAAATGTGAAAATACGCAAAATGTGGCATCAATATAAAAATGTAAATTGTGACAGCAAAAACATAAAACGTATAGGGGAGTGAAGTAGACATATGTAGTTTCTACATATGACTAAAGTTAAGTAGTTATCATATTGAGGTAGACATATCTATATTATATTTTCTATAAATCTCATGATACTTGCAAAGAAAAAACCTTTTCTATAGTAGATACTAAAAGCAGAAAGAGAAAATAATCAGAACACATCACCACAAACATATGAACAAATTTTCTTCAACAGAGTATTGGAAGTACTATTCACAAGCAATCAAAAAGAAAAAGAAATAAAAGGCATTCTCAATTTGGTAAGAATGAAAAAGAACTGTCACTATATGAAGATGACATGATACTATACATAGAAAACCCTGACAACTCTATCAAAACAAACTACTAGAACTAAAGAACAAATTTAGTAAAATTATAGACTATAAAATTAATATGGAGGAATCTATTGGGTTTCTATACACTAAGATGAACTATCAGAAAGAGAAATTAAGAGAACGATTCCATTTAGGACTGTATCAAAAAGAATAAAATACCTAGGAATAAAATTTAACAAAGGAAGTAAAAATTCTGTACTCTGCAAACTATAAGATGCAGATGAAAGAAACAGAAGATGACACAAATAAACGGAAAGATCTTGATCATGGTTTAGAGAAATTAGTATTGTTAAAATGTCAATATTATCTGAGACAAGTTACAGAACCAATGCAATTCCTATCAAAATTCCCATTGGTATTTTTGTGGGGTAATTTTTTTCACAGAACTAGAACAAGTAACCTTAAAATGTATGGAGAACTACAAAATACCCCACATGTCAAAAGCAACTGAGAAAGAACAACTAGAGGTATCATGTTCTCACATTTCAAACTATACCACAAAGCTATAACAAAACAGTATGGTACTGGCACAAAAAGAGATACACAGATCAAAAGAAAAGAGAACAAATGAACTCTCGCTTACATGGTTAATTAATCTACAACAAAGAAGGCAAGAACATACAATAAAGAAAAGACAGTCTCTATGATGAATGACATTAGAAAAAGTGGACAACTACAAGAAAAAGCACAAAACTGGACTACTTTCTGACACTGTATACGAAAATGAACTCAAAATGGGAGTAAACACATAAATGTAAGACCTGAAATCATAAAACTCCTAAAAGAAAACATGGGTAGAAAACACCTGGACAAAGGTTTTAGCAATATGTTTTATAATCTATTTTGACAGGCAAGGGCAACAACATCAAAAATAAACTATTAGTGCGATATCAAACTAAACAGCTTTTGAACATGAAGGAAACCATCAACAAAACAAAAGCAAACTACTGAATGGAAGGAGATATTTGCAAATAATACATTCAATAAGAAGTTAATATCCAAATATATAAAGAATAACTCCTAAAAGCTAACACCAAAAAACAAAAACAATCTGATTAATAAGTGCACAGAAAACCTGAATAGACATTTTTTCAAAGAGATAGAGATGGCCAAGAGACACAGAAAAAATACTCAACTTCACTAATCATCAGGGAAATGCAAATCAAAACCATAATGAGATATCACCGAACACCTGTAAGAATGACTGGTATCAAAAAGATAAGAAATAATAAAGTGTTGGTGAGGATGTGAAGAAAGGAAACCCCTGTGCACTATTAGCAGAAATGTAAATTGGTACAGCCACTATGGAAAATAGTATGAAGTTCCTCAAAAATTAAAAATACAACTATTATACCATCTAGCAATTCCACTTGAGTATTTATTAAAAAAAAAACAAAAGCACTAATTTGAGAAGATATATGCACCGTATGCTCATATGCTCACTGCAGTGTTACGGATAATAGTTAAGACAAGAAAATAACCTATTTCCATCAGTAGATTAAAAAATAAATATGTGATATGTATATATAAATATATACATTAGAATATTACTCATCCATAAAAAGGATGAAATATTTCATTTTACATCAACATGGATGATCTAGAGAGAGTATTTAAACAAAGGGAAACAAGTCAGACTAAGAAAGGCAAATATCCTTATCTGTGGAATTTAAAAACAAAACAAATAAAAACATGGGAACAAACTCATAAATACAGAGAACAAACTGATGGTTGCCAGAGGGAAGGAAGGTAGAATATGAGTGAAATAGGTAAAGGAGATTAAGAGATACAAACTTCAGGTATAATCAAATAAATCATGGGATGTAAAGTATAATACTGGGAATACAGATAATAATATTGCACCAATTTTGTTGGGTGAGATATGATAATTAGTCTTACTGTCGTGATCGTTTCATAATGTATATAAATGTCACCACTAGGTTCTATACCCAAAGGAGACTTCAATACCCCATTTCCAACACTGGATAGATTATCCAGATAGGAAGTTATTAACAATGGACTTAACACCATTGATCAAATGGGCCTAACAGACATATACAGAACATTCCTTCTAATAGCAGCAAAATACATTTTTTCTAAAGTGCACATGGATATTCTCCAGGATGTATCATATATTAGGATATAAAAAAGTCTTAAATTTAATAAGGACAAAATTGTAACAAATATCTTTTTCTATTATAATGGTATGAAATCGAGGAGGAAAAATTAGAAAATTCATAAATGTGTATAAATGACACACTCCTGAACAACCAATAGAGCAAATAAGAAATCAAAGGAGAAATAAAAAAATATCTCAATACAAACAAACATGGAAAGACAACATGCCAAAACATACAGGACACAGCAAGGGTGAATGAAGTGTATAGTGATAATATTAAAGAATGATCTCAAACACCCTTATTTTATACCTCAAAGAACTGCAAGTAAAAAAATAAACCGAAATTTAGCAGAAGGAAGGAAATACAGATCAAAGCAGAAATAAATAAAAAAATAGATAAGAAAAGCAACAGAAAATATTAGCAAATCTAACAGTTGTATTTTTTAAAGGATAAACAAAACTGTCAAACTCTTAACTATACTAAGAAAAATGAGAAAAAAAGAAATTATAAATGAAACATGAGACATTATAACTGATACCACAAATACAGTTAAGTAACATAGAAGAACTGGATATATTACCAGAAAAATAAAACTTACCAAGACTGAAACATGAAGTGACAGAAAATCTAAGCAAATCAATAATGAGGAAAGGAGACTGATTCAGTAATCAATTCCCACAAATCTCTCCCTCCTTCTCTCTGTCTCATGTGCACTCACTCTCTATCTCAAAATAAATAAACATTAAAAAAGTTTAATTAAAAAAATCTTCCCACAAAAAAAAAAAAAACAGAAGCAGATGGCTTCATAAGTGAAATGCAAAGTAAACGTTTGAAGATTTACTGCCAATCTTGCTCAATCTTTTCCAAAAATTAAAGAGGAATGACACAGTAAAACTCATTCTATGAGGCCAGCATTACTCTGATACCAAAATCAGACAAAAACACTGTAAGAGAAGAATATTATAGGCCAGTTGCCCTAATGAATGAACACAGATGTAAACACACCCAACAAAACGCTAGGGCACCAAATTCAAAAGCTTCTTCAAGAAACTACACAAAATTATCAAGTGGCATTTATTCCTGTGATGCAAGGATGGTTCAACACATAAATCAACAAACGTGATACACCATATTAATAGAAAGGAAGATAAAAATCGTATGATTACATCAATAGGTACAGAAAAGAGAATTTTGACAAAATAAAACACTTTTCATGATAAAAACTCTCAGTAAATTAGATACAGAAGGAATATACCTAAACACAATAGAGGTCATAATGACAAGCCCATAGGTAATATTCATACTCAAAGGTAAAGAGCTAAAAGTTTTTCCTATAAAAATCAAGAACAAGACAAGAATGCCCACTCACCACTTCTATTCAGCATAGTAGTGGAAATCCTAGCAAGTGTAATTAGGCAAGAATAAAAAATTTAAAAAAATATTCAAATCAGAAAGGAAGTCTTTGTTTAAAAATGACATGATTTTTTAATACAGAAGACTTTAAAGACTCCATTAAAGAAACTTTAGAGCTCATAAATGAAATCAGTAAAGTTGCAGAATACTAAATAAACATACAAAAAGTACTTATGTTTTTATACACTAACAATGACCCATCTGAAAAGAAATTAGGAAAACAATCCTGTTTGTAATGCAACTGAGAATAAAATACGTAATAAATTTACCAAGAAGTTTGAAGATCTATACACTGAAAACTACCAAACGCCACTGAAAGAAACTGAAGACACAAATGTTCTTCAGTTGGAAGAATTAACATCGCATAGCAACGTGGAATAAACGTCCATTACGTCCAAAGCATTCTACAGATTTCAGGTAATCTCTAACAACAATGTCAACAGCACTTTTCATAGTAAGAGAAAAAAGCAATCCTATAAGAACACAAATACTCAAGGCAATCTAGAGGAAGAAGAAACAAGGCAGGTGGCATCACATATCTGATTTCAAATTATATCACAAAGCGATATAGACATACTTCAGAGGTATTGCAAACTCAGTTCTAGACCACTGCAATAAAATAAAATAAAGTGACTCAAATGCATTTTTTTGCTCTTAGTACATATAAAATCTATGTTTACACTACACTATAGTCTATTAAATACACGATAACATTATTTATTTTAAAAATCTGTGTACCTTAATTAAAAATATTTCATTACTAAAAAATGTTAACCATCATACGAGCTTTCACTAAGTCATAATCACTAATCACAGATCATAACTGATATAAGAATGTAAGTTGTGATGTTCTTGAAACTACCAAAATATCACGCAGAAACACAAAGTGAGCAAATGATACTGGAAAATGGTGCTGTAAGACCTGCTCAACGCAGGGTTGCCACAAACCTTTAGTTTGTAAAAGCCCTTTATCTGTGAAGCACAATAATGCAAAGTACAATAAAATAAGGCTTGCCTGTAGTAATCCAAAGAGTGTGGTACTGGAATAAAAATAGACATATGCACAATAGAGAGCCCAGAAATATACACATGCTTTCATGGCCAATTAGTTTTATTAAAGGTGCCAAAAATATACAATGGTTAAAGGAATGTCTCTTCAATAAGTGTTACTGAAAAAACTAGATATCCACATGCAAAAGAATGAAACGGGGACTCCTATTTCCCACTATATACAAAAACCAACTCAAACTGAATTCAAGAATTAATTTCAGACTTGAAACTATAAAACTCTTAGAAAAAAACATAAGGAAAAAGATCCTAGACATTGGTCTTGGCAATGATTTTTTAGATTGAACAACAAAAGCACAGACAACAAAAACAAAAGTAAACAAGCAGCCACCACACCAAGCTAAAAAGCTTCTTCACAGCAAATGAAATAATCAACAAAGTAAAAAGTCAACCAAGGGAAGGGGAGAAAATATTTGCAAGCCATATATCTGCTAAGGGATTAATATCCAAAATATTTAAGGAACTGCTACAACTCAACAGCAAAAAAACCCCCACAAAACACAAAAAACAAAAACAGAAACAAAAACACAAACTCAAAAAAACCAAAAACAAATAACCCAACTAACTAAGCAGTGGATCTTAGCAGACATTTCCCCAAAGCAGACATACAAATGGCCAACAGGTATATAAAAGGGTGTTGAACACCATTAATCGTCAGGAAAATGCAAATCATAACCACAATGAGATAGCACCTCACACCTAATAGGACAACTACTTTTAAAAAATCAAAACACCAAGTGTGGGTGAGGATGTGGAGAAGAGTAAACCTCTGTACTCTGTAGTTGGGAATGTAAATTGGTACAGCTATTATACAAATGAGTATGATGATTACTCAAAAAAATAAAAATAGAACATAGGATTCAGTAATCTCGATTCTGATTATTATCCATGGGAACTAAAATCAGGATCTCAAAGAAGTATCTGCACCGCCAGGACCATTGCTGAGTTACTCACAATGCCCAAGATATGTAATAGGCCTGTATTCTCATCGAAGAGTGATTGGATAGAAAATACGGTATCTACACACAATGGAATATTATTCAGCCTTAAAAAAGATGAAAATCCTACCATCTGCAAGAAAATGAATGGACATGCAGGACCTTACACTTTATGAAATAAGCCAGACCTAAAATGACCACATTTTCTATTCATTCACTCTTCAGTGGGCATACAAGCCAATTATTCTTGACTTCAGCTCAGGGCATAACCTCACAGTTCATGGGTTTGAGCCCCATGTCAGGCTCTGTGTGGACAGAATAGAAGCTGTTTCGAATTCTAGCTTTCTGCCCCTCCCAATGTGCTTCTCTCTCTCCCTCCCCCCCTCCTCTCTCTCTCTCTCTCTCTTTCTCTCTGTCTCTCTCTCCCTCTCAGAATAAATAAATAAATTTGAGGCACCTGGGTGGCTCAGTTGGTTAAGTATCTGACTCTTGATTCCAGCTCAGGTCACAATCTCTCAGTTCATGAGCTTGAGCCCTGCTCTGGGATCTACAGTGACAGTGGGGAGCCTGCTTAGGATTGTCTGCCTCCTCTGTCTCTGCCCCTCCTATGCTTGTGCTCACTCTCACTCTCTCCTTCGAAATAGAAATAATGTTAAAACCAATCAATCATCTTAAAAAAATAATAAAATAAAATTGGCAAACTCCTAGCAGAAGAGTTTTACCAGTTGCTGAGGGGAGGGGGAAATGGTGGTCAAAGGGTACAAAGATTCAGGTACGCAAGGTAAACAGTGGGCGTCCACCTGTAGCGCAGGGCCTGTGTCTAACAACACTGTACTGCGTACTTAAATATTGTAAGGTGGGTAAATCGTACATTAGGATTCACACTCAAACTCATATATACAGTATGTTAGTAATAGTAAAGGAAAGGTGTGCAAGCACACAGTAGTGATGAATATGCCTGTGGTCTTGCTGTCAGTGTTGGCTTCATCATCAATGAGACTCACTCCAAATTCATCAGGTTTATACATAAAGCATAAATGCCTATTTACATGTCAATCACACCTCAACAAGGTGTTCGAAAAAATAAAGAGCTTATGATACAAGAAAACCAAAAGTCATGGCAGAAAATGGGGAGTTAGGTACACCAAGACCTACAAATCCTCCTCAAGCTAGCATTTGAGAAAAAAATCTAAGCGGTAGACCTTTATTAAGCTGAGTTAAGGCAACAGAACAGATACTATCTGGCCCTTGGTTTCATTTTAGAACATTAATAGTCTAGTCAAGGAGATAAGACCACCATGTCACTGAACAATATATTTGAAAACACCTGAATCAGGGACAGTACTAGGAAGACAAAAATAGTACTCATTAATCAAAGAATACATACAAATTAATTTGTGACAAATGTTTTGTGTGGCAGAGTTGTTTAGGGAAGATAAAAATTGGCAACAGCAAATAACATTTGCATAGCACTTCCACGAGCATTAATATTCCTGTTTTAATCAAGACGAACAGCCAAGGCAGGCTGATTCGAAGTGAGATTTGAAGGGCTCTGAAGTTCAGTGTGGTTCAAGTTTAACAGAGGGCCCAAATGCAGCAGAAAGCCCCAACAGCAGTAGTCACTATACGATGTGTTTATCCAGATACAGGGTCAAATTAAAACACACACACACACACACACACACACACACACACACACACACACACAGAAAAATCTTAAAATTCAGGTTTTAATTAGTTTCTTCCTCCCAAGTCAAGCTTCATGAAAAGCTGCCAGAAGTGGATGTATTTTCTGAGAGACACAAACTGACTGAGTTTGGAAGAATGCACTCTCTAACAGTGATTTGTGTTCCTGTGATGTGCTCCAAAGATGCACTGGGGACTCGAAAATGAGACCATCAAGACACATTCCGAGGACTTTTAGGATCTTAGATAAGCCCAGATGGCGATGCTTAGTTTCTTACCTATGGAGGAACATTTCTCTGAAACAAAAGGATGGAGTGAGTTAGAGCCACCGGGGGCCTATTGCTACTGCTCAGCGATACAGGTCATCAGAGTGATAGAGTTGAACTTGAGGACAATTGTGGGAAGAAAACAGTGAGAATTAGCAAGCAAGTTGCTGGGCGGAGGGAGTACTAAATCTCAGGCAGGACGTCAGTAAAGGGTGTGGATTATTTCTTCCGCACAACAACGCGTCCCAGGAAAAGATACCGAAAATGACACTCTTTCCATAGCTAGAAAGTGACAGAAAACTCAGATCTAGTTTTGTCCAACCACTTCTTTGGAGGGAGCAAAAGTGAAGCCTGAGAAATGAGGAAGTCGCTGTTGCTTGGCCTCCAGAGATGTCTAAAACAAGCATTCACTACGTCGGACACACAGTGTTCTAAACTAGACACCGGTTCTTAAAGTTGCCCCAGCCGTGAAACACGTAGGGTTTGTTGGTTGGGGAAGAACAGCATGAACTATGGATACTGCTCATTCATTTGTTTTGTCACCTGTTGCCGCCCGCTGGCAGGCAAGGAGCAGTAACACCAAAGGGCAAAAACATCGATCTCAGAGAAACTGTCAATTGAGAATATCACGACCATACTCAGGTTTCCTGTGAATGAAGAACGGGGCCACCCTGATGCTACTTTGCTCACTTATCCACAGCGGCGCGCCCTGCTGAATGCGGCCACTGCACCTGGCACAACGATTATTCTCATTTACTACTAACAGGCAGCAGGGATTATTTCAAGTACTTTCCAAATCTTTAAAATAGTCAGTGAGGTAGGTATTATTATGTACAGATAAGATCCAGAAAGAGGGCTCAGAGAGTTTTAAAAACTTGCCCAAACACACTCAGCTTGGCAAAATGAGTATCTGAACCATACTTGTCTCATTTGTTAGATTTCCAGACTCTGTACCATTCTCTCCCTCAACACAGGCCCCTTTATTCCCATATATGAGTTTATCCCTGTTGTCTCTGCAGCCAAATCTGAACTCTGAATTACCTGACATTTCACTATGACCTCATGTCCTAATTTTGGTAAAAGGGCTTGTGATGAATGTTCCCTCGTCTTGGATAAGTTGATATTCCAAATGCTCTAGTGCTTGTTCTCTGCCTTACATGCTCTTGATCATTCACTAATTTAAGGTTTTTGGGTTTCTTTTTCAATGTTTATTTATTTTTGAGAGAAAGAAAGAGAAAGGCAGCATAAGTGGGGAGGGGCAAAGAAGGAAGGAGAGACACAGGATCTGAAGCAGGCTCCAGGCTTTGAGCTGTCAGCACAGAGCCTGATGCGGAGCTTGAAATCACAAACCGTGAGATCATGACCTGAGCCAAAGTCAGATGCATAACCAACTGAGCCACCCAAGCACCCCTAATTGAAGTTTTAACCTGAACTTCAATCATACATTTTAGTTCTTGCAATTTGCTGCAGACTTGGCCAAAGCAAACAAATTATATGAAAGCTGGGATCAATGCAAACCTTCACTAAAGGTGGTATGTTTGTCTTATGTTAAATAGTCTTTGAAATATATACCACCATAAATAGTGATCCTTGATAACTTATGTCAGTGTTAAGGCATTTATAGTTCCCTATATATGGGTAATCAATGTTATGCCCAGATCGCAGTATCCCCAAAAACCAAGACCACCAGGGTGTCCGAGTCACATATGCAAAAGCAAAGGGCGTTTATTCGGCTCGGACTCTCAGACCTCACCAACACAGTGGATCCATGCTGAGGTCCCCAATCATCAGTTGGGCAGGGTTTTTATTACAGTTGGGGGCAAGAGATGGGGTGAAAGGTGGGGTGAGGGGCAGGGACTACAACATGGTAGGACGACGCATGGGCAGAGGTTGGTGTGGCACAGGGTGATTGGCTAATTTAAAACTAAATGGGCATACTAAAAACGGCGGGAATGTCAGGCACTCCCCCGCTAGACCATGATTGGCCCCGACTAAGGGTGGTGTCTGAGCTAGCCTGAGCCAATCATAGACCCCCAGGAAGGTGGTATTTCCTGGCATCTCAGTGGGGGGCGGGAGGAGAGTAGGTTTCCATTAACCTGAACCATCATAGGTGGGGGTTATTCTTAACTTGTTGAGCAAGTCCCTTGTTTTTAAAGTTTCTGGAACTTCAGGTGGGGCCACAGATTCCAGTAGGTTTTAGTCATGCCTGGGGAAACAGAAACGTGGGCCTTCTGGTTTCTGAGGCTTATTTGAAGGCTGTCATGGCGTTAGTTTGGCTCTTCAATCATATGTCCCTACCTAGTCCAGGCCT
Organism: Suricata suricatta; assembly: GCF_006229205.1. NCBI lineage: Eukaryota > Metazoa > Chordata > Mammalia > Carnivora > Herpestidae > Suricata > Suricata suricatta. Next base: position 30,783,905 of record NC_043700.1, on the reverse strand, counting down.
GATTGCATACTGACTGTCCTGCATAGTTAGCAAAAGTACCCCCTTTCAAGTCTCAGAGCAGTCTGTTTAAATGATAATAACCTCTAAGCTTATCCCAATCATGTGCACTGAGACATTTTGAAGACACTCTACAAACATCATTTTAATTTTCACATGAGTTTGAACATATAGCTGACTTTATTCCCATTAGATAAATAAGTTAAATGAAAATTAGAGAGCTTAAAATAGCTGATTCAAAGACACCTGGTTACTAAATAGAGGGAAAATTCAAACCCGGGTCCTTCTGAAGCGAGACTCCAGGCGGCCATCTCCCTCTAGCTCACCACTTTCACAGAGGACTTTCTTAGGAGTCTCTGGAACACCTACCGGCTTGTCTGTCTGCCTCTCCAATATGGTTTTTTCTTTGCCTTTCCAAACATAGATGTACAGTGACTTCCAATTAGATATAAAATATGCCAAGAAAATATAAATCTGAAGAAATGGGAATTAAAATGGTAGAAAACAGAGACTTAAAATGGAGCCGGATAGAACTAGAATATTGAATCATTTAACACATGACTCGATATTCTGGCTTCACATGAGAGAAAGCCATTCAGTTTACAAAGTGTCAACAAGAAAACAACTGAGAAGAAGAAACCTTGCTGGTGGTGCTAAGTCCAGAAAGCAGCAAAACAATTCACCTACGAGCACCCATAAAGGGCGCCTGAGTGGCTCAGGCGGTTGAACCTCTGACTTTCAATTTTGGCTCAGGTCATGATGCTAGGGAGGTGGGATCCGGCCCCCTGCTTCAAGCTCTGCACTGAGCTTGGAATTCTCACCCTCCCTCTGCCCCTCCTATGCTTGCACATATGCTCACTCTCTCAAAAACACAACAACAAAACACAGACACACACACACACACGCACACACACACACACACACACACACACACCAAAAAAAAAAAAAAAAGCATTCATTAAAGGGACATTGTATCCAATGAACAAAAACTGTAACAGCATCTTTACAGTAAACCTAAAAATATTCTAGGAGCACCTGGGTGGCTCAGTCAGTTAAGCATCTGACTTTGGCTCAGGTCATGATCTCATGGTTCCTAGGTTTGAGCCCCATTTCCGGCTCTGGGCTGACAGTATAGAGCCTGCTATGAATTCTCTCTCTCTCTCCTTGTCTCTCTGCCTCTCCTCCCCCCCCCTCCCCTCTCAGAATAAACTCAAAAAAATTCTAAAGGTCTCTTTTCTATAGTGTCTCTGATATTGGCTAATGGCACCAGTCCAAAACATAAGTTAGGAGAGAGGGAGTCAGGGTGGCGAAGACAGACTGATTTTACAAGAAGCTAATAAAATACAATTCAGGGATATGGATGTTAGTTGGCCTTAATTCTGGAATAGGTAATAGCACTTATTTAGTGGGTATTCATCAGGCAATCATCTACAGATGTTTCATTCAGCTTAACACTGAGACATACAGGGGGGAAAGTCTGTCTTGTCAGAAAAGAAATTTGCTGCCCCTTCTACACAGATCAAAGGGCTTATATATCTGGTTTCCTTGTACCTTTATTTCACATATGTATCATCTACTCAGTGCATGCTAAAGAAAAAATGCTAACACATGGGTAGATCAAGAAGTCAATGGCATGGGCAGAATATGAGGATTTCCAAGGACACACTAGTCATGCTATAGGTTTAGATTTTTATAATGAAAATGACAGACGCAATATCCATGCTAAGAACATGAGAGCATACTTTGTCCCTCAGAAAAATCAAACTGAGATGTTTTAATGAAGTTTCATTAGGGTAGTAAATTGGACATGCCAGTACTGCTGTTAAAGATGCATTTAAAATAGTTTGTAGATATTTTCCTTTATTCCCCAGTGCAGAATCATATACTGATTAGCATTAAATGTTTCATTTTTAAAAAGCCTCCAGTTTTTTTGTGTGTTTTTTGTTCTTTTCCCATAGTGGACCACAGTAAGGATTCGGACTCTAGTTATTCCTTTTAAGTTATAGTCTCTAAAGAGTTCAGGAGTTACCAGGAACTTTGCCTCATGATCAAATGATCACATTCGGATACTCTCCTATGGTGACCCTTGAATGGAGTTATTAGCATTTACATGGTAAAATCCAACGTGAGTTCCAAAGACTCCAAGATGAGTTTATCAGTTAACAAAACAATGTCAACTGCTGAAAATACCAGAAACTTTCTCAGCTAAATATATGGTTTGGGGTGCCCTGAAGGATAATTTTTGAGTTCAGAAAGTCTATTTGGAGCTTTACTTTAGTTTCTCTTATAAAATTCAATTTCTAAAAAATGTATAAGCTCAAACACTTTTAAAAATTTTTAAACTAAATCAATTTGCTATTTCCAAATCTAATAAACTTATTTTAAGGGTGCTTTGAATAATGTTTGCTTTCATTATAAATTTAAACATCTTCAAACATCTGAAACTGCATTTATACATTTAAAATCCTGTCATATAGGCCTCAGTGAGTAATTAAATCACTGTTAAAATCAATATATTTAAACTATAATGTGAAGAAATGCAAAATTTATAAGTTAAGTGTTCCAAAAATGTTTACAAGCTTACTAAGACTCAATTTAAAATCATGGTTTTAAATTAATTATTCAAATTTATAATTTGAATAATTAAGTTAAAATTGGAGTTACAGGCTATTCTATTTTTTCTAATAGTTCAAATAGTCTTAAATATTTTAACTATAAGTTTTTATAAAACCTTTTAATATAAATATTAAAACAATGAGATCCAATTATACTTTACGTCATATAAGGTTTTTTTATTTTTCCATAATATTTTATTGTCAAATTGTTTTCCATATAACACCCAGTGCTCTTCCCCTTAAGTGTCCTCCACCATCACCACCACCTCTTTTCCCCCCTCCCCCTTCCCCTTCAACTCTCAGTTCATTTTCAGCATTCAATAGTCTCTCAAGTTTTGCATCCCTCTCTCTCCCCAACTCTCTCTCCCTCCTCCGCTCCCCCTGGTTCTCCATTAGGTCTCTCCGGTTTTCCTGCTAGACCTATGAGTGCAAACATATGGTTTCTGTCCTTCTCTGCCTGGCTTACTTCGCTCAGCGCTTAGACTGCAGGAGCTCCCAGCTCATTTCCAGCAGCGCACAGCGCCTTGATCATATTATAAGTTTTTAACACTTTAACAAATGCTTACTCCCAAGGAAATAAGCATTTCATGACCACCAGAGTGGTAACCTTCCAACATAACTTTGAAATTAATTCCCCACTGTTCTACAACTCCCAAAATGACCATAAATTCAAGCTCAGAGGTTGACTGTATTTTTGAGAGTTATCCTTAGAGGGAAATCAGAATACTCTTGATAGGCTCCATGTCAATAACCCAAAAGAGAGAGGTTCTAAAACCTGAAACTCAAGTTTTACAGTGTATCTCCCCACCCACAACTGAAATATCTCAGATGATTCGATCTTATATTTCTTTACCCTTAACAAAAATTTCCACTTCATCTCCAAGAAAGGTTTTTTTTTCCCCTTGTGTAAATTTTGGCACTGTTTCATATGCTTAGAAACACTATAATAATACATCCAAGTGGATTATGGATAACAGGTGGCTCTGTGGCACTATTTGGTTACCAGTTTCATGGTCGTTCAACCTGTGGTCTGCAGTTCTCAGAAAGTAGAGCGCTTCTGTATTATCAATTCCGTCGCATTTTAGATGGTGATTTATTTTTCCAGTTTTCCCCAGAAAAGAATGGAAAAAATGACTAGAATTTAAGAAGGAAGACAGAGAATGTTTTATGCTATTATGAAGTTACATTGCAGCCTTTCCTCTTATTCCTGAAGTGAAATGCAATCCTTAATGTCTGCCTTAGTATGTGGATCATATTTAATTCTTCATAAGTATTCATGAATCAATCGGTCACCATGTTAAGACATCCCAAAACAAAATTCCAGACAGTTACATATGAAATAATGATGAAATGATTTGGTGAAACTCTCATATAACCAAATAAAAAAATCACCGTTTTTGACCCCTTTTAAGTCACTGAATCAATTTCAGAAACAACATACCCTACACTCACCCCAGTCTTAAAGATGCTAACAGTTTAAAAAATTAGTACCAATGTAAAAAAAAAATCTGTTTCTCACTCTCACACACACATATGCATGTGTAAACACACACACACACACACACAATCTGAATAATAAAAGACAAAGGACTGATTCCTATCCTTAAATTATTAATTAACAGAATCATTGCTCTGGGTCTATCATTTGCTTAAGAATGTATTTTAACTCTTACAATATAAATTATAGGGTTTTTCAAAAACAACACTTGATCTAGTAAAGGACTTTCATAACAGTTTTTAGGCACCTAGTCCACTTCTAAATTTTGGTGTAGCTGCTTAGAAATACAATCTTCCTAATGAATGAGTCACTTCTACATTAAATGCAGCACTGTAGTAATCACTCAAGATTTATGGCAAGTGAATAACAAATATGCAAGATGAAGAGGAGGGAAAAATGAAGAGGAGGAAAGAAAAATGCTAATTTTATTTCTGGGAAAATGTCTTTAAAAAGTTAATACTGTGTAAAAAAGGTGAAAGCAAAGGTTCTAGATTTTGATGCCAGAAGTCAAAAAGATTTTGTTTCTGTTGTTACATAGCTATTACTTAAAATAATTTAAAAACCTTGACTTTTGGGGTGCCTGGATGGCTCAGTTCGTTAAGCACCCGACTTTGGCTCAGGTCAGGATCCTGAGGTTCATGAGTTCAAACGCCATGTCCAGCTCTGTGCTGACAACTCAGAGCCTACAACCTGCTTCAGATTCTGTGTGTCCCTCTCTCTATGCCTCCGCCCTGCTCATGCTCTTTCTCTCTCTTGCAAAAATAAGTAAACTTTAGAAAAAAATGTAATAAAAAATGAATAAAAACATTTCCTTTTCCAACACACCCCAATAAAATAATAATTCAGAGCAATTCTAATGCAACAATTTATATCTTTTAAAATCTAAAATTAAACCATTTATGCTTTTAAAAAATTTTTAATGTTTGTTTTAATTTTAATTTTTAATGTTTGTTTATTTTTGAGAGAGAGAGAGAAAAATGGAGCACAAGCAGGCAAGGGCAGAAGAGAGAGGGAGACACAGAATCCCAAACAGCTCCAGCTCCAGGCTCTGAGCTGACAGAGCCTAGGGTGGGGCTTGAGCCCACAAACTGTGAGATCACGACCTGAGTCCAAGTTGGACGCCTGGATGACTGAGCCACCCAGACGCCCCTAAACCACTTATTCTTATTAGATTTTGCTACACTTTGACTGAAATGTTACCAACTTTATTTCTATATTTCAGTATTATAAATGAGCTAACATATAAAAATCCATATGAAATTGATTAGATTTAATTTAATGTCAAGTCTATCATAAGATTTCATAAAATCCACCAGACTTTTCAATAAAGGTAAAATTCTTACTTTCCTTACTTTTCAAATAATAGATTCTAGTGTTTTATCCCAAGACTTATCATGTTACATATTCTGACTCTTTAATTAAGAAAAAATTCTACTTTTAAAGTTACATTCTAAACAAGGTGAGAATACTAAAATATACTACAATCATATATCGCAAAATAGACTAGGAAGCAGAAAAAGGTAACTTGATTGTGTCATTGTTTAACTGATATAAATTAGAACACCAGGTAATTATCAGTAAGAGCTGTCCTTTCATTAACATGAAGCTAAGAATTATTTTTCTTTATAATATTTACAATAGTACTGTATTATTATGGCCTCTGAGTATTTATAGTTTATTAAAAAGATATAAAAATTAAATATAAATATACTGTCCAAGATTATGCTATTCATTTATGTTTGTATTCTATGCTAGTAAAATATACAATTATTTTTAACAGTAGTCTTTCAAAAGAGAATTGAAGTTTTATGATTATGTTTTGTTGGGGGTATTAATAGAAATTAGTCCATTTAAACTTGTATAAACTACAATTGCTTTTTTAAATGAGTTAATTAGTGAGTTTTCTTCTTATGTATTATTTCCAGTATCAAAGAAATTTTAGAAAATCAAGATAGAGACTATTCCATATAATTTCAGACCCAATATTATATTCCTAGTAAATGGACCAAGGACACACAAATTTTGAGGTACAAAGGGAGATTCCAAGGTACCTGTGCCTATTACAGGCCAAGTGGACCCATCTCACCTTGGCCGCAACCACTACATTAGATTGTCCATCCAATTATTTGATTCTTGCTAGTTTTAGAGAAATCTGGCATGACAATGGAAATTTACCATCCAAGTCTTCGAAAATATGATAGTCACCGAAGATAAATTTTAACTTTCAGACTCAGCCTTGGAAATCTGGTAAGTATTCAATCCAATTACATAACAATTTATACACCTAATATGTGTCAACACTGCTATCCGTCAAAGACATAATGTTGTGTATGACACAGACCTTGACCTCCAGAAATATCACAAATTATTTATGAATATCCTTCCTGTTTGTTTACTTAGCTACAAATTCACTATTTACCTGTGTAACTAAATAAAATGCTCTTTATTAGAATTTCAATCAATTAATTGCTCCTGGCACTAGACAAAGTTGCCTTGGCCTTGAAAGTGATTGTACATCAAAAGTACTCAGGCAGGACAGCCAACTATTTGGCAAACTGAATTGAGAAATTGGAAACCTTTACTCTTATGCAAATATGAAAAATACACAAAATGTGATTTTGGTGCAAGTGAGAAAAGGGAGAGTTTGTTATTTAACTGACAAGCAACCCACTTTCCCAAGTCTTCCCATCATCAAACACTTTTCTCCTGCCTTTCTGCCACTGAGCAGACATTAATTTCATAGAATTACACACCAACCTTGATGTTCTAACCCAAGTGATTCTAGTTAGAATTAAAATATTCAGTATAAAGGGTAATAGTAACAGTAAAAGTGTATGGGTCTTTTCTGAACTTTGGATAGTAGCACTGAGCTAAAAAAGGAGAAACTACTGGATAAAACAAGACCATGAAAATTAGATAGATATCTTTCAGCTGAGAGTTTCCAAAGATTTTTCTGATTTATTGAACTGTGTCATAAAAATATATTATCTTTTCAGAACTTTGGAGAATTAAAAAACTATTTTGGGAGGGGATGGTGATAATAAAAATAATGATAAAGATCATTCCATCTGCCTGATACTATTATAAATATTACTTATGGCTAAACTGGTTTAACCCTCCCATTAACACTATGATGTAGGTTGGCATTACTTTCCCTGTTTTAGAATTACACTGACGTTAAATAACTTTCCCAAGGTCAAACAGAGTATACACTAAAGAATCAGGATTCCAAGACAAATATCTTGACTCCAGAGCCCATGATCTTTTTTTTAATTTTGTTTTTCAATGTATATTTATTATTGAGAGAGGGAAAGGCAGAGACAGAATACGAGCAGGGGAGGGGCAGAGAGAGAGGAAAACACAGAATCCAAAACAGCTGCAGGCTCTGAGCTGTCAGGACAGAGGCCGATGCAGGGCTTGAACCCACAAACCATGAAATCACAACCTGAGCTGAAGTCGGACACTCAACTGACTAGACCACCCAGGCGCCCCTAGAGCCCAGGCTCTTAATCATTTTTCTGTGATAGAACACAAAAGAAACTTTAAGTTACAGTTAGTATGATTTTAATATAAAGTTCCAGGTAACACCCTACTCAAAATTATTCATAACTTACATACAATTCTTTACGTTCTCCCATTGAATAAGCGGCCCATGCTGATTAATTTATTTCAAGAATAATTTACTATTACTACTATCATTTGAGAAAAAGCACAATTTATTAATTATTTTAAATATTACATTGTATTAGTTTGGGAATCCAAACATACTATAAATATGTAGAGTGAAACTAAATGGTATCAGAACTGTATAAAATTTCTTTCATTCTCTAATTCTTAGGGTTTTTAGATTTTATTCGTAAAAAAACCTTTTTGGCATAAACATATAATGTTTGTGTTTTATTAATCTAAATGATGACATAAGAGTCTTTATGCCCCCAAAATGAAAAGCAAAACTGAATATAATTTTTACTATATTTTTCGTTCTACCATTGTTTGTCAAAAGCAAAAAACTAGGCCTTGAAAATTTTAATAGGTAATTCCAGGGCAAATTCAAAAGAAATATTAGACTCTACAGAGACACAGAATATAAGATCAGTAGTTGTCAAAGGCTGGGGTTGGGGCAGGAAAGACCACAAAAGGACATCAAAAAACTTTTGGAAGTAATGGAAATGTTCTGCATCTTAATTAGATGGTGTCAAAACTCATCAAAGAGTACCCTTTAAATATAGTTTATCATACACAAGTTACACTGTGATAACACCGATAAAATTGGGAAATCCATGTTATTTTATACTTTATAGAATATGCTTATGAAACTCATTTGCCCAAAGAATATTTTCAACCTGAAAGGTTAAATAATAACGATATAATAAATGCAAAAAGATTTCAGATTCAAGGCATTAAAGATGTTGTGGCACATATATCTAGAGTTTTGAAACTGACCCTGTAAATAACAGATGTGGTTGAGCAAACTTGCTTTGGTTTCCACCACAGAGATAAAACACTGAGTTAATGATACTCTATCCACTGAAACATTCATATGGGGAAACAGGTCACAGGGTAAAACATCTAATCAAGTGCTTCATTTACAACCTCAGTTCATGCTATCTCTGTGAAAAACCTATATGCTCAAAATCTTCAGCACAACACTTCCGGACCTTGTAAAGATACTAACCCCCACCGCACCTCATTCTGCATGATCAAAAAAGGGATAAAAGGGGACCAATGCAGCTTTTGAAAAGTATAGTCCATATTCATGCTGACAATCAACTATGATGTGTATTGTATACAATGTAAATGAAGCAGAAAATAGCCAACAGATTTCACTTTCATTGCTACCATATTTTCCATTTAACTAGCAAACTGGGGCAAAGAGATGGATTTACTCCAACTTAGCAACATCTCCCGTTCTCTCAATGACTAATCAATTACCATATTAAATTTCTTTGTCAACTGCCTACTTTTCCAGTGATTATTTACTGTTTATTTGAAGACTGTAAAGTCTTTAATAAAAAGCAAAAATGGTCTGCGGCGCTTGGGTGGCTCAGTCGGTTAAACGGCTGACTTCAGCTCAGGTCATGATCTCGAGGTTCGTGGTTTCGAGCCCTGTGTCAGGCTCTGTGCTGACGGCTCAGAGCCTAGAGCCTGCTTCAGATCCTGTGTCTCCCTCTCTCTCTGCACCCCCCTTCCTCATGCTCTGTCTCTCAAAAATAAATAAACATAAAAAAATGTTAAAATAAGCAAAACTGGTCAAGGAGAGCAACGACTATCCCCCAGTGATGATTGGTTTGCTGCGCTTCATTAGTTAGCCGTCCCCCTCACTACTGCAGAGGTGTTTTTCCCCAAGTTAAGCTGTGATAGAAAACTCACAGAGATGAATCCTTTGCGGGTCAAGGGTTCAACACTAACTTGTTAATCTCAAGTATTCATTAAGATACACAGATATCCAGTAAGAGTTATCTTCTGTGTATGTGTGCATGCATGTGTCTTCTATGTGTCTGTGCGTGTCATAGTTTCTGAATACAAGCATAGTGTCCTTATGTTACACAATGCAAATGCAAATGCAAAATGCAAAATGCATCCTAAGTGAGGCAGGAGAGAGCCAGGAAGAGGCAGCATCCATTGTTTTGCAAGAAGTAGGATTAAAACTGTGATGTGACATACTGTTGAGTCCTCCAGACTCATGTCAGTGAATGAGGGTAGGCCACATGAGCAAGGGTTTCAGCATATCAGTGCCATAGGATTCTGGACTCTCCATCCTCACTTCAACCTGAGAACTATGCCATTTATCTATATCAAATATTGGGCTTCCAGACAAGATCTAGTTTGAAAACATTTTTTGCTGGTTAAAGTGTTTGTAAACTACAACCCTATTAACTCGCCAGACTCACTGCAGCCAAGAGTTATGGAAGCACTGGCTCTAGGCGGCCTGGACACGGAGCGCCCTGCCCTTGTACGAGCAGGAAAAGGCAAGTATGCCCCCGAAGCTCGTGGCGCATAAATGAGCATTCCAGAGAACATTTTAAATCTGATCAGGTTGATTTCATGCTGGATATTATCAATGAAGCCAAAACTGTCAAAGAGAACCAAAAATAAGTTAGTCTAGTCCAGTCAGTGTACAAAAAGGGACAAAGATTAAACATTACTCTCTCATGGGGCACCTGAGCAGCTCAGTCGATTGAGCATCCAGCTTCGGCTCAGGTCGTGATCTCACGGTTCGTGGGTTTGAGCCCTGAGTCGGGCTCTGTGCTGACAGCTAGCTCAGAGCCTGGAAACTGTCTTCAGATTCTGTGTCTCCCTCTCTCTGTGACCCTCCCTTGCTTGTGCGCGCTCTCTCTCTCTCTCTCTCAAAAATTAAAAAAAAATTTTTTAAATAAACATTACTCTCTCAGGATCATAGAACAGGAAATATCCTAATGAAATAACTTGTGATCAACAATTTCTCCCTACTTCGTCACTGCTGTATCTACTATATAGTATTCAAAAAGCAGCCTGTCTCTCAAGGCTGAGAGTGGACAAACATATCAAGCGCTGCTTGGCACCCATCTTCCCAAAACATGAGGGATTCTTTGATCACAGAAGCAGCTCAGCAAACAGAATTTCATACAGTAGCAGTATGAAAAATCTCCACACTTCTCATTCCGTTTCCATATCTGGGTAGATGCTGCCCGATGTAGCCACAGGTGGGTTTATGAAGATCTGCCATTTCCTGTGCGTGTGTGTGTGTGTGTGTGTGTGTGTGTGTGTGTGTGTGTATACACTCACCTATGTGTATGTGAACATTCACTGGAAGAAGAAAAAGTCGCAGCTTAGGTACACAGAGGTGAAAACAGCCACTCAATCCCAGGCATGTCTGCATCTCCTTATGGGTGATTTTATCCAGCAGGCTTGACAGAACAATTCAAAAGGGGAAAAAAAAAGAAACCCTGAATTCTACATCCCGTATCCAGCTAGAGCTACATCCTGTAGACCCTCCAATTCTCCCCAAAGCTATTTTGCCAATACAAGAGGAACCAATCAGGGAAGATGTATTTCACCTTTAGTGGAGCCAAGTGATTGCAAGAATCAACTCGTTCATCATCTTCTATCAGCGAGAAATTTAGTAAATAGTAGCAGCATAGGAGTCGATAAATGTGCTTAAATACTGCCTTGGCTTTTACTTGCTGGGCTTTTAATTTGGTAAATAAACGCCTTCCATTGGGTGTGCAGCCTAGAGTCCCGGCAATGACGTGGATTAAGTTCTCTGTTAGTTCTGCACAGCTGAATGCTTCTCACAGGTCTAGCTAACTATAATGGTCCTGGAACATTCCACCTCAATCTCCCTGCTGTTTAATTTCAAACACTCAAAAGGGGCATATGGAGGCAACTCTGAAGTTAAAGATACCACCTTTTTAATAGTTTAAAGTTTGCCAATGACACAAGTAAGAGATCTATGCTTTCAAGTTAAGAAACAGGAATATGTAGATGCCAGTATAAGATCATCACAAGATATTTTACTAATCATATTAACTTCAAAACAACTCTCCTAGTATACTGGGAAGGGATAGTTAGCAAAGGAAAGATGTCTACTGTCTTCCTACTTCGTTTCACAGAAGTAATGCAAGCAGCAGAATACATGATTATTTTCTAAATTGTGAATTCTATGAATATTCAGAAAAGAAAACCTTCACATAGGCTTCTGTGGCTACTTTATTTTCCTGATTTCTTCCATCTTTTGTGAATCTGCATTTGTCAGATTATGTGGAAAGTATCACCTTAACTCCATAGCCCTTGAAGTCCATACAGAGGAGATTAAGGAAACTTAGAACCATGTTTGGTGAGGAGTACTTGAAAGAACTCAGAATCACTCGGCCAAAAGAAGAAAAGGCAGGTAGCATATACTGATGGAGGGGCAAGGAATCACAGCCAAGATCCTTATTTTCAAATACTAGAAAGGTTGTCATGTTTAGGGGTCCTACACAGCTTCAAGGGAGAGAAGTTACAGGAATAAATATTTCAGTTGAATTTAAAGGAGAAAATGAGCTGTTCATACATGACACAGATTGTTTTAGGAGGTGGTGATATTCTTAACACTGGCGTGGCTAAAAAATAAACTACAGGGGGAAATGTCAGGATATTAAAAAGGATGCTCGAAAATCACATAAGGGGTTAAACTAGATATGTCTTAGGTTTCTTCCAACCCTGAGAAGGACAGAAAACATGTCACTGGTACGTCAGCAAAATGGAAACCTTCACAAACCCAAAACCTGCCAATCTGTCCCTCTGAAGGGCAGAAAGAGAAGCCAGATGACTTGAGCACTAAATAGGAGAAAGTCAATTGGCTCTGAGAGAAAAGATTCAGAGCCCCTGAGAAATGCATTGTCCTTGAGCAAGTCAATCTGACCTTCTAAAGTACAGCTTTGTTCAAAGTTCTATAAACACTCATTTAACTTATGGGCATGCTGTGTAGCTTACCATAATCCTAAGGCGACACGGTATACTGAGCACAGCAGTGTTTTCACCTAGGGGTCTCTGGGGGCTTATACATCAGCATTTACCACATTTTGTGGCTGGATAAACAGAAGTATCAACAAGCTAAAAGGGTAGCTAAACGAATAATACATTTAGCCACAGGCTGAAACAGAACCTTCCCAGATTTGTGCTGTTTTACTGACGCTGCTTCTACACAGAGAAATTAACAAGTACTGGGCATTTGAGCCAGGCTAAAAACAGTGAAGACAACTTCCATGGCACTCAACTTTGCTAGAAGACACACAGTTTCAACTCTCTACTTGCCCAACCACATTAACAAATAGCCCCCCATGACTACCCCACAACAAAGGGTTAAACAAAGAGAACAGGTCAACATTCCAGTGAGATTCATACCTGAGTGTTAGCCTCCAGTGAATTAATTCCTTGCTTACATAAAGACAAAGTTGTTATATGCACAGTTACCTTTTGAAAAGCAGAACCATTAGAACTGCCCAGAGGCCTGAGATCTGAGTCCTCCCTAGAGAGAATGGTGTGAGGATCTGAAGTTCAGAGTCCCCTTGAAATCACCTAAAGAGCTTCAGAAATGTATGCAGAGACCTCACCCCAGACTCACCATATCAAAACCGCTACAGGGTCTACAACACCTTATACTTTTTAAAAGCTTTCTAGAGAATTTTGGAACTCACACACGAACAACAGGGATGGTGGACCATTTCTACCCCCTGCCCTAGATCTGCCTTGTCTAATATGGGAGCCACATGAGTTGCCGAGAACTTGAAACATGCCTAATCCAAGTGGAAATGTGCTGTACATGTAGACGACACACCAGATTCCTAAAACTTAGTACTAAAAAGAGACTGTGAGATACTGGGGCACCTGGGTAGCTTCGTTCATTGAGCGTCCAACTTCAGCTCAGGTCATGATCTCATGGTTCATAAGTGTGAAGAAGGCAGAATGTACATTACTCTGCTCAAAAGTCAGCTTTTATCTTGTGTCTGTTGGGGGGCACCAATGAAAATGTATTTATTCAGAAAGGCCCACTGCAGAATATGTGGATATATATGGCATCCAGTTTAAGTTTTCCTTTCCACTATTTTAAAAGGTAAGTGCTGGTATAAAGAAAGGCTTAGTTAGTCAAAAGAAATCTAAAACTGAAGGGTGAAGTTATTTGGATACATACACATGCACATATACATATATGTGATATATAAATATTTTATGGCTATAAAAATACAAGCTCATAAGAAAAGAACTAATGCAATCAATACTGAAGTGTATAAATTACAAGACTAATTTATATACAATGTTGCTGCCAAATAACAAGCCAATGAATTACAGACAATTCCAATTCTTAAAGCCTAAATTAAAAGTCTCTAAAAACAGGAGCCATACTTATTCACCAAAGCTCTTCACTAGGGATCTGATACATATTTGTCAACAATATAAATCCTTCCTTCCTCAATTATGTTTATTCCACAGTACTAATAATGTTCTTCTCCTCTCTCCCATATACTTATTAGGTGAGGCCTTGAGGCCAAGACCATGGCCAAGGCTGGTACAGCAGGGGTCTGTCTCTTCTCTAAGTACAGGGGTCAACAAGACTGCATTTCCTCCTGTGCCATTTCAGCCATGCAGGGTAGCCATGCTTGGCCCCCAAATGCCAGAGCTCTGTCACCTGAGACTGTGCGTCTGAGAGAACTGAATGATCAGATGAAGCACTAATGCCAAAATCCTTTTGGAATTCAAACTTTGATTGGGAAATGGAAGAAGTAGAGCTTTGAGACACAGAGTCCCTAAATGGGGGAAGAAGATGGAAAGGATGAAGGACACGCCACAAGGCAGGAACAGGGGGCTCTTTAGACCTTTACAAAGCAGCCTAGGCCCAGCCTTTCAAAGACAGATCGCAGCGACCAAAGTGTAAGTTCAGTCAAAGTCTCTGGTAATGCCAGAACACAGGAGTCACACATCATTTCTGACCTGTATCCTACTTGACTTGTCAGACACTTTATATAATGGTGATTTTTTATAGCTCTCTGAGGTCTACCGTTTCTACACGAAGGGATGAGAGAAATATACACATTCCCTTCCAACAGACTGAAAGAGCAGTCTCTCTAGAAAACCCCATGGTATCAATGTTATTTAATTAATATGGCATCAGTATGACTTTTGCACTCACCTAACCCCTCAAGTGTGGCCTTGAGGTTGGAAAAGGACAGGAAGCACATCTGGCTCTCTGCGGGGGAACTGGTGTCTTCACAAATGCATCTGCTGGTCTATTCTTGAGTTGTGATTTCCACAGACTACAGACTAATCGTAGTCACATTGAGAGAGGCGGCAGGGAGTTGATCCTGAGTTCCGTTCTCACATCTTAAATCAAGATCCATCATAGGGCAGCTCACACAGTAGCACATTAACAATTACTTTTATGAACAGTGAGAAAGGCATCAGTGGAAGGGAGATTGGTAAAAAAAGAAAATGCTGTGTTAGCCGATTCTTTTTTCTATTAAAACACTTTAATATTTATTTATTTTTGTAAAAGAGTTGCATGGACGTGAGCTGGAGAGGCACAGAGAGAAAGAGAGGGTCCTAAGCAGGCTGTAAACTATTGGCACAAAACCCAATGTGGGGCTCAAACCCACAAACTGTACAATTATGATATGAGCCAAGGCCAGATGCTCAACCGACTGAGCCACCCAGGTGCCTCTGTGTTCGCTAATTCTACTGAGAAGTTTCCTAAAAAGTCAGGTCTTGTTCTCAAGTGTTGAATCAAGAGGATGTTTATGAACCATTCAGCAGGTTTGTTTATTTGATTATAAATATATTAATAAAAGCTTTACAGCTTCTACAAGGCAGCTCTTTAATTTTATATTCTTTTCTTACAAAAAAGAGGAAAAGGAAAAATACTTGCTCAAATGATTCTTCATTAGCTGGCCACAAAGATGCAAGGAGGCCTCCCTGAGGGAAGTCCAGTCAGCTGTTTAATTAGCATGACTTGTGATACTAGAGCATTCTTGCTGCACAAAATCCACATGCACTTTGTATTCTACTTACTACAAGGCAGTGATACCAATGAAGAAGGCAGCGCTTTAAAAGTAGGTGCTAATGATACCCACGGCGGCATTTGGGAGAACCCTGGAGAACTGTGAATTTTTCCACTAATAAGCAATTCTTGAAGGTTTCTGGCTGCATCAGCCACCCTCACAGTTTGGTCCCACTTCTAAAGTCCCAATGGCCACCTGAAGTCAGGGACCATGCCATGGGTCCTCAGGCTGTCTCCATACAAAACCTGTACCACCCCATCCTTCCAATCCTCAAAATACGTCCCTGACTCAACAGTGAAGACTCTCAGAGTTTGTGCTGAACAGCTTTGGACATATCTTTTATTTGTATATTTTTAATTTTTATGTATTTATTTTTAAGAGACAGAGCATGAGTGGGGGAAGGGCAGAGAGAAGGGGGGGACAGAAGATGCTAAGCAAGCTCTGTGCTGATAGCAGATGGCCCGATGTAGGGCTTGAACTCGTGAACTTCGAGATCACGACCGGATCCGAAGTTGGAAGCTTAAACCAACTGAGCCACCCAGGCGCTCCAGGACATGTCATCTAAGACACTGTAGGGTCAGAGGGAAGAGTGAATGTGTCAGAGTCTGCGGGGAGAATAAGCCTCTTCTACCACATTGTTTTCTCCAGAACATGATACTATTAATGAGATATGCAATAGCAATGCATAAAGGCTTTCCTTTACATGGTCCTTCCAATTAACTTCCACCTTTTCTTGTTTTTGTGTTTGTTTCCTGCATTCTAATCAGAAAATCTGACCAGACTTTGAATGGCATATTTCCTGACATATTTTGAAGACAGAAAAGCAAATGTCTTAGCATTTGTCTAATTCAACAGAGGTACGTCCGTGTTTAATCAGCCTGGAACAAGGCTCTAAAGCAGGTGGAAGAGCAGGAAGGCAGTAAGGACTTTAAAATCATCATTAATGTACACTGAAATGAGCGACAATATGCCCCAAATGCCTTTACGTGTCAACTATGAAGCAAGCTTCTGGCGCCTGCAGACGGAAAGACGATGAAACGAAATGCTGGTAACACCTCCACAGCCCTGTGTGGGAACAGGCTGAGTATCTGGGAACAACCCCTCCCCCAGAGGCTGTGCGCTTGCTGTTAGGCAGGGAGCGGTACCATAACCAAGCGCTGAGATTATTTCTGAACCCCACTGATACGGGACTGGGGCGGTAAGACACAAAAAGGAACAGGAAAAAAATTTTTTTAATGTTTATTATTTATTTATTTATGGAGAGAGCATGTATGAGTGGGAGAAGGGCAGAGAGACAGGGAGGAAGAGAGAGAAGCCAAGCAGGCCCTGTGCTGTAAGCACAGAGACGCATATGGGGCTGGAATCCAGAACTGTGAGGTCATGACCTGAGCTGACACCAGGAGTCGGATGCCTAACCCACGAAGTCACCCAGGCATCCCCAAACTTTTTTTTTTTAACTAAATAAAAGTCATACTTAAAACCAAAGAGCTCCAAGGTGGTTCTATCCCCATCTCTATTTTCAAAACCAGGCACGCACTCTGCAGCAAACTCAGGGCCCGGAAGGAAGAGATCTCAAGGATTCTATGGGAAATGAGTGCACTCACCGGATTTAAACTACCTACCTAAGCACTGTTCAGTGGAGTTGAAAATGAGCATGGTTAAAATTGGGAAACTGGAAGCAAAGGTCCCATTGTCTTCACTCCAGTGATTTACGTGTGACACAAATACTCTGCCTTGGATGTTCTCACATCTGTGAATCTGGGATAATGACTCTTTTGTTGGTCTGCTCAGAAATATGGAAGCAGAAATAAAACCTGCCCAGGGGTCTCTTTGGCAATCACTTTTAAAATGAAAGACAGTTTCCATTTCAACAGGGAAATTCCATAACCAAAAGGTGAATATATGTCATAATAAATAAGCAAATGAAAACGCATTAGCATGTTTCAAGGAAAAAAAATTATTTGTGTAACACCTAGACTTGTGTCATTTAAAAAAAAAAATCTATATGTTTGACCTGTTACTTCCAGCAAAATAAGAATAGAGTGCTTGTACTGGCTGATTCATTCCATGTTCTATTGCTTTTCTGCACACTAACTTTTTTCAAATGGCTCTGTTGGAGAAAATAAATCATTTGTACAATCCACTCCTTAGCCACATCAATCCTACTTAAAATGTATATCCAAACCTAATGCAAGTACCCAGGCTCATCTTGCACCACTGAATCTGATGTTAAAAGCACTCCGCACATCCTTTCTTGACCAAGTTCTAGATGTTAACACGTGAGAGCAGACCCCACATTCAAATGGTTCATTGTAAAGAACCCTCAGATTGCCACGTTCCGTCTCCACAGTAAGTCAGCTTGCAGTCAGACCCTGGACACTCAACGCTGCACAATTATTGCCGGATATTTATGTGCTGGCTTTCAGCTGAAGGTAGCTGGCAACTGAGGCAAAACTGCATGTGGCACGTTATCATTAGTAAATCAAGGCCACACACGCTTTCCTCTCTCCCAAATGGAACAATCACAACGGTTACCGCTGACTTGATTCTTATGATGAGAAAGGAAACGCTTTAACCCAAAATACTTGCTACAACACAACAAAAGTGAGACAGGGAAGCCACCTGTATTTTCTTCACACATTTCTCTAATTAGATATTTTTAGGGTTATCTTCAACTTTCCCTTGTAGGACTGGCTAAGGTGTTTCTTTTTTAATTTACATTGTCCAAACTTTTATAGATGAACCGATTTATGAAACATCGGTTAAAATAAAAGCTAGATTTGAATATGCTCCCAATTAGTCATTTTTAAGTGAAAACCCACAAAAGATCAATACAATACAATACAAAAGTTGGTTTGGGTTTTTCTGTTTTTTTGTTTGTTTGGGGTTTTTTGGCTGAGCTATCTGCCTCTTTTTTTGTTTGTTTGTTTTCATCTTACACCCGCATCTCCTTTCTGTGCCTGAAAACTTGTTCCTCTTTTCTAATTTAGTGACTGACTTAACAAAGTAGCCAGCAGATACAATCCCTCGATGAAGTCAATCTTCCTATGGTTAGTCCTGACCCTTCTTGGTACCTTGGAATCTTCCATCATATAAGGGAGATAGCAACAGTAACAGCAATAGTAAAACTTTACTTTGTTCATTACTTTACCATTTGCAAGGTGCATTCCCAGAGGAAATCAAATCCAGACCTTTTATTATTATTCTTTTTTTTAAATCCAGATGTTTTAACAGAAACTCAGTTATCTTCCTATTCCACTGTGGTGCACCTTTCTGATGCATAAAAGAAGTCCAAATTTTGGAGCACCTGGGTGGCTCAGTCTGTTGAGCATCCAACTTTGGCTCAGGTCATGGTCTTGCAGTTCATGAGCCCATATAAGGCTCGCTGCTGTCAGCACAGAAAGCCCACTCCATATCCTCTCTCCCTCTCTCTCTCTGCCCTTCCCCTGCTTGTGTTCTCTCAAAAATAAACATTTAAAAAAACTCCTAATTTTAAGTAGTTTACACAGTCAATGATAAGAAAGTAGGGAGTTTAGAAGGGGGGCTAACATGGGCTTCACAACTGCTGGTGTAATTGGAAATACTCAATGCTCAAAATGATGTAACTAACAGTGGACACACACATCAGTAGCAGAAACAGCTGGTGAAAGGAAATTTAGAAAAACAACCTAAATAATTATCCATCAGCAAGCTGGTTGGGGGGAGGGGCACTGTATGCACCCTCATGGCCAACATGAAAAAGAAGTGTATGACTATCCAGTAGAAAAAAAAAAGTCAGATGGGGAATATTCAGAGAACTGAGGAGTGATTACTCTGGGAGGCAGGGTAAAACTAAGTGGCAAAGAAACAGAGGAGGAGAATACTCTCTCCTCTCTGTTTAACCCTGAATTGATTCTAAGTAATTCACCATGTGCAGTTATAGGTCATTTAATACACAAATAAAAGAAAAAAGAAAAGAAAAGAAACAAGATGGAAGGCATTGTCATAGAGGGTCTGGAAATCTGCTTTTCAACCTTGACTTCACATTAGTATTATTGAGTCATATTGAGTCACTTAGCTATTCACTTAGAAAAAAATAAGTCAAGATCCTGAAATTTGTCAGACCGTAACCATACACAATGATGTCAAGATCAGTTAAATATTTAGAAATGAAAACAAACCATAAAACTAGCAGAAAATCTGCAATAATTTTTCGTACTAATAATGAGTGGAAGGGCAATATTTTATAGGCAGAATTTCCTAGCAATTTTGTTTTAATACATTCACCTAGAGCCCAGACCTCCCCTCCCCCAAACAAAATTCTGACTTGGTGGGTCTGAGATGAGATCTAGCCATATGCCTTAAGGTAATTCTGTAGATGATGTGGATTCACACTGCTAACTAGCAGTGTTCTATTAAATACTGTGGTAGTTATCAGAGAATTTTTCCTTTCCTGTTATTTTTTTTAATTTTGGAGAGAGAACATGAGTGGGAGAGAGGGGAATAGGAGAGGGAGGGTGAGAAGGAGAGGGAGGGAGGAAGGGAAGTGGGGGAGAGAATCTTAAGGAGACCCCACCTTTGTGCAGAGGCCTCTGTGGGGCTCAGTCCTACAACCCTGAGACCATGACCTGGGGCCTAATTAAGAAACACTCAACTCACAGAGCCACCAGGGCAACCCAAGAATATTTTCTAATAAATGGCAAGAGATGAAGCAAAATAATAAGTCTCCCTATTCAATTCCCAGTGCATATTTCCATGGTCACTACTGAGATGGGGGAAAGAGATCAAGTTTATTATAATTTGGAAAACTGACCCAGAAAGAGTTGACAGAAAACTATGAACAAACAGAGCAACCACTGAGATAGACAAGAGAGTTTCTTCAAAAGTAAATTCCAAAGCCTCCAACCACATACGACTTTGCATTAGTTAGTGGTAAAATGTGACAAAAACTGTGTCCTTTTTACTATTTTGGTTCTTATATCTCTTTTCAGAAGTGAAATTATCCTGGTAGTAAATCATAGCTTTTGTTTTCATTGTGGAGATTTATTTATTTATTTATTTATTTATTTATTTGAGAGAGAGAGAGAGCACGCGTGCACAAGCATGCAAGTTGGGGAGGAGCAGAGGAAGAGAGAATCCTGGGCAGGCTCCACACCCAGTGCAGAGCCAGAGCAGGACATGATCCCATGAGATCCGAGGAGATCTCACAAGATCCCAGGAGATCATGACCTAAGCTGAAATCAAGAATCTGACACTTAACCGAGCCACCCAGGTGCTCCCACTGTAGAGTTTTAGACTGATAAATAAGCTGTAAAAGCTAATAAGACTAACAACTAGGCTAGAAATTTTTTAAATAAGACAAAGAAATATTATTAAAAAGAGTATATCAAAGTATAGAATAAGAAGGCTACAATTGGAGAGTTGATAAGACACCATGTGTTAGAACTACATGAAAACAAGGCAATCCACAGACATTTTAAACGTGAATGACAACTAAATCCCGCGTTAAGACATGCAACATAAATATTCGAGAGGACGTGAAGAAAACACACAGTTCCTGCCCTTGAGTGACTTATAATCACAATTTCATCAGGGCTTCTCAGATTTCTTTTTGGATTTCCAATGGAATCTTGACTGCAGACCTTATGGTAAAATTAATATAATGGAGCTGGGGGGCGGGGGGAATTGAGCTAGTAGGATCAATGAATGCTACAACAGGTGGTTCTCAACGTTAACGGCACTGTAAAACAACTTGGGGAACTTCACAGACACATGACCCAGTGATAATTGGGTCCCATTCCAATCAAGAATCAGAGGATGGCTCCAGGACACAGGTGATTTTTAAAAAGGTCTCAAGATAGTGTAATGGGCAGCCAGTATTAAGACCCAGGGCTGTTGGGTCTATACTCCTGGAATTCTGTACTACGGAAAATCTGCAGACCTATTCTACTGGAGGGGTGGGAGCCTCTCCACTACCAATTTAAGAGATGGATTAGAGTAGCTCCCCTCTTTCCTTCCCTTTTTATGATTTCCTAGGCCAGCCTGACTACTTTTACAGGACATTTGAAAAGATCTTAGCCATTCTCTGAGTTGAATGGATGATTTGAGGAATTTGAAATAAGTATTTTGGGCTTTGCACATTACACGTTCGTTCCCTGGGTGGTAGAGGGACCCTTTCATCAAGATCCAATTGTCTCCTTTTACATTCCATCATGTGACTTAGATGATGGCAGAAAGTCAAAGGGCAATCATGATCATCACCACGACCACCATCCTCCTCTCCATCACCATTCCATTTAGAGTCTGCCAGCAGTGTGCCAAGAGCTGTTATTTTCACATTTAGAATGCAGCAGTAAAAGGCTCTTGGTAACACCGGGCTTCTGGCTATATCATTAATGAGTTTAAGAGGGGAGAGAACAAACAGCTGAATGTTTTGTTTTGTTGCAGAGTCTGTTAAAGCCCTAGTTTCCAGATGTCCATCCCCAACTTGCCTAGGACTGCAAAGAAAAGAAGCGGGGAGAAAAAAATCAAACCCCCTAATTAGAAAACCTAAGAGGAAAGGTATCTTTAGAAATCTAAAATGCAGGGAGATAGAACACAGCTAATGTAGATTCATTTTGCACTGACTGCACAGTGTAATTCATGGCTGCACTTCGAAGTAAACAGCCCAATACTGACAAACTTTGTATGCAGCTCCTACCATTAATCCACTACATGGTGCACTCACAGCCACTCAGTGTAAACAAGAAACTACCTTACCAGTGAAATTCAATACAACCAGGTCACTTTATATGCTGAAAAGGAAGCTGATGGGACCCATGCGTGTTACGAAGATCCCTCTAGGTAGACTGCACACCCACCTTTCTCTCCAAAGAATTTTCTGTAGCTCTCCGTGGAATTAGGGTTTGGTTCTGTTTCTTGATTACTACTCCTGGGAGTTGAAATCAACACTTAACTAGTTGTGCATGACAGACAGGAGCCCACCAGGGCCCTGATAACATGCCTACTCAGCAGTCTACTCTTACTCAGTAGGAAAGGTTCATCACAACAACGAGCTGAATGGCGAATCCGACACTGTCTTATCTTACTGTGAGAATTTCCTTCACAGAAAGATGAGTGCTTTATTTACATGCATTGATTTATTTTTTTAAGATTTCCATTTCTAAAAAGGAAGACACCATTTTGTCAAGTTAAAGATGATAAATCCATCGCAGGGAGAGCTCACCTACTCTGCCTGAGGTCAAAAAAAGATTCTACAATATTTGAAATCAGAAGTCATATCTTTCTGATTTGTGGTTCATGTTTTTTTTCTTTTCCTGTCATTACATACAAAAAGCAAAGGACCTAAAGTAATGCAAATGGTGAGTATCTTTAGCCCAAGGGAACATCTCTGAGGTTTCTACCAGATCATCTGTTTTTACTTAACCTGATAGTGGGTATATTTTTAGGATAAGATCAGATCAGAAGAGCCAATACCACCAATCTGGGTAGAACACTTTATCTCTATGACTGTCATTGTGGACAATTTAAGGATTTTCCTAAATGATGCCCATTGCAGGCTTCTAAAATTAGGACAAGAGGGAGGAGCTCAAAGAACCCAAGAATCAATATTACATTCAAGATACATTTGGAACATTCACACCAAAGGGGGTGTAAAGGAGGACACCAGACATTTACTAGAGGCAGTTCAGACACCAATAAATAACCAAGGGATAAAACCTATCGGGACAAACAAGGAGATACCTCAGCAGGTAAGAAACCTTTTACAATAAAAAATGTTCTGTTCATTGTGAAAGCCCCCTCTCTCTTTAATACTTACTTGTTTAGGGTCACAGGGGAAGGACAAAACATAAGGAGGCATTTGATCTATTCTTTCATATTTGACCGAATTATGAAAAGTAGGTAAGAATCATTTTATTCATTCAGTAGAAAACACCTATGGAACACTTTTTAATACAATATGCATAGTCATACTAGAGATATATTGGTAAACAAAGCAAGCACAATCTTTGGCATCCTGGAAACTACATTCAAGAGGAGGGAGAGAGAAAATAAGTATATATGTAATATAATGCTAGTGCTATTTATAATATGAGACTAAAGGAAAATAAAGTTGGCTAATGGAATCAAGAGTGACAGGGGCTGTATACAGACAAGGCGGCTAGGATGGACTTCTCTAAGTAGGTGACATTCAATGTGAACTCTAAATGAGAAATATTTCATTCACTCAGTCTTTCAATTCATAAAAAATTGAGCTAGTGTCTACTACGTGCCAAGCACTATTCTGGGTATTTGGCAGACATTAGGAAACGGTATTCACAAAGCCTTTGCTCCATAAGAAATATTTAGAGGAGGAAAGGAAAGATATAATGCCACTCTGAAATTAGGAAGAGCATTTGTAGTTTTATGTGTGACTCATGCAATTTATGTTCTAGATTTGTTTCTTCTCTAATTACACAGCAAATAAAACTCACATATTTAAGAAATCATATATACAACAGGTTTAAACAGCTTAACTATAAAAATCTCAGGATGGGCTTTTATGTATTCGGAGAGAACAAGAGACACTTCACTCCAAGGTGAAAACAAACTTCTGAGGTTCTAAAGCACCTAAATGATTCATGTGCCATGAACAACCCAGGGGCCAGGGATCATGGCTGAAAAACCAACCATCCTGTGCCACAAAGCCTCATTAAGCTAACCTGACCCCTAGTTTTTGGTGGTCTCTCTCTCAAGTCTGTCAGTGTTTTCCACCTGGATTACAGGAATAACATGAAGTAATGAAATCCTGATCAGGGAGACTCAGCTACTGACTAGGGCGCCTTACTAGAGAGGAGGGGCCCCAAGACATCGTTCGCTCAAATCAAACATTGAAGCTAACATAAAGTCCAGTCACATTTCTGACTATAGCATACAAAGAAAACAAAAAGCAGAGTTTCCATAGAAACATACAATCCAGCTTGAGGAAAATCTGAAAAGGCAGTCATTTGGAGCTTTGTCCTAAGAATCAGGAGATGGGAACTCTATTTATGCTTCTGCAACAATGTGCTGCGCAACCTTGGGCGAGTTACATAATCTCTGAGGCTCACTCCTCTCCTTGCTGCATTAATAATATGAGGCTTTCAAATACCTCCTCAGAGTCCAGTTCAACCAGAGCAGCTCTGCTTTTATCTATTTTGACTGTGTTTCTGAGTAAGATTTCATTTGAAATACATGTGCCCAGATGAAAAAAAGAAAAACAATGTGATAATCACTGGAAGAGATATGTTCCAAAGCCTCTTTCTAGTCTACAGTACCCGGATTTCTAATACCTCGTAGACTTGAGGTCCCAGCTGGGCAGAGGAAGGGGAGCCTTTGTGAAAACCAAACTCTTATCCTGCCTTATAGAGCCTCATGCCCCCTTCCACTTTTCAAAGGTACAAGCAGGTACTACGATGATACCACCAAAATTCTGTTTGGCAACCGAGCATGGCAACAATTGCAGTGAATTACCCCAAGGCTTCTTTTGTCTCATTTTATTCCTGCCCCCCCAAATTGCATAGCCTCCTTTACCCCTAAAGGTTTCTCTTGAATAAAGCGAAGGAGGAGAAAAGACAAAATCAATAGTATCTTTGCTAAGCTGCTGCTTTATCCAATAAATATTTATTGAATGCTTACTCCATAGCAGACACTAGTTGCTCTTGGGAGTTAACTAGATGTTCTCAAGTTAGAGCACAATCCTCAGTTAAATATATAAATCCCAGACCTAACTAAATGGAGTGACTTGTGCTCATGGATTGTTAAAATGTCAAATCTTCCCAATCAACTTTATTTATAGATTCAACAAATATCCCAACCCCAGCAACTTTTTGTAGACACTGACCAATGGAATCTAAAACTTATATGGAAAGGCAAAGGCGCTAAATAGTCAACAATTCTGAAGAAGAACAAAGCCAGAGGACACACACCCAATTTCAAGACTGTTAACAAAATGACAAAAATCAAGAGAAGGCAGTATATCAGGTGTCCAGCAATGGAATGAAGAAGTCATGGGGAGAAAAGGCATTGCATGAGGAATATAGTCAATGATATTGTAATAGGGATATATTGGGACAGATAGTAGGGTCACTTGTGAAGAACATACTCTAACCTATAAACTTGTCAAATCTCTATGTTTTACCCCTGAAACTAACATAGTATTGTGTGTCAACTATACTCAAATTTAAAGTGGGGGGGGGAGTGGGAGAGGGAGAGGGGAGAGAAGAAAGTAGAAGGCACTACTGGTAAAAGCATAGAGATACAGACCAACGGAACATGAAAGGGAACCAAGAAACAGAATCACGCAAATACAGTCTACTGATTTTTGACAAAGTACAAACATAATTGAATGGAGAAAAGACAGTTTTTCAACAAATGGTCCTTTAACAGCTGGATATTTTATGTAAATAAAAAAGAACCTAAAAACATAAATCCTACTTCATACAAAAATTGATTCGAATGGAGTACAGACCTACATATAAAATGTAAAGCTATAACATTTCTAGAAGAAAACAGGAAAAAATCCATATGGCCTCAGGTTTGGTGATGCTAGTTTTGATGTTAGATATGACATCTAAAGCATGACCGCAAAAGAAAAACTTAGCAAATCAGGCGTTGTCAAGACGAAGAATTTTTGCTTGCTAAACACAGAGAAAATAAAGATAAGACACAGACTGGGAGAAACTGTTTGCATATCACGTATTCAATTAAAGAAACTTGTATTCAGAATACACACACACACGCACACACACACAAGCATACACAAGCATACACACACGTATATTTAGAACTCTCACAACTCAACAAGAAAACAAAACCTCCACTTTAAAACTAGGCCAAAGATTTGAATAGACACATTTCCAAAGAAGATCTATATGTACCCAAAAAGCATTTAGAAAACATAAAGCCATAATGAGATACCAGTTTCTCCCTGTTAGAAAACTAAGATTAAAGCAAACAATGAGGTACTAGAGGGATCAGATACTATGCATAGTAACTCAAAATCCTAAGGAGATACAGCACTTTGAAAAGAGTTTGGAAAGTTTGGGGGTTTGGGCTTTTGTTTCAAATAAATTTAACATATACTAACGATATGACTTCGCATTCCCACTTCTAGATACTTAGCCATGAGAAATGAACTTAAATCCACACAAAAACCTGTGTGAGAATTTTTACAGCATCTTTAATCACAACTGTCCAAAACCATACCCAATGTAAACAGCTCTCAACTGGTGACTGGATAAACAAACAGAAATACATTCCTACAGTGGGATGCCACTCAGAAATGAAAAGGAACAAACTATGGGAACGTGCAACAGAACGGATGAAATACTAAGGCATTCGGCAAAGCGCAATAAACCAGACTTCGAAGCTATAAACTATTCATTGGGTATTTTGGAAAATGCAAATCTATAGGGATCAGAGGTTGTTAGAGCTAGGGGTGGAGCGAGTGTTCAACTACAAAATGATGCCCGGAAGGAGATGTTTGGGGTATAACAGAAGTGCTCTAATCATGAACATCATGGTGATTACCAGACTACACATTTGCCAAGATTCATGGAAATATGTAGGCACTTTACTGTTTGTAATTAAAAATATAGTGGAACCAACTTAAATACATAGGAATATGTGACAGGCATAGATAAAGATTTCTTTACCTCTATTTTTATCTCTGTCTACCTACCTACAAATCTCGATGTGTAGTTAGATTGTGGAATTTTTCTGAAATTTTACAGGTGAATATGAGTTTTAAATTGTGCTGGTGTTAAAGCATGTAATATTTATGAGCACACTTTTGAGTTAATATATGGACCTTTATATTGTGTCCTTTTCATGTTGTCTAAGGTGAGTTAAGACCCTATTGGTATTTTTTTTTCTAAGTGTTTTTTAAATTTTCGTTTTATTTTCAGAGAAAGATACTGTGAGCAAGGAGGTAGGGAAGAGGGTTAAGAAGAGAGAGAGAGAGAGAGAGAGAGAGAGAGAGAGAGAGAGAGAAAGAGAGAGAGAGAGAGGGAGAGAATCCTAAGTAGGGTCTTCGTAGTGCAGAACCCGATGTAGGGCTCAAACTCACA
Source organism: Suricata suricatta (assembly GCF_006229205.1). NCBI lineage: Eukaryota > Metazoa > Chordata > Mammalia > Carnivora > Herpestidae > Suricata > Suricata suricatta. The sequence goes on along the minus strand of NC_043700.1, from coordinate 30,756,214 downwards.
AAACTGCTTGACCCTGATCTAAGCCAAAACTGAGAGTCTGAAGTTCAAGCGACTGAGACACCCAGGTGTCCCAAGACCCTACTGGTATTCAAATAAGGATGCTTATTCTGGATTGTCACCGATACGTCACAATTTAAAAATGAAACAGGACAGAATTTTTAGGGATACAAGCAATTATAAAGAAGGAAAGGGAACCAAAGAACTATTTAATTTTGAAATGCTGAGTCAACTAAAAATAATCATGAAATCAAATGATTATTAATGTTAATAATTTTATGAAATATCCTTATAAAAAGTACCTGTCTGAAACTGTATGAGTTGATGACCAACTTTTCTGAACAGAGAGGTGATCCCAAATGATCTAAAAGTATAAAAATAGCTATGGTTTAGTCTTCCATTTTAAAACTTATATTTCTATAATATGGCCTTTGGGATGTTTTCAGAAAGTAATTAAATTTTAAAAACACAGAAAGAGAGAGAAAATGATCAAATTCAGTGTAATAGTGTGTGTGCCCATCTGAAAGTATATTACTGGACAATCAAAAAAATAGTTTATGCTCAAAAATATTACTATCAAGTTTTGTTTACTTATATATATATACATACACATGTATATGCTTTTTACTTATATACACAAACATGTGTATATATGGTATACATATATACATAGATATACCGTATATCCCATACATATGTAATTCTGGATGTTCATTGTGCAATAAAAATACTACTGGAGAGGCACCAGGAGGGCTTAGGAGGTTAAGTGCCAGACTTTGACTCAGATCATGATCTCATGGTTCATGAGTTCAAGCCCCATGTCAGGCTGTGTGCTGACAGCTTAGAGCCTGAAGCCTGCTTCAGACTGGTGTCTCCCTCTCTCTCTGCCCCTCCCCCAACATGCTTTCTCTGTTTCTCAAAAATAAATTAACATAAAAAAAACTTTTTTTTAAATAAAGAAAATACTACTGGAATACAAGACCAGTACATGATGAGAATATAATCCTAACCGTGGGACGGTGGAAAAGGTATTTGTTTCCCTTAACCTTTAGTTTCCTAACTCTAGAAGGTCACTTCAAGTTCTAAAATTTAATCAGAGTCCTAAGGAAGTCCTTCAAGGGAACTTAATTACCTCCTGTTTCTTCCTCCTGCCTGGCCTATCTTCCACCTCCCGCAGCATCAAATTCTTACAGGGAAATATGCTGGCGGAGGCTGAGGCTCTCAGCAGCTTTCATGATTAAAACTTTTTTAAAGCAAACAATGGTCTACCATGATCTTTTAGGAGCAGCCCATTATGACTGGGATAAAACACAGTCTTGGAAAATTAAACTAGTAAAGTTTTATCAAGGAAGAGGTGTCCTTGAAAAGCAATATCACTCACAATTCTTAAAAATATGTGGTTTGTCCATACCTCAGTATGCAAGATAAAAATAAATAAGGCTTACCGATTATTGTTATCTTGTGGTATGGTCTTCAACTTACATCACGGGAGAGGATTCGCTTATTGATTGTTTTAAATAATAAAAGGTGATTATAACCTGGAGAACCTCTGGTTATCTCTAGTCCATCTTATTTGCGGCACCATTTCACCATCAAGCCCAAAATAGGATCAAATGGAAGGAGGAGAGATGTCATAAAACACACTGCATTATTTGTACTCAATAATTACTCTGAATATTATACTAATAAATGTAGAGTCCTCAGAGACACGTATGTTTGCATTTCCCTTCCTTTTATCCCATTTAAATCTACAACCAGATGGCAGCTAAGCCTTTGAGTTACATATGTCAGGATTCTAAATTCAGTAAATTATATTCATATAGATATTATTTTTACATACTCCAGTTCAGCATACCAAAAGGAAATATATAGTCACATGTAATAATATTTTCCTACAGGAAAGAAGTGCTAAAAGCTGGTCAGAGTTGTAACTAGAAATGAAGTTGAAAATTAGAAAATGAATCAACTGTGATAATGTGATTTCAGAACCTATAAAAAAAAAAAAGTTGTGACTAGAGTATGTCAACTCCTGAAAACAGATTTAACATTACAGGAAACTTCATTACCAAATGAACATGCAGTTTTCTGAAAATAAAGAATGTGGGGGGAATATTTTTAACTTCTCCTTCTACATTTAACATTGGCTAATTTTTTTCAATTATCAGCAAATATATAACGTCATCATCGGGTGAGCTTTCTACGCAGTTGGTCAAATCAGACACAAGACACTATGTGAACCACAGGCTTGGCTTGAATTCACAAGTATCTCTGATATTTTGTCTATCAGATCTCTAGAATTTCAGAACACTGTAACATATTAATTAGGGCATCGGGTTCATTTTCATTGAGAGCCAATAGGCAACCTCAATAACCCAATACGCTACCCCCAACCTTGACTTCCAGTTCTCCTTGCCTTTTCCAACATGTAAGTTTCCAACCACGTGGGTTGGAACTGCTGCTATTGAAAAGGAGATTTTGAACTCTTGACAGCTCTCTGTTTATGTATTTTAAAAACTGCTTATGCTTTTATAAGGGCTTTCTAATATATCATTGTTTCTAAAATATTCACAATAGTGAAACAGGTACTGAGAATCCCCACTTTGTAGATAAAAACACTAAAATACGAAAAGGTTAATATTAGCAGTTTTTACTAAGACCAATGCTTATCAAGCTTGAACGTGCCTAAGAATCCCCTGGAAAACAAGACAAAGGTGCCCACTCTCACCACTCTTACTCAACACAGTTCTAGAAGTCATCACTAGAGCAATGAGGCAAGAAAAAGAAATTAAAGGTATCAGAATTGAAAAGAAATAAGTAAAATTGCCTCCATTTGAGCCAGTTTTCTTTGAGTCCTAACACTTCAGAGCCTCACTGCCTTCATAAATAATATCTATTTCTTTTTTTCCTTCTCAAATCCACTGCTGGGCATCAGGAGAGCCCACATGTCTCACTCTGGGGACCCAGTCTTGAACGACTCTCTTGGTCTCTTCCCAAACCATTAAGAGACCTGTTCTTCCAGAAACATCTAGCCATGCTAGGCAAATCCTCTGTTCCATCCCATTACTACACATTCTCGTGTTTTCTAATAGACTCAGCATAAATTACCATTTATTAGAATGACTTTTTGTTTTCAACACTAGAAAGACTACAGGCACTTGGTGTCCTCTAACAGGGCCGCCTCAGGCCCCCGGGGAGGTGAGGCCAGAGCAGGGAACACCATCTGCAGGACCTCAGGCTGGCAGAACAAGTGCAGACAGCACATGCCAACACCCACACTGTGATCTCCACACACACACCCGGAGAGCTGGCATCAGAAAGAATTTGGCGAGAGGAATGGAAAGAAGTCAGAGGAGGGAATGGAGGGCAAGATGTCAGGGAGGCACAGTCTGGGGACAGTGCACTCTACCCTGCAGGGAGTGACTACCTGGATTTAGTTTGGCCTAGTCAGTCAGAGGACAGTTGAAGATGATGACGATGATCTCTTTCTGAGAAAATCCTCCTCTTTAGCAGAATTTTCTTACTGTAAGGGAACTCCAGGCACTGAGGTATTTAACACCTTCTTCTACTTCAGGGACCTCTCACGACTGTGTCCCCAGAGCGTACTTCAGTGTCTTCCACACAGTAGATGCCATGGGACGGCCCTGGGATGATAAAGCGGGATTGCAGCTCGAAGGAGCAGCAGGCTGGATACAGAAGCATCCTCCCCCAGGTGCCCTGACCCTCTAGAATAGGCAGAAACACGAAGGTGTAAACACGCGGCATCTTTGCTGAGGAGGTGACCTGATGTGGCTTTTATAAATGTGACAGAGGGCCTGGAGATTGCTGGCCAGCAGCCTTCATCAGAAAGTGAGGTCATTACAAATGGCTTATGCTTTCACTTCCATGATTTACACTGTGTAATGTGATGGCTGAGCTTGATTAATACATACAGGTGGCAGGGGGCAGAAACAGCTAGCAAGGTAGCAAATGTTAACTCACATTCTCCCTGACTTCCAGAACCTGAAAAACACCTGTTTTACAATGACCTAGCAGGATCTGACTGTGACACCAGAAGGAAGGAAGAGGTCTCTGAGGAGCAATGCATGTTAACGCAGGTCTGGCTTTCAAAGATTGGGGTAGCACTAGAAGTGAACCCTGGACCATTAAAACCCAAAGGGACTACAAATATGAATCCCTAAATGAACTAAGGATAGGATGATCTGAGGGACATCAAACTGTCCCCAGTCTCCTTCAGGGTCATAGTTCTCAACCTCTCACTATGCTTTTGGAGCCAATAAGGAAGAGGGCATAAGGATAATAAAGATGTTCAGAAGAAAAAGGTAATCAAGTTCCTGATGGAGAATCCTAATGCCTCCTCCACTGGAGGGTCAAGGTGAGAAGCCAATGTCAGACGGCTTAATTGGTCATCAAGTTGGTGAAAGGCCTAAAAAAACCAATCTTTTGATGTCTCTTGAGAATACAGAGTTTGCATAAATTTCAAATTCCTACTTAGGAGGATAGAAGATAATAACAGACACATTAGATAAATATTCAGTTTTCTGTCAGCCACTCAACAGAATTTAAACCATCCAAACTCGGTTAGATTGAACACTGGGAAATGCAGGACATTTCAGTGACCTACCTGGAGCCATGAATAATGGAGAAAAGCAAACATACAGGGACTGATCAGAGAGGGCATGGGTTTGCAAGTGAGCAAAAGCTTTCCAGGTTAAACCTGCAACTCACGAGGCCACATAAAGAGCAATATTAATTAATTAAGCTAATATTTCTTTCCCTTGCCCTCATTTCCTTTTTTTTTTTTTTTTTAGCAGTATCTCTGTCATGGTTAAGCGGATTCGTTCAGTCTATATCGTGAGTATTTTATCTTCCATCACAAGAGGGGTATAGCTCATCTGGGCGGACATTTCTGAGATCATGCAATTGTACTGTTTATTTCTGATAATTCTAGAGAATATTACAAATGTAAATTTTATTACTGGTGCCAAGATAACAGTAAGACTGACTGCTTCCTGGGGATTTTTCTAGAATTAATGAATAGAAATTATGGATCATTTATAAATATAACCCCCTCCACTGTAGATATGTCCACACACGACTCAGTAAGACAAATAACTGAAGTACAACCAAGAGCAGCAATTACAGACTTTCTAATCCCACTTCCCCTAATTTTCCCTAACAGGTGAACTGAGCAGGGAAGAGCGTAAACGATAGTAACAGCATTGTGTGTGGGGGGAGATGATAACAGTGGTGGAATATCCACAAACCTTTGTCAAAATGTATCACTTTCCATAACCTGGTCTAGAAATGTATCACTTTCATCAACTAGTCAAACAACCTCTCACTACTGAGATACAAACCAATGCACTGTGTTGATATTTCTGTTGCTCTAACAACCTGAAGGAGAACAGTTAGGAGAGATGAATGTAGGGTTTTGTTTTATGAACAGGAAAAAAAAAAAAAAAAGGAAATCTACGTCTGTGGTTAGGCCGATAAGGAAGAAAAGAGACCAGTAAAGGAGAGAGTGTCCCTTGCTAGCAAACTTTTGCCTTCATTGTTAATATAATCCAGGATAATGAACAGCTTGATTGTTAAGCCCAGTGGTAAAATATCTATTGCCCAAACTCTGGTACTGACTAAAATATTTCAACAAAACACACACACACACACACACACACACATCCCAAATGGGCATCTTAAAGATAAATTTATTATAAATGCATTTGAATTTTTAAGTTAATTTTCCTAGTGTATCTTCAAATGTTTTGTTCTGATTTTTTAAGAAACAGAATCTCAACTAAAAGTGACTTAAACTACAAGGACATGTACTGTTTCACAGACCTAAGTGTTGGAAGACACCTGATGCTTCCAAGGTTGATGCAACTACCCAATAATGTCATTAAAGACACATCTCTTTTCCTCTTTCCACCCAGGTATCATCAAGCTTGGCTTTTCATGGTCAAAAGATGACTGTCATTGCTCCAGGCATCATATGCTTATTGACCTTATCCAAAGGCAAAAAAAAAAAAGCAGTCTCTCCACACATAGCTGTCTTCATCATGAGCGGAGCATCTCCAGGAGCTCCCAACCTGACGACACTCGGACACTACTGTCACACTTCTCTCCTCTGACTGTGTCACCTGCCTATTTCCTGGCTGCTGGGGCTTCAGAAGAAGTGAGTGTTGTATCTTTTAGCCTTAGAGTCGGAGGCAGCTTTCTGGCAAAGAGGAACCCTAGTGGGGAGGCAATCAACTGTGTCCACAGACAGCTTTCACAATTAAAATTTAAACTGCTGTATTGAATTAAGATCAATGAAAAGCTTTTATTCTGTCATTAAAGCAGTCTCAATGCCAGTTCTCAATTTTTTTCTCATCCCTTAAAAAGGCAAAGATGTAAAATATACTAACTTTTGACATGTATAGGCATGGAAATTTGTGATGCCCAGATGTGGAAATCAGTGTCTAAACAGATTTCCAAAGAGAGTGGAAAGTACGTGGCTTGAAAAGTGATGCACAGACCCTTCGCTGTGGGTTGAATCTGAAATAAAATAAAAGCTCTCACTCTGTAGAGAATAAGGGATCAGAACAGCAGGATGACAGCAGTTAAATCAAAATTTTAATTCTACCCATGACTGTAGGCCTATTTGACTTGTTTAGACCTTTAAAGAAACACAAGGCAACATGGCCCGGATCACCACCTACGAGGCTGGAATTGCCAGTCTTCCTAGGATTTGGAGTACATGGCTTTGTTCAGAGACCAATTTTGTGCTTGACCAGTTCCAGGATACCAAAGAAAATTCATACCTACAAAGGTGAGATGAATTAATTGATATGAAAGGACCATTTTTTATTGAATGTTTAGACAAAATGAATGGAATGAGATTTGGAGCATGCCCATTTATAATGCACACAAATCACCAGCAAAGCAATATGCCTGAGAGTTTTCACAGAGGTGAGATGTCAGCACATAACTAAATGGATTCTTTTCCATACTCGGGAAGATAAGAACTGGAAGAAAAATCCAAGAATTGAATGAAGAGCTCCCCAAATACAATCTGAGTGGGAGAAAAAAGAAAGCAAGGGGACTGAAGAAGAAGCAGGTCTTTGGTAGCACTGCTGTTATGTCATTATGAGTTTAGGGACTATTTAGAACATGTCCACTGGGGCAGTTACAGGCTGCTGCTATAATGCCCATAAACTTGTGAAACTTCAGAGCATAGTCGAGATACAGGATGTTAAGCAAATCATCAATTAGTACGTGATGACTATGACATGAGTGGTATAAAGGGAAATGATAGGTCGTTATAGAGGGGAAGATAGACATCCAATTAGAAGGATGGTTCAAGAAAGGGCTCTCCCAGGAAAAGACCGATTACAGGGTGACAACATTTCCAAGGTTACACCTGTTGACCTGGAAGAATTACAAACAACAGTCTCTTATACTCTAGAGTGTCCTGTTTGGATGATAAATTGTGTGGTTGACCTACCTTTAGGGTAAGCTGTAAACAACAGGTAGGTGTCAGTCTAAGAAGAAAGAAAGAAAACTGGTGTTGCAGGTATATGGACGAGCTTGTGGGGAGCCTGACAGAGAGAGCATGGGGCTCTGGAGAGAGCAGGGAAGGCCAGTGCCCCTGCAAACTAAGAGACAGAATGGTCCTAGATGGGACTTGGATGGCTCAGGGCTAAGTGATGTCACATGACAGACTTGGCTCATCTTCAGAATAATGCGAGATCCTGGAAGAACTTTAAGTAAAGGAGTAATGTTACCCAGTTTTAAAAAACAGTCTTGGGCTGCTTTGTGGCTTGTGGCTTAAGGAAGGCAAATGTTGAAAAGAGAGCAGCTGTTTGAAGGCCCCCACAACAGACTCACCAAGAGAGGTGGCTTGAACCAGGGCAGGACAAAAAAAAAAGAACCTGGGTGGACCCTGGATATATTTTACCAGAGGCAGAGGACATGGAACTTAGCAGAGGATTGTGTGCTGGGACGGGAGAGAAGGGAAGTAAAGCACCTACTAAGGATTCAGCAAAACGTTGGATATGACTAGAGTTTTCAACAAGCACCTACTCCTTATATGGAACTTTATATAGCTTCAAAGTCTCCGGTGAAGAAGTTGAGAAGATTATAGATTAATATACAGATTGTGCAGAAAACGGTGAGCACAGCAGGACACGTGGTTGTCTTTCAAGGGCCTGTTTACAAAGATGGTTCCGACTGGCCTCTGTGAGTTCCAGTTTCAAAAGGGTTTTCACCCCCTTACTCACATTCTTACCAGGACTGGTAAGAACGGTGCATTGTGACTAACCGCCTACATCAACATGGCTTATGTTGAACATAAACACGGTTTAGGTTGAACATCTGCTTTCCTTACGGGTGTATGGAATCTGGGTTGATGCCAGGCAGAAGGTGCCTAACTTCCCAGCCCCTAACAAAAACCTTGGGCGGAGTCTCTAATGAGCATCTCACTCACAACAATTTGTGCAGGGAGGAAAGCATACCTCCTGGGTGACTCCATTGAGAAAGGGCCCTTGGATGTTTGTCTTATCTTCCTTGGATTTTGCCCCACGCCACCTTCTCCCTCTGTGGACTCTGCTCTCTGTACCTTTAATGCACCACGGTCCTGAGTGAGCACCCACCCCCCCGGGCGTGATGACCCACCAATCCCGAGGGTCACCCTGCAGACTTCTGGCACAATGATCAAAAGCCAAAACGAAGATTTTGGCATTTTCAGACAATAGAAGATAAAGAAGAGAGAGTGGACAATACAGAATAAATATGTCAGAGACAAGACTTCAGGAACCACTTAGGCTAATAAATATCAAATGCTAAATGCGCTCGAAACTGATGTTGACACAGCTCATGCTTTGGGGAGCTTCCTGCCTTTCCTCAGAGAGATAAAGTCACCATGCCCAGAAATTACTGATAATGGTATTTTCTTGACATTCAGGTTAAGTTTTCCAGTATCCCAGTGCCCAGGCTCTCTACTGTGCTGAAGAATTGAGTTTAAATTCGGCAGCTGTGGGCCACACAGGACACTTGGGGCCTGTGACAGAGGGGAGGAGGGCGCTTGCTGATGTCTGAGGAAAATAATATTGAAGGCTGAGGAAGCGCCTGTGGGTTTGTTTTTTTCTGAGTAAGAGATGCTTTGTTATCTTGTGAAATATGGAATTAGCCATTGCCTGCCTCTCTGGATGGAAGGAAACAGGGACTAAACATAGAGATGTGAATTTTGAGCAGGTTTGGTGCTGCTACGTTGATTATTCATGACTTCTCCATGCATCTGAAATGATTTACTCTCTAGTATTACATCTAAAAATAAGTTCTTCGGAGAAAAGCTTCTTTAAATACAAAATAACAATTCTAGCAATATAGGCAACAGAGAATCCAAATAAACTTTAGGATAATTATAACATTAACTCTACCCCACAGTCTCCTCTGGCTAGCTTTCTCTTTTTCTTTTTTTTTTTTTTTATAATTTATTTATTTTAAAGAGAAAGAGCAAGCAGGGGAGAGGGGCAGGGGGAAGGTGAGGGAGGGAGACAGAGGAAGAGAGAGAGAGAATCTTAAGGCTCCACACTCCATGTGGAGCCTGATATGGGGCTCAATCCCATGACCCTGAGATCATGACCTGAGCTGAAATCAAGAGTTAGATGCTCAACCAAATGAGCCACCCAGGGGCCCCAACTTTTTCTCTTCTTTTAAATGATGTCAAAAAGCCAGCTCAAGTGATTGTTGCCCTCTACTCTATCAGATGTGCAAAAACCTGATTGGGTTAGGCCCTCTATTTTGATAGTCACATATTTATCGAAAAACAACATTTGCCTCTTCTGTGTGTTTATAATTAAACAGCAGCATCAGCCATCCAAACATTCAAGTTTCAGGGCTGGATACTGGCAAAAAGTGATAAAAATTGAAACAGTCCCTGCTCTTTAAGATTCTAACATCACACCACCACTACACTTGGAATAAAAGCCGTCCCTTCCTGACTTGAAGTTCCCAAAGTACTTCATATACACTGTCGTGTAATTTCTCCCAGTTCCATTGAGAAAAAAGAAGAGCCCTGTGGTTTGGGGGCTGTCTTTGCTTTTACTTCTTAAATGTAGCTACTTAAGGCACTAAAAAGGGGGAAAATAACTATTTGGCACCAAAAGGCGAGGTAGGTGAAGGTATTCCCACTACTCTATCCATTATTCATCCAACAAATGTATTTGGCAATAAGTACCAGGTTCTCTGCTAGATTCTGGAGATTTAGAAACAAAAGAGAATGAAACCCAATGTACATTATTACCCTTGATCCAAAGCTTGGCTTTTCTGCCTCTCGTACTAATGCGCCCTGACAATTATAATGACAAGATTTCGGAAAATATGAAAAATAATACCTCTCCATATACACACAGAAATTCTTATCCCATTTTCTTAATTTTCATGCTATCTGGATGACACAGAAATTAGCTTTAGTTTGCACAGTTTTGTTTCGTAGTAGGTAGCAGCTTATGATTTTGCTTTCATTTGCTTTAAACAGTTTTAGTAAACCATGTTATAGACCACAAATTCACTAGTCTCCTTAATTTTTTTTCTTTCTCTAGACAGTAAAAATAAATGCTGATCATTAATTTCAAACTATCCAGACATGTATCAAGCAGGAAGTGAAAGCCCCAACACTACCCTAAACCTGCTGTTTTTTTGTTTTGTTTGGTTTATTTATTTTTGGGAGAAAGAGCAAGTGGGGAAGGAGCAGAGAGAGAGAGAGAGAGAGAGAGAGAGAGGAGAGAGAGAATCCTAAGCAGGGTCCGCACCACGAGTGTAGAGCCTAACGCAGAGCTGGAGCTCACAAGCCGCAAGATCATGACCTGAGCAGAAATCAAGAGTCGGATGCTCACCTGACTGAGCCACACAGCACCCTTAATCCTGTTTTTCTTTTTTTAATTTTTAAAATGTTTATGTGTTTTTGAGAGAGAGATACACAGAGTGTGAGCAGGAGAGGGTCAGAGAGAGAGGGAAACACGGAATTTAAAGCAGGCTCCAGGCTCCAAGCTGTCAGCACAGAGCCTGACACAGGGCTCCACCTCACAAACGGTGAGATCAGATCTGAGCCGAAGTCAGACACTTAACCAAATGAGCCACCCAGGCACCCCAATCCTGTTAAATTTTTAATATATCTTTCCACATGCTTCTATCTCAGCACAAATATAGATACAAAACTTTTAATATTATTAAAATAAATTGTATGTACACAAAAGTGCATAATTCATTGTGGCACACACTCTCTGTATTTTCATACCTCTATATTGAGTTCCCAGATGAAGAAACATTGTAAATATACCACAAAGGAAATGCCACTGTCTACAACTTTCCATGTCCACCAATATTCACTAACGTGCATCGCTTTCATAGATTATTTCACTTAACTCTATTTGGTAGGTATTTAGGTAATTTCCAATTTTTTTATTGTGTGGAGAATCACATAATAAATATTCTTATGCCTATCATTCCCTTCTGCTTGAAAATAGCCACTCTCGTAACCACAAACCTTGTTGGGTCCATGACAGAATGGTCATGGGGTTTGCTTAAAATACACATAATTTAAACTTCTAGGGCTAAGAAAAGAGAGAGAGATGGGAAAACATGAGAGGAGAAAGGAAGAGAAGGGTAATGGGAGAAAGAGAAAGAAGAGGGACAGAAAGAATTTACTATCTCAGCTACATATGTATGCCCCTTTTTCTTTTAGCCACATGAAAGTTTAAAGCTAAGATTATCTTGGTTTCATTACTCTACAGTGGGTAATTCCAATCTAATCCCAAGTGGACATTAGAAAAAGGCCAGTTCTGACAGCTTAACAAAGCAAGTTCTTTCCCCTTTCCTTCAAACAGACGTCACATAGGAGTCACAAGGTGGCTTGAGGCTTAGGAAGGACACTTTCCATGGCCGAAAGACCTTACAGTGACTCATGGGGGGCAAGGGAGTCTTTAATGAATCATGTGTGCCACTGATGCTTTTCAAATGAGGCCAAGCCTGTGCTGTTGAGGCCTCTAAGGTGGGGAATCCTATCTGCAGTATGTCTGAGGGGAAGGAGGACCCCTAATGTATGTAAAACAATACTGAGAGGATCCACAGGACGGCATGATATAAAAAGCTAAACACAAGCCATTCCTCACTGAAGATAATGTGAAATTGTAGCGTACCAAGGGAGTCCCTAGATTACAGAGGATAAAATGTTGGAATCAGTATTCAGATATTTAGCTCGATTTGCATAATCATCTGAAGCAGGTATTCTATGTTCTCCTGGGGCTAACTAGCACACAGAGAACAGGATGGTAGTTTCCTCTAAAAAAACACCACAGAAAAGATTTTTTTTTTTAAAGAGCAGAATTTATGAATGTTATCCAATAGATCTTGCTGACATCCAGCTCATTACAGGAAGAAGCTCTACAATCCTTGTTTTTTATGAACATAAATAAATGCTTCATGAGTTACCAAGGAATTATCTATACCATGAGGTCATTAGGGTAGCCAGAGGCTGCCAAGGATACATAACCTTCTCCCAATTTCCAGGGAATGGATCACACATGTGGTAGGTAAATACTGCAACACCCTCACTCCTCCAGATTTCCTCATCTTCATCTCCACAACCTATAAATATGTTATCTTACATGGCAAAAGGGACTTTGGAGATGTGACCTTGCACTGGGAGGAAGATCTTGGGTTACCCAAGTGGGCCCAGTGCAACCATAAGTGTCCTTCAAAGTGGAAGATGTGCATGTAACTTTAAGGAGGGTCAGAGGGGCACCTAGGTGGCTCAGTCGGTTAAGAGTCTGACTTCCACTCTAGTCATAATCTCACCATTTGAGTTCAAGCCCCACATCGGGCTCTGTGCTGGCAGCTCAGAGCCTGCTTCAGATTTGTGTCCCCCTCTCTCTCTGCCCCTCTCCTGCTCATACTCTCTATCTCTCAAAAATAAATAGTCATTTAAAATTTTTAAGAAAAAAAAGGGTCAGAGATGCTGCTGTCAGCTCAGAGCCCACTTCAGATGCTCTGACCCCTGTCTCTCTGCCCTTCCCCTATTTGCTCACGCTCTCTCTCAAAAATAAATAAACATTAAAAACAAAAAAAGAAGGGTCAGAGAGTTGCAAATTTGCTGGCTTTGAAGGTGGAGGATGGGGCCACTACTTAAGGTGTGTGGGCAAGCTCTAGCAGCTACGAAGTTCAGGGAAGCAAGGTCTCCCTGGAAAACACCCAAGAGGAATGTAGCCAGGACATGAGTCCAATAAGACCCATGTCTCACTGACCGAACAGTAAACTAATACACGGGTGCTGTTTTAAGCCACTAAGACTGTGGTAATTTATGGTAGTAATGAGACACTAGTACATACCCTTTCTCCATCATGAAGTTTGAGGAGTGAAACCACCACACACTCCAGTTCCTGTGGTAAGGAATACTGGAACCAAGCAAAAGGAAATACTTGGTGGGTTTGTTTGTGTTGTCTCTGGAAGCTGAGACTATAAACCAAGCAAAAGAGGTGACTTATTAGCAGACTAACGGCTGGCTCACCAATCCTCCCATCCAGACCCTGATCTCACTGTACCCGCCAGATCCGTTTTTATGCAAAGAATTCCACAGTCCTAACCAGCTCCTCATTTCCCAAGACCTGCCAAAAACTCACCCAGCCAGGCTTTTGATCTCACAAACCTCCTCCCTCATATTCCTCCTTTTGCGAGACTATTATGATGCCTCAAATTGGTATTCTTCCTTATTGCAATAAGTCTACTGAACTTACTCTGCTTAGCCAACAGCACTTCCTGTTCAAGGGGAGGTCACACACAACATGGACGTTTCTTCTGTTAGCATAACTGAAAATGTCTTTACATAACTATAAAGGCGAAGACATTCGAACCCAAAGGATTCTTCTGACTGAAACGTAACAATGAGATTATAAGAATGAAAATGTATATTGAAGACTACGATGTTTCATTTTTGTTCATTTTTTTAAGTGATACAGGCCAATTTTACATGGAATAAAAGTTTTACATGGAGATGGGTAAGTCCATACCCAACAGATGATTTGCTTGGCTCAGACTGAGCTGAAGAATTCAACGTGGAGCTGAGGATCGAATATGGGGAAGAAGAGGTCAGCGAATCTCCCTGGGGAAAGCATAAGGGACGGCCTTTCCCCTCACTTCATGAGCATATTTCACAACACAAAAATGTTAACAAATGTGTGACCTCAAGAGAATCAGTCCAGTCACAACCTTCTTCATCAAGACTCTTCCACCCATGCATAACATACAGGACATCCGGCTTCTATCTCCTACCCCTGCCCCAGTACATGCCTGGTGGCCAGTCACAGACGGAAGGCCAGGACTTAGCTCCCATAAGCTCCAACCTCACACAAAGGCTCACACAATGCCTTAAAGGCTTCCTATATCATCACTAAGAGCAAATGCCTTGGGGTATGCTTAATTTAGCTTTTGCTCTTGTTCTTACTTTCATTTTTCTTTTTAATTTAAATTTTAGTTAACACAGTGCAATATTGGTTTCAGAAGTAGAACTCAGTGATTCATTCATCACCTAGTTTGTTTCCATCTCTTATCTTCCCCCCTTCCCATATGTTTATTTGTTTTGTTTCTTAAATTCCACATGAGTGAAATCATATGGTACTTGTCTATCTCTGACTTATTTCACTTAGCACTGTACATTCTAGCTCCATCCACATTGTTGCAAGTAGCAAGATCTCATTCTTTTTGATGGCTAAGCAATATTCTGATATACATAAATGTGTGTGTGTATGTGTGTGTTTGTATATCACATCTTCCTTATCCATTCATCAGTCGATGGACCTCTGGGCTCTCTCCATAGTTTGACTATTGTTGACAATGCTGTTATAAACATCAGGGTGCATGTACCGCTTCACATTCTATTTTTCATTTTCTGCAGAACCTCCATACTTTTCTCCAGAGTGGCTGGCTGCACCAGTTTGCATTCCCACCAACAGCGCACGAGGGTTCCCCTTTCCCTCATCCTCACCAATATCTATTGATTCTTATGTTGTTATTTTTAGCTATTCTGAAGGTGTGAGGCAATAGCCCATTGTGGTTTTGAAATTGTTGTTTTTTTTTTAAACTCTCTCAGAACAATAAGGAAAGTAGACTGGTAGACTGGTGTAGCCAGTTCAGATGACAATAAAGAAGAGTTCTCATCCACTACCTCCAAATTACATCTGTCCCGTGAACTGCGTGCTTCCTAGTGAACACGAACGTTTAGTCCATAAAGAGGAAATAATGAATTATTTGAAAATGGAATCCACATGTCAGTAAGTTTGGAGAGACTTTGCTAGGATTAGTGACATGCCAGAGTATTACCAATGAAAAGGATAAACATTTCCTTAGGATGTTTACTTCACAAAAAAGGCAGTTTTCCTCTTTTTTCCTAAGTTTTGATATTTCAGTTTTATCCTATCCCTTTACGATTTTGATTCTCAGAATGTTTCCCTTCAGAATGGCTCTTTCTTTTTCTTCTATTATAACAAACACTCAGAGAATTCTCTTAAAAGGGCCTTTCGGAAAATGAACCATTGCCCCCAGTGATGATGTTAACACCAAGAATAATGGCAATAACTGCTATTTACTGAGAATTTACTATGGATGCTGATCGTTTCAAACCACATATTTTAAGTTAATGCTCTTAACAGGTAGGTTTAACAAGTAGGTATCTTCTCTTAATAGGCAATGATGATTATAATTATGTAGTTATAACTGTATCTGGATATCCACATACATATTCTCTCTCATTTCCTTTTAACTTCTCATTACTTCTATATACTGCCCCCAAAGACTGACTTTTTTTTTTTTTATCAGTCAGAACATTAACTTCTAGAATTCCATTAAGGAGGTGAACCGTGCTGGCAAAATCCTTTCTATACTACAAAGTCATTTTCAGACTTGGTAATATACATTTAATCATGTAAAGAAAGAAAGAGCAAGTTATTTAGCAAGCCATAATATTCTTTTCTATTGTTATAAAACAGGCAGAGGGAGATCATGGGAGTCAAGGATGTCGTAATTAGAGTCACAGTACACCATTGTTTTTTGAAGTGTAGATCACGATCTAGTTCTTTATGACTCAAAGCATGGGCAGAAAACCTATCTGCATCACCCCCCAACTTCTCAGAAATGCGCAGCCCCAGGCCCTACCCCTAGTTGAACAAAATGCCCAGGTGATTTGCATGCACATTAAAATTTGAGAGCAATGACCTAGATTTTTTTTCTCATCTAACCGGAGATTCCTGTGCCAGGAGTCAAGAATAATGCAAGGCCCCTCACGCTAGGTGCCCATTAGACACCAAGGCAGAATGACCTTCAGGGTCAGAATCTCCAGAAATAGATTCCAAGCCTCTCTATATATTTTTAATATTTATTTAGGGGGAGAGGGAAGAGAAAGAATGAGTAGAGGAGAAGAAAGAGGGGGACAGAGGATCCAAAGTGAGCCACACATGGTCAGCTGTGAGCCTGACATGGGACTCAAACTCACAAACTGCGAGATCAGGACCAGAGCAGAAGTCGGATGCTCAACTGACTGAGCCACCCAGGCACTCCCTAAGATTCAGTATTTTTAAAGAAAATTGCACACAGGTGGTTCTGATGTAGTCGGGTTGAAAACCACAGGTAAAAATTTAAAGAATCTTGTTTCCATCCAGTTAACAAATAACTACACACACACACACACACACACCCTCCCAAACATTCCTCAGTCATTTGTCAACTGTGGAGTGCAAGAAAGATACACAAAAAGCCGAACTCTGAATGAATTCAGTAAAAGGAACCACTCCATTCACTCCAAACGATGCTTAAGTCTCTTGGGGGAAAAAAACTTATTCATCTTACTAACCTGGGAAATCTTAGTATACACGATTGCATTTTTTTCATCACTAAATGTTGACAGGGCACCTGAGTGGCTCAGTAAGTTAAGCGTCCAGCTTCGGCTCAGATCATGATCTCACGGTTCGTGAGTTCGAGCCCTACATTGGGCTCTGTGCTGATAGCTAGCTCAGAACCTGGAGCCTGTTTCAGATTCTGTGTCTCCCTCTCTCTCTCTGACCCTCCCCTGCTTGTGCTGTCTCTCTCTGTCTCTCAGAAATAAATAAAACAACAGAAAAAAAATTTTTTAATAAAAAATAAATGTTGACTTCCTTATCAATGCTCAAATTTTACCTCAAAAGATACTTAATTCAAATGCATTCTGGAACTTATCAGTGGCTCTCAACTCAAAAATCAGAAACACCAGAGAGAAGAGCCATTTAGGAAAACACTGTATTGGACTCCCGCTAGCAAGGACTCTCGTTCGTGCATGTTAATATCCATAGTTGAGCATTGGGATCACACAGGCAGAATGCCTGCAGTTAGTTGACTGAATTGACTGAAAACATGTCTATTGATTGGCATCAGTACCAGCCCTCACTGAAAAACTATAGTTGTGCCACCCGCTTGGCAGTGATCTAACTTTACAACCCGTCTATGTTATTGTGGCTACAAAACTGTAGAATGTTCTGATTTAAATCCTTGAAGCTGAGAAAACAAGGAAACGCGCTGCCTTTATAAGAACATGTTGCACGCGCTCCAAGTGTGGTGAACTGAACATTCAGTGCTCAGTAAATTTAAAGCTTCTGGAACAGGTTCCATTTTCAAATCTTCTTAACAAAAAAAGCTGATCCCTGAATAGGACTTTAGGAAAATGCCTCTTCGGTATTACTCTTTACCCTTTCTTGATCCTTTCCTCATGTTTGTATACTGCTCTTTTGGAAATCTGGTAGAGTATCTCTTCTTAATTGCGTATCCCATCAAAGGGTGCTTTCAGAAAAGAGACAGCATTCACAGACACATTTTCATACTACTAAATACAAAGACCACCTCTTCCAAAATTATTTTTACTGTTAGTCATAAGTAAAATAATGGGTCATTTGTACCGTATACTTACGAGGTCCCAGGCACTTGCTCTAAACTGTAATACTCACGAAATCTGTGAATAATGATAATGTATTAATGACCGCCGTGTCATCCCAATCCTACCCGTGAAGACACATGACGTGGTTCATGGTTGCCCAGCCACCACGTGGCCTGGCTACGATTCAAATACAAATAGGCAACTCAAGGGTCTTCTATACTGGCTCTCAATCCTGTTTGTCTCTTGACTACCTTTGATTTATTCAGTGTTAAGGAATTCTGCAGCATTAGCCAACAGAGAGAAGTATTTTGAGCAGGTAAAGCAAGTAATTTGAAGACTAGAAAAGGAAGGGATCATCTAGGAAAACTGTCTAGACCCTAAAGTCTCAAACTTTGGCGTGCATCGGACGGACCCGGAGGGCCTGGATATTTGCATTTCTAAACAGTACCAGATGATGCTTATGGCTCCACTAAGGGGAGAGGGCAGGTGGGTTCCTTCTCGCCACCCATCATTTGCAAATTACAATAATCACATTTTGTAAGTCACTTCTCATTTTCAATCTTGGACTCCCCCTCATTATCACCTTCAGAAAAGAGTCTCAGTTGTAAATAAGAAAAAAAAAATGAGCCCTGTGTATATCATTTTCTTCCAGAGCTTTCAAAAATAAAAGGTAAACTCTAATTGTCCCTTCCTATAGTCACAGATTCAGCCACTATGTGAGTTTAAATGTAATGTGCAAAGCCTCCTGCATGCCACTTTTGATAACAAATAACCCCAGATACTCTTCAATGCCATTGCTTCAATTATATTTTCTTTACTGCTCAAACAAGATAAATTGGAGGAACCCAAACAATTTTTCATAGGTCTCATAGGTCGGTCGGAGATTTGGGTGCACCTGATGCAGCCTGAGTTTGGTTAACAATACAGCGATAGCTCTTCTAAAATTATCACCTACACATTTTTCCTTCTTCAGGCTTTTCGTCGATTTCCCTTTAACAGCACTGAGCCTCCTTTTACAAAAAAATAATTAACAGAAGAAATCACTCAATCTTCCAGTTAAAAAACAATGAGGTGCTGTTGTTTAAAAGGCTAGCAATTGATTTACAAGCTTTGGGGCTGACCGATTTCCTTATTTAAATATATATATATATATATGTGTGTGTGTGTGTGTGTGTGTGTGTGTGTGTGTGTGTCTGCGTCTCTCCCTTTAAAAAGAAACTTATACCATATTCCTGCTCTTGGCTAATAGTTTTAATATCTCCTGATTGAAAAGTCCATCTTGAAATGTGAGCACTTGGTGCTCTTACGGAGTTTGTGTTACATTGCTTGAAAAGAAGTGATAGCTGACTTCATTATTCTGCTTTACTTCTGAACTTTTTACTTAAAAAAAAAAAGAGAGAAACTGAGAGAAAGAAGTAGAAAAAATCAAATTAGGCATAAATGTTGACATTTCAATTAGAGAATAACCTCCTTTATAATTCTGGTATGTATCATTGTTCCACGCCACAGGACATGCCTGAAAACTGAACTGACAATTACAGACAACATTGGATCAGAGTCAAGGGAAACTGAAGGAAATCGATTACCACCAAACGCAGAATGGCTACCTGCATATGGTTAGAGATGTCAGAAATTATTGGGAAACATGGAAGAGATTTTTGGCAACCCTCCTCTTGCGTAAATCGGAAGAGGGTGCCTGTCCTGCTGTCTTTGTTGAGAAGAAGAAGAAGGGTGTGAGCAGAAAGTCACTACTGTGGCCCAGACAAAGTAACCATCCCATTGAAAACCTATGTAGGTTTCAGGTGGTGCAGGAATCTTAACAAGGAGCTCCAAGAGTTTGTGTGCAGAATGGCAGCTTGGACAAATCAAAAGAAATTGGCCACTGGGAAAGATCAATGCCTTATCACTTGTGTCAGTTAAAAGTGGACTGGACCAAGAGCTAGACACTCAATTGTAAGGAACAATCCCCAGGCTGGCAGAGAGGGAAGGGGTGGATGACATGAAACAGAACACTCGCATCGTAACTTCTAGGATTTCCCAGCACCAGCCAAGCCAAGGTAATTTCACTAAGGAAGTACTGTGCTTCGAGCAGTGGCTTCCTGCCAACTCCTGTGACTTCACACTGGCATTCTCAGAATACCACGTGGGGCACATTTCCAACACGTGACATGGAGAATCTAGACATCGTGTACCACCTCCATTGCACTACCTGCTCCCAGAGGGCGCCCATGTAATTGACTACCCTTTTGCACAGATTCCAGAGTTAAGTCCCCATGCCTACGCCTTCCAGGGTGCCTGGAAGCCTCCAGGCTGCTGCCCAACAGCTGGATACTCACAGACCTAAAAACGTAAAACCGTTAGTCCTAGCGAACCTCACGGCCACATTCACGGCACACAGATAAACCTTCCTTTTGGGGTCAAAATCTCCATTCAGCCTGTCACATTAAAAAATCATAATGAAATAAAGTGTACCTTTCACCTGCTAATTAATTAGCACAATCTATAAATGTGGGTCAACTGCTCACCTCTTTCTTCACTGCGTCCCACTTCCAACTTAAATGCAGAGGGAGAGAGAATGAGGAACCTAAGAAAAGACGTGTTGGGAGGCACATATATGGAGGCACCCACATTTTAAGGGCATTCATGTGGCAAATCAAGTCTTCACTGAGACCCCAGTCTATGTATACAGCCTATTCTAAAGCCTGTGCAAGACAGTTAATTCATAAATACACCAAACATTTTATAAGACCTTATTATTCTAATTTTTTTTACTACTGTCACACATTCATGTGCAATGTACTTAGTTTTACTTAAAAATTAAGGACATTTCCACTACAAAATAAGGTCGAAATGGAAGCTAAGCTTAAGTTTAAAATTTACTTTAAACCCTACCTGTTCACGGGCACCTGGGAGGTTCAGTAGGTTAGGCATCACACTCTTGGTTACAGCCCAGGTCATGATCTCAGAGTGCGTGGGTCCGAGCCCCATGGTGGGCTCCACACTGGCAGTATGAAGCCTGCATTGGATTCTTTCTCCTTTTCTCGACCCCTCCCCTGTTCATGTCTGTCTGTCTATCTGTCTCTCTCGAAATAAGTAAATAAAACTTAAAAATTAAAAAAAAAAACCTCTTTAGTCTCAGTGGTGACCATTTCTTCCTGTGCTCAACCACAAACCACACCCATTCATGCCACTAAGCTTCACCTACACCATGCCCCCTACCTGAGCTGCATTTCACTTACTTACTTGTCCTTCAAGTCCCTAGACAGAGATTTTTTCTTCTAGAAATCTCTCAGATAAAACCAGTCAGTTTTTCCTGAGAACTCAAAAAAATGGGTATATAATTATTTTATTTTATTTGAGAAAGAGAGCACACATATACAAGCAGGGGAGAGAGGGAGAGAGGGGGAGAGGGAGGGGGGAGAGAGAGAGAGAGAGAGAGAGAGAGAGAGGGAGGGGGGGGGGGGGGGGGGGGGGGGGGGGGGGGGGGGGGGGGGGGGGGGGGGGGGGGGGGGGGGGGGGAAGGAGAGAATCTTCAGCAGGCTGCAAGCTCAGTAAAGCGCCCAACCCAGGGCTCGACCCCTAGATCCTGGGACTGATGACCTGAGCCAAAAACCAAGAGGTGGACGCTCAGCCTACTGAGCCACCCAGGCGTCCCTATAATTATCTAATACAAATAGCACTTCTCAACTTGCCTTGCAATGCTCATTCCTTCCATGTGACTGTGGGTTCTTCAAAAGCATGGTCTATCTAACGTAATATGTGTACAGGTATTCTTAACATTTAACTAGGATGTTTAACCCGAACACTTGTTTGTGACTATAGCTGCAGGAAATGACACAGATCAGTGAGGCAAGCATGGCCCTGAAATTAAAAGGCCCGAGTTTGGACTTTACCAGTGGGCAAGCTGCTGGGCACCCCGCTCAATACCAACGTGAGGAAGTCTCCTTCTCCGTGACATCAGGAAGGCAAATTACGCTCCTGCTGAATTGCTTAAATCTGATCACTGATATGAAAGTATTCCTTACACCATAATGGGTTGTCAAGTGACCATTCCACACAGGTTCTTCCCTCATACTTCACCCGAGGGGCTGTTTGAAGCAAGGCCCCCCAACTCTGAAAGGTTACCGAGCCAGTGCGGTCTTATAGAACGGAATTTCGGGGACTTTCAACTGAAAGTAGATGATGAAAGTATTAACAAAATGACAGTAATATCTATAAATGGGGGAAGTGGTTCTGATCAAGGATATAAACATGAGGCACAAACTTTCACGGAAACATCAAAGCCAAGGTCACAGTCCAGGGGCACAAACACCATCACCAGCATACTGAGCTCCATAAACAAGCCATGTTACACTGGCGGGTGTGAATGTCCTCCTTGAGATGTGATAGCGGCCAACAGGCGCAGACACAGTCACTGTAAATCTACAAAGCAAAACTCTCTTTGCAATTCTTATTCATCTTTTAGAATTTATCGCCAATGAAATATTAAAGCTTAGCCTCAAGACAATACAAAAGATACTTTAGCCAGTAAACTCTAAGGTGAATGAAAAACTGTTATTTTTTTAAATAAATATAATATCCATAAAATCCCAAATCAGCAAAAGGGAGCATTGGAATTTTTTTACATCAAAAAAATAAAAAGGGGCATCTCTGTTCACAGTTTTGTAAGCTGAGGACTCAGGTTCAGTTTTCTCTTAGAAAACAAGACTTGAGGCAATTCTGAAAGTCTCTCCAGTGTTTTGGGGTTGTTGTTTTTTTTTTTTTTCTTTTTCCTTTTTTTGGTTTTATTTTTTGTCTTCTGTTTAAGGACATCATAGGCACGTAAAGGAGGGTAAGAAATACAGTTGTCTGGCCCGAGTTACATATCAAAAAATGTCATCAACTGCTGTAGGGGAAAACACAGAACCTCAAACTCCAGGCTTCTAGATGCCTTTCGATTCACCTTGACAGATTTTATTTTCATCTGGGCAGAACTGCAAAGAGCTCCTCAAGGTTATTTGAGAATGCGTTATGCTGGGTCTACAGGGTCAAGATTTTCAGGCGCTGGTTACTTAAAAATGCATTTGCACTGAAATAATCCATAATTACAAAGTTACTTTAAAAATCCCATAAGGCACAAAAATTCTTTCAAAACGCCACAACACTCACTTCTGAGATCACATCCAACCTTCAAACAGGTGATCCTGGCAGTGTGGCTGTACTAACATCCACTCACCTTTTAAGTTAATGAAGATTTCATCTGAAATGAAAACTCTGGCACAAAACAAAAGCAGCCGAAATCTGTGACAAGAAAGCACGAAGAGGAAAGGAAGTGGGGGCTCAGTTAAATCAAACCCAGGCCAGTGCACCAGCACGGGGTGACTATATGCTTTGCAATAAGGCTTTCTGCTCGAATCAAAGAAGCAAAACTTCAATATTTCATGTTACCAAAATGGCTTGGCAGGGCTAAAACTTTAATAAGTGCTATCGAAACTAATGGCAGTGCTCCAGACTGGGGGGGGGGGGGGGAGATGCATGAGATTAAGCACTCTAATGACCACTTAATGAAACTTAAAAGAATATAGATCATCTTTGCTTGAATTAAATTACTCACTCTAAATAATAACAGTTAAACACAATAATGGCCCACAGCCAAGTGCTGTGTGAGGAGGCTAGGAGCTCACTAAACCGGAGTCCCTGAGTGGGGGGCTTGTGTAATTCGATAGCTGGAAGGGATCTGTTAACAGCCGTAGCTGGCCCGGCTCCTCTCCAATGTGAACATCTACAGTTATAAATCACCCAGGATTCAGGGCCCTGGAATAGGCAGAGGTAAAAAGAACAAGATAAATTATTTGGACTCTAAAGGCAAAATTTAAGTGTCATTTGCTCCATAAAACTTTCATGATCACCCGAGTCAACCCACACAGATCTCATTCAAATTCCTAGGAGTTCCCTCTTCCACTCATCTGGAACATTGAGGAAGCTGATTTTTAATGCTGATTATCATATTAATTTGATGACCTCATATATCTAACTAGATCAATAATTCTTCCTGGCAGAATTTTCTCACACACACACACACACACACGTGTGCACATGCTTACATGTCCTCGTATCGATCCACAGGGCATGACATAATACCTTCCTGTTCTACTGATTATTCGGTGAATGTATTTTGGTTAGAAGGTTAACACCTATAGCAAGAGAAGGGGAAGCAGGGTCCTGGAAAACACGATGTTACACAAAGCACTGCATCTTCGGAGACTGTCTCTTACTCTAGAGAGCAGATATAAAAACTGCTACAGGTTACGATAAGAACTAGAACTCAAATGCATTCCTCCTATCAGTTTCCACACAATACACCCAGACTGACGTACTCCTGTAATTATCAGCGTATGTCGCTCCTGTGTACGATCCCACATCTTCTTCATCTAATTTGTGATGTACAATAAGCTGTTTGCTTTCTCTGCTTTATGAGATCAAGTTCAAAGGAGCCTTGCTTTCAACTTTTGGATCCAGAAGCCAGATTCTTAAAAGCATGAAATTATAATTAAAAAGTACAATCAACACTAGTGAAAATCACACCCCCGAAATCCTTACCTTGTAATCCTCATTTAGAGATTTAAATTTCCCCTACATAAAAGATCATGCCTTAGAGGCTACATCACTCTCTCAGCATAAAAGAGAGTCGATGTGTCCTTACTAGCATACATTCAAATATATTCATACATATTTGTGTTTGAGCATGTGTGTGTATAAATGTATACAAGTCCATCAGACAAATGTATATAAAAATGGCAGCCTGAGGCAAAGTGTACACTGTTGAGGCTACAAGACAAGAGCAAGCCAACCTGAAAGAAGCACCAATACGCCCTCTGTGTCTTCTCACATAAGCCTGCATGTATGGGCTGCAGTTCGCTTTCTCCTCATTAAGTTACCGGGTTGCCTAACTCGGGGTCCCAAATAGAGACTTTAAGGCAACCGAGAGTCCAGGGAGACTCAGATGATAGGGGATGCAGAGGAGATAGGAATGGAGCCACGCATTTGGTAGGGAGCAGGGTTTTAGGGCAGGATACCCCAGGAAGTCAGGAAAACTCACTGCAGTCGCTAGTGGATTGTTCTGGGAAAGTCATGTGGACAGAAGTCCCAAGTTCAAAGAAGACAAAGATCATGGAAGGAAGCGAACAAACAAGAACAGATCTGGAGATGGTAGAATCCACCAGTCCTGGTGACTGACAGAAGTCAAGAGAAAGGGTAAAGAGGACGTTAAGAGTTCCAGCTTGGAAGACTGAGGAGCTGTTGTGAGGCCAGTTGCACCAAGAAGGGAAAGAAGGTAAACTGTGGGTGGGAAATGAGCTGAAATGTAAGTAAACAACGTGGACGGTGTCAGAGCAAATGGGCAGAACACTGCTGAGGGACTCAGGCACCCTTGCCAAGCAGCGGTGACCTTGGCAGGACACGTAAATCACCCTAGGCTTCAGTTATCTCCTGTCAAATGAGCAGACTGAATTAGAGGACTTTATTCTTCGGCTCAGGAGACTACAACTCCAGTGTTATCGCTCCTATTTCCCAAATCAGCAATATAGGAAATCAAAAGAAACATCTATTCTCCTTGACATGGGCAGTAGCTTTAAAGAGAAAAAGAGAGAGACAGACAGACAGACTGACTGACCAGAGAATTTTCTGCTAATCTTTTCTTTCTAGGGCTCTCCCAATAATCAAGGACACCTGCTGGGGCACCTCCACACACTTGGGACCCGGCATGACCATGGACTTGGTCTTCTGCTTTATACTGGCATGAGAGGAGCATAATGAGAAGGCAGCTGGCCTGGGGTCACTGGATGAACTTCTAGCCCACCACCACAACCGCAGGGTCTGCCGTTCTGTTCCTCTTCCTTCCTTCCAGGGTGTCCTGTCCCCCATAGCGCTTTCACAACCCAGGGGTTTAACAGAAATACTGAGGGGTTAACTCTATCTAAAGCTTCCTCTAGCCAGCCAATGGGCTCAAGAGCTAGAAGACTGATGGTGAAGCATCACGTCCTGTGTGGACACAGGGCTTACTCCTAGGAAGGGTGAGAACCAGAAAGCAGGCCAAGATCAGGCAGGTGCAGCCAAAAGCATACGGCAGGAAGACCGTGGCCAATTACATTGTACACACGGAGCACTTGGATATTGTAGAAGGAAGGTAAAACTACTTTGGAGAAGGCACTGAAGAGACTCCATTATCAGGCCTGAGGAGTCACTGAAGGTTTCAGAGTTCAAGACTGACTTCAAAGAAGAATGAAAGGAGTAATGGGATCGGAGGACTAGTCTTCCCATGGAGTCTTAGCAACGACAGAAGGTGCGCACTGTAGTTGACGGAGGATGCTTCACAGTTAGCAGCAGACACATGAACATATAAACTCATGGGGTAGGGTACGATCTTGGATATAGGCCGAACTGGAGGAGGCAAACCTCTCAACCCCACCTCGTCCTATAATTTGGGGGCATAAGCAGAAGGGAGTGTCAAAGAGGAGGGTCAGGCCACAGTCTGGGTCACAGGCATTGTCAGACAAGGGGACCTGAGACAAAGAGGACACGCTGGGCCTGGCTATGGATTCTGGAGGACAGGAGTCTCTGCTTCAAATGTCACGTGACACATCCCACTGAAAGTGGGACAGGGAATGGAAGGCTGGCTTGACTCTTCAGAACTAGGCCGATCTCTTCAAATCCTTTTGCTACACCTGGAACCCATGCAGAAGAAGAGAAGCTCCAGAGAAAGACTACAGGGGTTCTGGAGGGCTGAGGCCAAGTGCAAAGGGAATCCCAAGCTACGATTTCCTCTGTGTGCAGAAAATGGCACTCATCAGGTCTATCTAACAAGAGATGTATTTAAGGACCCTATGTTAATGCTTCTGTAGGAAGGGCTGTCACATGACACAGTAAGCAAGGAGACAGGCCATAGGAGTTAGGAAGCCGGACTGTTTATCTTCACAGAATTTTTTAAAAACACTAAAAATTTACTTGTTGAGCATCTGACTCTTGATTTTGGCTCGGGTCATGATCAAAGGATTGTGGGATCAAGCCCCGCATTGGGCTCCACACTGAACATGGAGTCTGCTTGAGGTTCTCTCTTTCTCTCTCTTTCCCTCCCTTTGCCCCTCTCCTCCACTCATGCACGTGCCCTCGCTTTCCCTCTCAAATTAAATATGTAAATATAGGCATGCATACATATGTGCACTAAAGATTTGGATGGAGGCAGAGATGGACAGGAGGTGAATAATGAGGTCATAGTAGCTACAAGTGATTTGTAATCACATAATCACTGGACACCAAATGTCATACAATCAGTTCTAGGGAGGATAACACAAAGGCAGCAAAAGCCCAGAATGACGGTGGGATGTATGTCGAACCTCATAAAAAGGAAAACAGAAATAAAGTATGCTTAGTAATAAAAAAAAAAAAAGACAACTGTCACTGGAGGAAAACTAACTGGAAGCTCAAAGCAAATAGACAGACTTGGAAGAAGAGCACATAAAACAAACAAACGAACACAAAGTGCAGGTGTGACCCTTTGGCTAAATCCTTCAGAAAAGTACCCACGAGGTCCCAGTGACCCAGCAGTATCCACGTTTACGAACATCTTCCCCGTGGCTCACCTGGAGGCTCCTCTAATATATACCGCCACCTTTCTATGTAAACACAGATAAACTGGAGGAAAAGGGCAGAGGAATCAAAGGAATGCAAGCTGTCCCACAGTCCCATAGAGGTCTCCTAATATATTCCCAGGCTGCACAGCAGGAAGCAGGGGGCAGCAGACAAGAAAGGGACATGGGGAGCTTTCCCACTGTGCCGCACTTACAAAAACACTCTGCTTTAATAACCCCAAACCCAGAACCCACAGAGACAAGCCACTCAACCCTCTGTGCCCTTGTGCTCCCGCTGTGCCCTGCAGGAGGCTGGCTGCCATGAGAGCCAGGTTCAGGGGCTCCAGAGAGATTTAAAATGCAGATCAGAGACCTCTGCTCCACAAGACAGGACAGTAGACATTCTGCAGCTGAGCAGGGCAGCATTCTGCCAGAAAGTGTCACCCTCTTACACAGGCAGGAGAGCTACTGTGCCCCGAGATCAGGTCGGACATCCAAAGGCAGTTGTGTCTGGAAGGTCTGCAGTGATCCATACGACCAGACAAAAAATATGTGCTGAGCAACAAGGCAGTACGCAGCATCCAGTCTGAGAAGGAGACACAATGAAATACCTCATGGGCTTTTGTGGAAAAGTCCCATATCCAATGCAGAAGAGGACATGTCCATAAATACCTAAGGACGCATAAGGACTCATGGGTGGCAACCCCAGTTTACCAATGGCAAGTCGAAAAGAGAACAAGCATTAAGAGATGAGGCAATCAAGGACATTTTTATGAGAAAGTTCTGATTTTTGCTGCCCATGAGAACGGTAGGTATGCAGACCACAGTGGGATCGGATGATGGTCCCTGGCTAATGGAATCCTGTGGGCAGAGGGAAGGAGGAGGACCATGGCCGGTTACAGAGAACAGACGTTGTATCAGGGTGCACTTGGATATTGCAGAGGGAGGGTAGGACTATAGTGGAGAAGGCTCTGAAGAGACTCCATTATCAGGCATGAGGAGCCACTAAAGGTCCCAGAGTGGGAGACTGGCATCTGAGAAGAACGAAAGGAGTCACGGGATTGGAGGGTGAGTCTTCCCCCATATTCTTATCAACTCTTTTTATCAAGAGCAGACATAGTAGCGAAAAGCCATGTGCTTTCCCGCCTTCCCTTCCAGATAGCCACGGTCACCCATATACACAGAACTTGAGGATTTTTAGCCCAGAGCTCTTCCCAACCAAGCTAAGCAGCCGCCATTCTGCGGGTTTTACTCACTGATATACTGCACCCTACATTTGTTCGGCCTCACCAAGGACACCCCATAAGCCAACATCATTTTCTTTACCAAATATTTTCCTGTGCAGAAATTCTTTCTGGACTACTGTACAAAGTTATGATAAGAAAAACCTTTTGAGCAGAGGCCTTTTGGGAGAGGCTCAAATGTGCTTGCCTTTGCTTCTGTTGCTGGTGCAAAAGAAAGTGCAGGATACAAAGTACCCTTGTTGATGATCAACTGACCATTAAGTATGAGTGTCAATCTCTTGACTCTCACTTGTATTCCACCAATCTGTTGCTCTGTCCAAAACTACCCTGGATTGGTCTTTGCATTATTAGCCAAGGAAATGCAAATCAAAACCACAGTGAGCTGCCCCTTCCCACCCACCAGGATGGCCAGAATCAAAAAGACACACAATACAAGTGTTGGTGAGGAATACCAGGTAAAAGGGGTTCCCCAAGAAGACAATACTCAGTGTGCTTTGCTTATACTTCAGCTGCTCCAGAGTGGATTTCAATCCATTTTTGAAATGTCAACTTTATTAAAGATAGAAACTTGGTAAGATTTTCTGTGATTAAAAAAAATGCACAGGGGCACCTAGGTGACTCAGTTGGTTTAGCATCCGATTTTGGCTCAGGTCATGATCTATTTGTGCATTTGAGCCCCACATCAGGCTCTGTGCTGACAGCTCAGAGGCTGGAGCCTGCTTCAGATTCTGTGTCTCCCGCACTCTCTGCCCCTTCCCCACTTGCACACTGTCTCTCTCTCAAAAGAAGAAAAAGATTAAAGACGCACAATGTGAGAACTTCTTCAGCACAATGAGATACGTATATGTCAGCAAAAACCAATTTCTGGGGTTGTCTCACATTTCTTCTGAGATTCAGAGGTACAAAAGTACAAAGAGGTGTCTTTACCTCGAATTTTCATATTTAAAGAATCTAAAAATGATCATGGGGCACCTGGGTGGCTCAGTCGGTTAAGTGTCTGACTTCGGCTCAGGTCATGACCTTGTGGTTTGTGAGTTCCAGTCCCATGTCAGGCTCTGTGCTGACAGCTCAGAGCCTGGAGCCTGTCTTCAGATTCTGTGTCTCCCCCTCTCTCTTCCCCTCCCCCTCTCATTCTCTGTTTCTCTCTATCTCAATAATAAATAAAAACATTAAAAAAAAAGAATCTAAAAATGATCAGTATTTGCAAGTCCAAATACCACCCTGGGTTCCTATCCTAACAGGATTAAAAATGTAATTCCTCTTTTCAAAAAAGCAATTGAACTAATGGGACAAATTCAGTTGCCCGGCAAATCCTCTACAGCATTAGAACTGCAGACTCCATGAAACTCAGCTGAAATCAATGGTTTAGATTAGAGAAGAAAATTCCCAATGACTTTTATTTATTCCATTGCTCTAAAATGTTAGTGATTTCTAACAAATGGAATTCCCACTGTTAAAATTAAATATAGATTGTAAAGCCACCACCATTAATCATATTTGTTGCTATTGTTATTGTAGGAGGATTGGTTTGCCATCATTGCACGTGGTCTGAACTGTAACTCATATTTATGTTTGGTATGCGTATTGTCTTTTTTATTAGATAAAAGCTTGACAGCAGGTGGAGGGTTTCATAACCAACTCTAATCCCTATAGGTAGAAGTTGTCTGGCCCACTTTCTTTCTCTTCTCTCCTTCCCCAGTACCTGCAAGTATGGCAATTAACAAGGTAGGAACTACTGAGGAAGGCATTATTAAGTAATTTTCACTAAATATCTTAGTCCTTTAACAAAGTGTTGGCAACGGACAATTTTGCTTCAAATACTTTGCAGTTCTGCAAAGAGTCTTTCATAGGAAGCAGGCATACAGAGTTTTTTTCTTGCCCTCACCTTTCAATGTGAGAGAGAGGATGGGAACTTGAGTGTAAATATTTTTTTTCCCCATTCTACATTAAAGTGCACATATTTCCCCGTATAACACTATCTCACTACTGTTGGCCATTTATTATAGTCTCCAATAATTTGGGTATAATTCTTAGCTGAATTCCACCTTTATACTATGCATGTTTTTAAAAACTAGGCAAATAATAAAGAAAAGGTTGTAAAAAGAACATTTAGTGCCTTACAACAGACGAATTTTCTCATCTTCTAACAGTTCATTTGTATCGGTTCATTTGTATATGAAAATTTGATCTCCGAAAGCTAATTACAACTCACCTTACCTCCTTATTAAAGGAGACCTTCAAAGAATCTTGGGCAAAACTGTGAGTATTCAATGCCCAATATATTAACCAGCAATAAAATGTGCTTCAGGTTCTAAATTCTGAAATCCACAATGGCCACCGAATCCACTTCTCTCACAAAGGGTCTAAATCGATGGAGATCCTAGATGTACATTTGTGACCTCTGTTTGGAAGCAGAGGAAGATTATGTATAATTGAAAGGAATATTTAGGGCGTTGTTTTGTTTTGGCTTGGATTGGTTTGTTTTCGAGACATTAATAGAGAAGCTTTTGGGAGCCTGCTGATGTTCCACAGGATGTGAATATGGGTAGAAGAAATGGGGAGGGAGCGAGGAAGCCGCTAATGCCTAATAGGATCCTTTGGGTTTGGACTCTTTGTGGACCCAACCTGGCTCTACCATACCTGGTCCCTTCTTTACTCACAAATGCTTTGTGCATTCTCCAATGTGTGTTACCCTTCTTGAAACCCCACAGAAGACTGTTTTCATGGCAGCTTCCCATCCTACCCAGAAATGGGTGAACACTCCTTGCAAAACCATTCTCCTTAGTATTTCTTTCCTCCAACTGCTTTTGGATCAGTGCAACTTTAAACCCTTACCATTACATCATCATCTTTGGACACCTGGCTGGTAACAGCAGACGAACTCTATTTAAAACATATACGTTCTGTCATCATTTAAGTGAATTACTTCTTGTACTAAACAGCAAAGGGAACAGTTTATGGTGAAAGCAAAGTAAAAGCACGGTGGTAACCAAAATGGAATATCATCAATACACATTTAAGATGTACATAAAATTACTAGGATGTCACCAAAAACACACACACAAAAAACCCAACCCCCCAAAAAACAGGGTTCCTCTGCAAAGTTCATGGTGTTCTTGAAGCTAATCTACTGCAATGAAAAACTGGCTTTTAAATTCACATCATACACTTGCTTACTTATCTCCTCCCTTAAGACAAAACAGTTCCCAACCCATCTTGGAAAATAAAGCACACCAAAGAAAGAAAGACCAGTTTGATCTCTGGCATCCTGGTGCTCAAATGAGATAAGGAAGTGCCTGTACTGATGTAATTTTTTTAATATAATGATATCAAAAAGTGAAGATAACTTTAGACTCATGAATGTTGACTGACTCGGGGGTTTAAATGCTCACACAGTGTACAGCTGCCGATGGTTGATTCTCGCCACTCCTCTCAGTTCCCTATCCACCTTCCAGGGTAAGCAATCCTAAATGCATTGCTGATAAGTTCTCAAGGCAGGGTAAATCCGAAATAACAACATCATCTGCCTTATCAGGGGGCCCCTTGGCTGCACGAACTGTCACTTTCTTGCACCAGAGATAGTAATTAAACCTTCACTGGGCTCACTCATATGTCCCAGTGCAGAGCAGAACATGCATACAGCTTCCTAGTATGTGATGCTTATTAACTAGAAAATAAAAGCTGTGTTAAAAAAAAATGCACCTGACACAAGAGAAGGATAAATATGGCCACGCTTTATTGCTACATTTTGTTTTTTAAAGAAATTCCTATTGTACCGTGGAGTAGGTAGCATTTCCCAGTATGTTTGAAATCATTCAGTGTAACACCATATGGTGCGGTAATGTTACTGAACAGCGGGGCACGAATAACTCACAATTCATTTCACTTTGTCCTCTTATTTGTTTAAAAAGTAAAACTATTTTGAGAACACTGCCATTTGAGGTCCTTCAGAATCAGGAAAGGCTGAGCATTCACGAAGCTATTCTTTTTCACACGGGCAGCCACTGAAGAAACACAAGAGGAAATGCTATCTTTCTGGAAAGGACATCTAAATCAGCCAGCGCGTGAGACGGGAGAGGCCCAGGCGGAGAATGGAGATGCTGCTTATCTGGCACACAAAATAAGGCAAACCATTGGCCCTGAAACGGAATAGTATTTTGGCACTCACCGGGGTGAACCAAAAGATGATTCAGTCAAAGGGAATGTGACTGAAATGAGTGAATTAAAGTATTCAGACTGTCTGACCCATTATGAAATTGGGTGCAATTCTTCTTCTTCATTCTGAAGCTTCGGCTTCACCTTCCAAACAATGGCTTTGGTACACAGGCCGGTCTGGTTCTTCTGCAGAAGTATATTAACTCCTAAAACTATACAAGATCCGCGCAGGCCAAAAACCAGTGATGGAGCCACACCAAGTAATACACCTTATCAGGTCGTTGGCAAAGCTCGGTGTCTGAGTGGGGGAAGGGAGAGCAAGACTCAGACCAGAGGCGAAGACCGAAGAATCAAAGAGCAGATGATACACATCACCATGGTGTCTCTATGATCCACCCAACTGGACAAGTGTTCTTTTCTATACTTGTTTGATCTATTCACAAGGACCAAAGCCCATAGGTCCTAACTAAGAAGATTGTAGAACAAACACCCTAATTCTAAACACCCTAAACATCTAAATGCCTTAACTTCCTGGTGGGACACTATGTAGAAATAGTCACCCTAAGACACAATGAGGCAAATAAAACTATAACCAAGCAAAAAAAAAATCCTCTAGAATTCAAAATTATAAAAGGATATACAAGGAGTGCCCTGTGATACAGATTTTAACAATTATGACTCTCTCGGTTAAATATTTTTTAAAAAATATTTTTTTAAATGGTAACAGGGTTCAAGTTCCTCTCACCAAACCAAGAAAGACAGATGTTCAGTCAGTGGTATTCCTTTCTCGGACCTGTGATCTACTAGACAAAAGCTTGACACACAGCCATGATCCTGGCTGAGCTTTTCATTTCCTTAACGATTCCTTTATTTTTATAAAACGGGAATGCCATCTTCGCGCGTGCAGAAACAGAAAACATCATCAGGGGCAAGGAGGGGAGTATTCGCGATGTGCTGGCCTGGAAGCGGCAATTCTGCTTTACGTTTCTCTTCCTCATTAAAGGGACCCACGCATGAGGAGCATGATGAAGGTACAGCCGTCCAATGGCTAAGCGGCATGAGACATAAATCAGAACCCATCTTACAACTACACCTCTCCATCCCTACTGCCTGATACAGTGAGAAAAAAATTTAAAAATCAATTTTGTATGAAATGTGTTAACAGGTACATGACAAGTCATGCAACAGAAATTTTCCTCGGGTTTTGTTAGATGTGATTGACGAGGCTGTTTTACCACTTCCTTGGTGACTTTATTTATTCAGCTTATCTCCAGGAAGAGTAGCAATCCTGATTATGCTACAACCATAATTTCTTACATTGTCAGAAAACTGCCGTGGTATGTGGTTCCGCACCAACAAATACAATGGATTCAATGGCCCCAGCATGACTTTCATGTATGTTTCATTTTTATGACTAAAGTTACTTTTATTATTTGGTTTCATTTTTTTTTTTGCAGCTAAGAGGAAATAAAGAAGATGTTGACAGACTATATAAAAAATATACAACATTCTAAACAGCACAAATAAGTGTGAACCATAAAAATCTTGGGAAAATTACTGGGTTTTTTTTTTTTTCCCTCCAACGACAGTTTTAATTTTAAACATTCAATATTCTTATGAAATCTTCTAGACACAATTACATGGAAAAGGCGTCATACATTTAAAAAGAATATGACAGAACACTTAGTTAAATGTTATATTAAAGATTCATTGTAAATTAAATATTAAAAAGTATTCAACAGATCCAAGTGTGGTTCAAATCCATCTGTTACTACAAACTATATTTTTTCTTTATCTTAGCCTTGCCATATGCTGTAGCAAAGCACCAAGCTTTTTTTAAATTTTCCATCTGAAAACCCTCTTTAAAAATGAATAGCCATGGCTAATACATGCCGTTTACTGTGCACTATAGATTATCACGGAGTCATATTTCATTAGGTTAAGTGAGAACATGGATAGAATTTAATTAGAAAAATCACATTTCTCCCTGCCCCCCACCCAAAGGTAATGTTAGCTTCTTAGACATTGTGGATAAAATGTTCATCACTAAATTGGTCTCAAGGCATTAAGAGAAATAAACAAAAGAAGAAAGGAAGGGCGCCTGGGTGGCTCAACTGATTAGCGTCTGACTTTGGCTCAAGTCATGATCTCGCGGTTGATGAGTTTGAGCCCCGCGCTGGGCTCTGTGCTGACAGCTCAGAGCCTGGAGCCTGTCTTCAGATTCTGTGTCGCCCTCTCTCTCTCTGCCCCTCCCCAACTCACTCACGTGCCCCCCGCTTAGTAACAAACATTAAAAAAATATTTTTAGAAGAAAGGAAAAGACACCTAGGATATCCCTAAGAGTGGAAAACAAAGTAGGAAGAAAAGAGATGCCAAATACAAAGCAAAAAGACAGAAAATTGCAGCCCAGAAAACACGTGAGCCGGTTTACCTTTCCATTCCTCATGCCACTGACAATATGATTATTGGATATGCAGGGAAAGCATGGGAGAGAAATATCTAATAAAATCCTTATGGAACAAAAGCTCCTGAGACATAGATCTGCTCATGCTCATCTATTCTGAGGGAAAACGAAGAAAATGAGAAGTGGAGAGAAAACCAGAATTGTCTACATACCATCCCACAACCAAGACACCTATTCCATGGGGGAGCTGCTTGCAAATAAAGACAATAAACCAGAAGAGAAAAAAGGAGCTCTGCAGGACACACTATGGACGAACATAGCCAATTAAATAAACTCAGTAGCACTGGAGCAAGGCCAGGGAGGGAAGCTACTGAGCCACGAGATCAACTCATTTCATATGGATTCGAACCTTCTCTGGCAGATGCAATAAAGATCCAAGGGAACAAAAGCACCCGCTGAAGCCCTCTTCATAAGTATCCCCATTCGTGTTTTCCACCTGCCTACAAAAGCACTATCACTGAGCCTTTGACGCTCAAAACCTGACTGTTGAAGGAAGATCATTCTACGCATTAACGTAAATAAAACGAGTTCATAGTATAGCTCTCCTTCCCGTGTTTTCTGCATTCTACTCCACATTATCTAGATGGTGAGACTACAAAGATGAATAGCACGTGACTCCCCAGTCACACCTGATTCTTCACCTTTAGAAACTCACTCCTCAGGACAGAGACAATGGGAGAGACCTGGTGCGTCATCACCACACTCTAATCACCCAACTGTTCTTCTGAACATTAAGCCCTTACCTTGCTAGATGTGATGTATTTAAAATAGGATTAAGATATATTATCTGGGGTGCCTGAGTGGCTCAGTGGCTCTGATCACGATCTCCCGGTTTGTGAGTTAGAGTCCATGCTTACAGCTCAGAGCCTGGACCCTGCTTCAGATTCTGTGTCTCCTTAAGGTTCTCTGCACCTCCCAGGCTCATGCTCTCTCTCTCTCTCACTCTCTCCCTCCCTCTCTCTCCCTCTCTCTCTCTCTCTTTGTCTCAAAAATAAGTAAACAATTTTAAAGTTAAAAAAAATAATGGACCTTCTTGATCTGTTTTGTTCCCCCAGGATAATGTTCTGCCACACTGTGAAACCAATACTTCCAATTAAAACCAAAAGCAGGATCACACCTGTGTGCAAGAACACACTTTAAAGGACATATCCTTAAGAAACTTAAAACAGAGGTATAGAGAAATATAAAATGTATAGAGAATGGAGAGAGAAAAAAGTATAGAGTAGCAGGAAAGGCAGGGAGAAAGGGAGGAGCAAGGAGCATTGTGCATGAGTTATGCACCAACAACCTCTCTGTTAAGTCCCACACCACACAGAAGGATTAACTGGTGTGGCTCAGCTGTTCAAACAAACCTGTAAAAACAAACTTCAGGGGCACCTGGGTGGCTCAGTTGGTTGAGCGTCCAACTTTGGCTCAGGGCATGATCTCACGGTTTGTGAGTTCGAGCCCCGCATCAGGCTCTGTGCTGACAGCTCAGAACCTGGAGCCTGCTTCAGATTCTGTGTCTCCCCCTGTCTCTGCCCCTGCCATGATCATACTCTCTTTCTATCATCTCAATGATAAATACATGTTTAAAAAACTAAACAAAAAACAAAACTTCAGGGCTCCCACAGCCTGAAGAACGACATATAGTTCATTTACAAATTTGCTCTTCTTGCCTATTTTGTTTCATGGAGATCTCTAGCTAATGCCCTAATTTCTGTGTTAATTGCCGACATCACTATTTTTACATCTGCTCTTTTATACTATTGCAGATTCAGAATTAAAAGTATTTTCAGAGTGTACAGAACAGAGATAAAGCACATTCAATAGTTCTGTCTTGTTCCTAATACTTAAGGAATGTTTTCTCCCTCTGGGAAGATGTAAAGACACATTTCCACATCCACCCCCAACACATGGGTCCCCAACAGGATCCATTTAAGATCAGGTTATCACCTGGGGAGGGCAGGGTTCCTGCTGAAGTGAGAAGGTCTAATACGTCTGAAATCTTCCATCCTTTTTTTTTTCAATGCAGGGAAGAGAAAAATTAGAAAAATAAAATAAGTTTACAGGCAAACAGGAATTGTGGAAGGTCAGGAAAGCAGGGAAGAGAGTGAGGACTTAAAAACGTGTTCTCATTCTCTCAGTAGGTAGGTAGGGAGACAGAGAAAGAGAAAGGGAGAAAGAATATAAATCACTAGTTTCACAAGATGCTCAGTTTGGGGGAGAAAGAATAAGACCCATGATCACTGGGGAAATGCCTTATACCATATTCTCTGCGAGATTCACAGGGAATAGTAGTCTATATAGGCTCTAAGAAGTTCTAAAGTAACAGAATTACTGGCACCGTTTAAGTCAAGAGATCTGCAATGGGTTGCTACCTCCACTAACTCAGTTATCGCCCATTGAATGATGCCCTTCCCCATTTCTCCCGGCACCTGCTACGTCTAGATTATCCTTGCCATCTTTGACCAAGAGAGTGCTCAAATGGTTCATCCCCCCCCATGACTCTAAGTGATGACTTGTAACTCTGAGTTACTTCCTTATTCCTCCTCACCTTCTTTTTTTATTAAAACTGCAAACTAAAGAGATAGAATCCTCCACTGAAGAGAATTTTAGACAAAGAGTGCAGGAGAAACAATTTCATGAAGGCACAGGCTATAAAGATTTCCAGGTGGGACTTCTCTTAAAGCCATTCCTTATGTACTTTTGTTTGTTTGCTTTAACTTTACAATATATCCTGGAATTATCTCCAAAATAGTTCATAGAGATCTTCTTAGAGCATTCCAGTCTATGGATGTATAATGTACAATAGTTAATTCAACCTGTCTTCTATATGTGGACATTTAGGCTGGTCACAGTATTTTGCCACTGCAAACAATGCTACAATAAAAATACTTTATGCATATGCATTCTCATGGCTGGATACAGAAAACTGTATAAAAATATGGATGTATCTGACTCACTTGTATACAATGAAACATAGCATACACTAGGCACTAAGGAGATGAGTTATACCCAAGGGATACGTGGGGGCAGAATAGAAAAAAAAATGTATAAATGGGACAGGGAGAGAAAGGACACAGAGTGACATTTCTCGGAGTATAACTTTTCATGTATTTCTCATATTAGAACTATGGTAAGGCTTTGCATATTATATAGGTAATTAAAATAAATAAATATAGGAAAATGGTACACAAACACTAAGAAATGAAATTAACTTTACTACCAATGAACAGCATAACGACACTGAAGGATAGTAAACTAGGTAACCCTGGAAAATAATACACTGAGTATAACACCCAAGGCTAAGAGGGGGAAAAACCCACAAGTGGTAGTTGTGTTTTACAAAGATATAGGGTAGCAATTTCAAAACTATTTTATTTCAGGATTGAATAAATAAGTATATCTTGCATAATGGGGGGCAGCTTTCTCACTCAAATGGAAGGGAATTATAAATAAGGAGTAGGGAAAGGCTGGATTCCCCTTGAGTTGGATTGAAATTAGAGGTACTGGGAGGCGCCTGGGTGGCTCAGTTGGTTAAGCATCTGATCTCCGCTCAGGACACAATCTCACCATTCCTAAGTTCAAGCCCCATGTGGGGCTCTCTGCTGTCAGTGCAAAGCCCACTTCAGATCCTCTGTCCCCTCACCCCCGCTCTGCCCCTCTCCTACTGGTGTTCTCTCTCTCTCTCAAAAATAAACATTTTTTTTAAACATATTGGTATGAATTTTAATATATACACTGGCAGATATGACACAAATGGACAGTGTGTGTGTGTATATATATATGTATATATTTTCTAGCTCTGTTCACTGAAAGGGCATAAAGCCTATGGCACTCCTGTAACAACAGAGTACTGAACTCCTCTCTTTACTGTTTCTAAATATGATTACTTAATTCAACGAGCTGGCAATCCTTAGTAAAATGCCCTGATTCCAGGGCTAGAGCAAGCAAAGCACAAGATGAACCTGGAACATCTGCGGTTCCAAAACGTAAGGAAGCACTTAAATGTGAAGGGGACATTCAAAAGGATACAGAGCCAACTGGAGGGGCCTCCCAGCAGCCAAATCTGTGATGCCTCGAGAAGCAAAATGACACAGCCCAATGTACAGAATAAGACTCCATGAGCTCCTGCTAATAAAAACAAAGAATAAAGGAAGGCAGGTTCTTACGGTGAGATTCCAACCCATCAATGAAAAAGGAATCCTGAAACTCAAAGGGCGCCTTCTGACAAACAATAGGGTATCGACTGTTTAAAAAAGAATAGAAAAGAAAATTAAGGGACAAAAAGTATGAATACGTAGTCTCATACCCATAGTCACAAAGTATGACCACTGCAATGGGAAAAACAGTAACTTTTTTTCAAGCTTTTTATTTTAGACTTTATTCAAGATTTAAGTAATCTCCACACCCAATGTATGGCTGGAACTTATGACCCAACATCAAGAGTCACGTGCTTTACTGAGCCAGCCAGGGGGCCTGTAGTTGAATGTGGAAACCTGGCAGATACCACGCCATCCAAACAACCCAGGTTAGCATAACAAGGGGACAGTGTGCTTCCTGAGAGAGTGCACAGGGAAGGTGACAGTGCCACCTGTCTTATTCCTAACAAACGTGGACAGTCTAAACAGAACCATGAAGAATTATCAAAAAAGCCCAAACTGACATCTAAATATACCTGAGCAATA
This sequence comes from Suricata suricatta, assembly GCF_006229205.1. NCBI lineage: Eukaryota > Metazoa > Chordata > Mammalia > Carnivora > Herpestidae > Suricata > Suricata suricatta. The sequence goes on along the minus strand of NC_043700.1, from coordinate 30,716,150 downwards.
TGCTTCAAAGGTTTTGAAGTCACAAAATGTAAAAGCAGGCTGAGAAACTGTTCCAGAAAAAATGAGAGGAGACATGAGGTCATGTAGCACAGGACCTGGGATTGGACTCTGGGCCCAGGAAAGGGTTATTAGCAAGAAAATGGACACATTTTGAAAAGGTCTTAGATTTCACAGGTTGAAAAACTAAGGCCAACCGGTCACCTATTTTTTATGATTAAAGTTTTTGAAACACGGCCATTACTCTTCAGCTCCATATCATCCACAGATGTCCTTGAACTACAACAGAGCCGACCAGTGGCTACCAAGACCTCACAGCCAACAAAGGCAAAAATACTTATTCTTTGGCCCTTTACAGAAAAAGCATGGTCATCTCTGGATTAAAAAATGGCACTGAATTGGGACAGCTGGGCGGCTCAGTCAGTTAAGTGTCAGGCTCTTGATTTTGGTTCAGGTCATAATCTCAAACCCTGCTTGATTGGTGAGTTCAAGCCCTGCTTGGGACGGTCTCTCCACTACCACCACCCTCGCCCCCAAAACTTGCCCTTTCTCTTGTGCTCAAAATAAACAAACTTTTAAAAAAAGAATATAATATTGTATAAGGTTAACTTTATCATTTTGGTCACTGCATGTAGTTCTTAAAAATGTCAGTTTGGGGAATCTGAGAGAAGGGTTTTCAGGAATTTGTTTCCACCACTGTTTTGAAATCTGTCCGAAAATATTTCAAAATGAAAAATTTTTAAATAACCTATACCTTGGGGTCTAGTTATTTCCATTGTCAGAGTGGTTCACACGTAAGATGGATTCTTCCTTGGCTTATTACACTGAAGTCTGGCCCTTTGTTGCCTCTGGTAAGAGATGGCTACTTTTATAGGACGCTAAATATGGAAATCCAAACTCCATTCACTCAGCCAGAAAGTGCTCTTACCCAGAAGGCACTTTATGGTTGCCATTTATTCTGTGTCAGGCCCTGGGCTAAGTGCTTAACACCTATTTTTTTTTGTAAGGAAGTGCATTTGCAAAAAGGAAAATCCATTTACTTAGAGATTTCTAATTCCATAAAGACACTTTTTACTAGATAGTAAAGTAAGCAAGCATGGGCTCCAAAGGAGTGGCATGAGACAGTGACTCAACCATCAAGGGCACCTGATGAAAAGGTTATTTTTAGCACACTTCCCTCGTCTCAACATCCCAAACATATAAGGGAGGTTTTCTGTCTTTACTTTACAGTGACTATTACTTGAATAAAGAGACTCAGACGCTTCCTGGTGATACAGGTGAATCTCATAATCCGTCCAATCTAAAATATCATTGATTGTAAGATGCACCCACATTTTACTGACCACAAAGAAAAAAAGGCGTTGCCACATTTACTCAGAAGATGCCATCAACTGGAAGTACTTCCAAATGCAAAACTAGTAAAAATGTGTACCGTTGAATGAATTACAATAATAACATGTACTCGCTACATGATCAATATGCATTTTTGGAGGTACCCTTTACCAATCTGGATTGTTACATGCACAATGGTATTCCAGCTCTGCCTTAGCAAAGAAAATAACAACTGCAGCAGATGGCCAGTTAAAGCCGTTGCTAAGATTCACACTAATGGGAATGTTGGTCAACCCTGGAAAATTTCAGCTCTGACGAATGGAAGAAGCTGCACAAGCTATTCCAGGAACCCAAATTCCCTCCTGCGCAGACTCTGCTGGCTGCAAACTAATGACCTCTTCCCACATCCCTGCATTTCTGTGAGTGCTCTGTTACCAGTACCCCTGACCGTCCCTGCCCCACCTGAAAGAAATCAGTCCCGTATCTGTACTTCTACATCATCAGAGTTGTCATCTTGAAGACCCTGGGATAAGTGGCTAGTTTTCTGTGACATTGGTCCTGAATATTTGTGGTTCTGGAGAGGTTGTATGGTCTAATCATTTAAGGTCAAAGTTGCCCTATTTATGCCCTTATTTGTTTACTGTCCATGTTAAAGTTAAGAGTAGCCGGGAGATTTCACAGTTGGGTCTTAGATACCATCTAGTCTGGCTCCTTCATTCTACATAGGAGGAGACAGAAGCAGAGAGGTGAGACTATTTGCATAAAGAAAGACAGTAGGGGAGACTGATTCAGAGCCTAGATCAGAACCCAGTGTTCTAACTTCTGGTCGGGTAGGCCTTCCATTTCATCCTACGGAAGATGGAACCTTACTTAATATTTGCATCCACCCTGTGACTCTTCCACTCCCTACACATCATTATCACAATCCTGGCAAGCATGGCTGTTTTCAGATATTTTCACATCCATTAAACCTATTTTCCTTTTCAAAAAATGAATCAAAATGTGCTTCTAATGTTTGAGGTTATGTATTTTTTAAAAAAATCTTTTTAAAAGCAAGTTGTATAAAAATAAAGCTATCTAAAGCAACAGCAATTTTATAATGGTATTCTGATCACAACTCTCCCACCTGGGGAGACCAACTCAAAAAAAAAAAAACACAGGAGGACTTTTCAACTATTGTCAGTAGCTGTGACGTGATTAAAAAAAAAAAAAAACATATTGCCAATTTCACATCGCCTCTTAGAATATGTACATTTGTATGAATACAGCCATATTTTATAACTACCACCATGCCCATCTAATCTTCCATACTCCTGAATACGTTGTCAGAGAGCAGAAATTAATAGACTGAATTCAGAAATGCACACATTTGACTTTGAGCAGAGCTGCAGTTAAAATTCAGATACAGGGAACAGAGAAGACAATTTTCTTTCCAAGTAATGACTGGTAACCTATAGGCAGTGCACTAAACAAGACAGAGTACAGAATCCTGGAACACACTTAGCATTCTGGAGAAGGCGCCGGGCAGCACATCAGGCCAATCAGCAGCTCGGCAAAGCCCGGATCAGAGACCACATCTTCTGTAACTCTGATTTAATAAAGTTCACAGAAGCTGCATTAAAGGAAGAAGCATTTGACAGAATTAAACGTATGGAGATTCTCTAATTGAAGGACTCCTTATGGACGAGATGTGTCAAGTACAAGAATTCAACCTGTTACAACCATTTGGAAGGGCCATTCACATTCACACGTGACAGAAAACAAGACACAAGGCTGATGTAGAGGCGTGAGGAGATAAGCACAACATGTGACCCAAACTTGATTAATGTGTTGCAGATAAAGCCTGCAAGGACAGGAAAAGAAACTGGGAATAGCCAAGGGACATGGGGGGAAAATCCTAACACAAACCGAGTTTCTAGCACATTCTTATTTGAGTTGGCACACTGAGTACTATCATTTCAACTAATTCAGAACAAAATGGAAAGTGATCACAGAGTCAGCTGATGTACAGAAACTCTCCATTAACCCTCACTTCCAAGCTTTTATAGAACGATAATTGGCTTTCATAATGTTCGATCGTATACAACTATCCAAGTCATCACAGATCATCAGAAGTATCGCCTTAATGAACACAACACAGAGTATCCTTTGAAGAAGCTCCTAAGTCAATGCTGAAAGACCAGAAAATGCCAGAGTCATAACCTAAGTATTAAATGGAATGGGAGGGTCACCTGGGTGGCTCAGTCGGTTAAGTGACCAACTTCTGCTCAGGTCCTGACCTCACAGTTCGTGGGTTTGTGTCCCGCACTGAGCTCTGGGCCGCCAGCTCAGAGTCTGGAGCCTGTTTCTGATTCTGTGTCTCCCTCTCTCTCTCTGATGGTCCCCCACTCATGCTGTTTGTCTCTTTCTCAAAAATAAATAAATGTTAAACAAAATTTTTTAAAAAAAGGAATGGGAAACAAGTGATACTACAACATATTCTTCAACAGTAGGCGATCCATGTAGGGTATAAGTGGTAACTTCATTAATCAGATATTCTTCACCCAGAATACTGCAGGCCAAAGAATACAGGATTCACATGGATTGCCACATGAACCACAATGTTGTGAACGTCCACAAATAAAGATACATACAAAGGGATATACATTCTGAAGGGGTGATGAAGTCTTCTCATCCCATGATTTAACAACCATATCGAAGCTGGTAGCTGTGTAAAGAATTTCTGTTTTGAGAGTGTCGATAGTTCATGTTCTTGTGCAAAAGAAAAGAAACCAAAGGGTCACAGAAGTGTTCATACTTTTGCTAAGTGTAAAAAAGCAGACTGTAAAACCAAACAAAAATATGTCCCTTGAAAAACAAGTACAATGTCTTCTTTAAAAGGCTTATAATCTCTAGGTCCATTTTCCACCTGTATTTTTATATTCATAAGCAATCATGATTTTACATAGGTTAATTCTTACGTTACTCATATAAAATCCAGTTTTCAGTTAAACTAACAAAGGCTTATGTTGGCATCAAGCTCCACAGAAATAGCAGAGGATAGATGTAGTACCAGTTCCTGAAATTCTCTAAATAGGAAATCATGAATACCTGTCACTGGACAACACTGTGTGTGTCACAAATCTAAGGATGCTTCCTAAGGATAGAGGTAGTTGGAATGGAATGGCTCAAGGGTTAGAAGAGATCTCATGAAGAATAGATGAATATTGAATGCACCTGAGTGGCTTAGCCAGTTAAGCATCCAACTTCAGCTCAGGTCATGGTCTTAGTCATGGGTTCAAGCCCTACACCGGGCTCTGTGCTGACAGCTCAGAGCCTGAAGCCTGCTTCAGATTCTGTGTCTCCCTCTCTCTACCCCTCCCCTGCTCCTGTTCTGTCTCTGTCTTTCAAAGATAAGTAAACATTAAAAAAAAGAAGAGATGAATATTGAACTGTGATTGCAAACATGATATAGCAGATACCAAACAGAGCACTTGGATCTAAAATATCTGGAGAGAAAGCAAAGATCTGGAGGCCAAAGAAGAACTTACCAGTGCTCCAAATTTGATATAAATATGGAAAGATGCTGTAATAAATTACAGTAACTTCCCACTCATCTGGAAGTCAGTCATGCGGAAATGTCAACTACCTACATTAAAATACAACAAGAAAAAAGGAAGGAAAGGAGGAAGGGAAGGGGAGGGGACGGGTAAGAGCGGGTAGAAAAGAAAAAAGAAACAGAGCAAGCTGGCCAGCTGGGTCAACCACAAGTGCATTCCAGTAAAGATGGGCTACATTGCTTTACTCACACTACCATTAGCCAAAGTGTTTTTACCATTAGCTTTACCTTTTCCTTACAATTGATCTTTATGTTGGACCTAGGATAAACCAGGTCCTGTTCAAAGAAGTGGCAACAGAGCACTCAAAACACTCCAGTCTCTTATCCCTGAAACTAATGTAGTGCTGTGTGTCAACTCTACTCAAATTTAAAAAAACAAAAACGAAACAAAACAGACAAAAAAGTCCAGTCTCCAGCCCTGCAAACTTCCAGTCTAAGAGAAGACAGGAGACTAGCAAATGAGCAAAGCCAACACAGTCACGTGCAGTGATATCTACCATGGAGAAAATGAGAGCGTGATTTAGGAGTGTTTAACAGCAGTGGAGACCCAGCTTTGGTGGGTTAAGGAAGATCCCCAGAAGGAACTATTCTCCAACCTGAGACCTAGGAAGTGGAAGGGTGAGGAAAAGAAAAGGGAAGGGGAGAGGATGCAGGCAGAGACACCATGCACCTGGCCTGAAGTATATGTGGGGCACCGGGGTGGCTCAGTCGGGTAAGCGGTCGACTTCGGCTCAGGTCATGATCTCGCGCCTCGTGGGTTGAACCCCACATCAGGCTCTGTGCTGACAGCTCAGAGCTTAGAGCCTGCTTCAGATTCTGGGTCTCCCTCTGCCTCTGACCCTCCCCTGCTCACAATGTTTCTCTTTCTCTCTCTCTCTCAAAAATAAATAAAACATTAACACTTTTTAAATAAATAAATATTAAAAAACATAAGGAAAGCATGGGAGAGGAGCAACCATAGTTCACACAAACCGAACATCCATTAAGAAGGGGAGTCTGGGTCACGGTGAGGCCTGAGGAAAGGAACAGCCAATCACCGAGAGGCACAGAAATTATTTGACTCCAGTGGCAACAGAGCCATTAAAGAAATCTAAGCAGGGATATCATATCATTAGATTTTCACATTAGGATGATCACTTCAGCTGCAATGTGAGAAAAATAAAAGTGAAAGGGGACAAGACTGGTATCAGGGAAATCAACTGGGAGACTTCAGATGAATGAGAATTAGACCAGATGCCAAAACAGAGGTGACAGTGAAGAAGAGAGACAAAAAGGGTGGGGGTCCATGAAGTTCACCACTCATTTCTGTAGCTATACTGAGCATTGGTCGTACTCCTGGAGCCTCTTGGAGCTGGGGAAACACACAGAAACAAAATGCTCAGCCTGCTCTTATATGCTCCCAGGGTCCACAGCACTGGTTAAATGACAGAGAGCTGAAGAACTGGAAGTAAGCCCTAGTCAGTGTCTTGTTAATGGAGGCACTGCAGAACTAGGTTCTCTCTCAGCAGCTACTTCAATCTGCTGGACACACCAAGATGGAAGACCAAGAAAGCTCTTTTTAGAAGGCTTTCATGGAAGGACCAAGAAGGCATAGCTTTGGGGTGAAGGGTCAGGTTACAGACTGCTAGCATTAAGACAAAGAACAGGGGCCGAACTCAATATTTGCAAATCCCATCTAGGCAGGGAGTCCCTAATAAGGTCAAGAACATTAAGCTGCTTTGACTTGGCACAGAAGCACAGGCTAAGTGCTAACACAGAGGAAGGTACACTTTGGGGTTTGAGCTGAGTGAGGGCATTTTAAAACTTCCCAATAAAGTCCTTAGGAACTTTTCCAAGTTATCCAAAAAATAAAGAAAAAAAGCTGGAATGGAATAAAATTGGTCACAAATCCTTTGACAGGCCTCCCATCAGCAGGCTGGTCCATCTCCTCCCCTTGAACCTGAGTCAGCTCTCAGACTACACTGACTTAGAAAATCACAGTGGAAGTGACTGGGCACCAGTTTCCAGGTCCATCCTAAAGAGACTGGCAGCTCTCACTTCCTGTCTCTTGGAAACCTCACTGTAGGAACCCAGCGTCCATGGAAGAAAAGCAACTACCTTGATACCACCCCACTGTGAGAATCCCAAGCCACATAAAAGCCCTTGTAGGGTAACATGCTGTGGGACAGAGAAGTCACGGAGAAGGGAGATGCCTCACATTTGAATGAAGACACCATCATAGAAATGGATCCTCCAGCCACAGGCTCGCATGAAAACGAATCTACACGGTCTAATACCCTTACCCAAAGGAAGGGTGACAGTGAAGAGAAGAGACAGCAGGCTGGTCCGTCTCCTCCCTTTGAACCTGAGTCAGCTCTCAGACTACACTGACTTAAAAAAATCACAGTGGAAGTGACCGGGCACCAGTTTCCAGCTAAATAAAATAGTGAGCTAAATAAAATGGTCCTCTAAGTTTTGAGGTAGCAAACGCAGCAATTGTCTAAGGATAAGTGAGATGAAATGATAAGTGAACTAAGAAAACAAGGCCACCTTTTTAGGATCCTTAGTTTAAAAATTGTTTCTTTGGTATCAAAAGAGTCTCTCCCTCTCCTCAGTGAAAGCAAACTAGCAACATAAAAAGTGACCAGGTCAATGATGGCAGTGACTACATAGACTAAGCAAAGTAGAAAAAATTATGCATAACAACAACAAAAAAAGCTCAGTCACCTTGAAAGCACGTGCATATAAAATAACTCAAACTGCACTGAAGTTCACTACATCCCTCTGTTAACATCCTGTAAGATGACAATGTTAAGTGCTTATTAACAAAGATGTCATAAACTCATAAAAATTCTCACAATGAACTTTTCCAATGACAGGCTGTCATTCATGTACTTGAGCATGGTCCCTGCTTTGCCTACTGTATCAGAAGAAAGAAAAGACAAAAACAGGGGTAAGAAAAAATAAGAGACCCATGGCCCAGAAAGAAATGACCCACTTATTTTTATCCTGCTTGGATAATTAAGACGTTTGAAACAGGAAAAAGAGGTAATAGCACTCTGGGATTCCAATAAATTTTCCTGTATTCAATACAACCTTGCGAGTAATTACTGAAGGAACCTGAAACAAACTGCGGGCAGTCATATTAACGCCTTATTCTTATTTAAATATTTATGTTTCCTTTACTTTCAGGCTGAGTAACATATGTATAGCGTTCAAACCCCAAACTCTGTAAAGGGATTAGAGAGAAAAACCACTCTCCCTACCCTATTCTCAGGTCACACAGTACCATTCCCTGGAGACAACAAATATATCCCGTTTCCTTTGCATATTTCTAGAAATACTTTATTCAATGAAATCACATATGCTCTTCTATAGCAATACCACATGTATGCATATATATGTGGGAGGTATATATAATACACACATATATAAATTTTATGTATTTGAGTAGGAATATGTGGATGTATATAACTTTTCCCTTTTTACACACATTTGTTATACAATGTCCTAGACCTTCCCTTTCCATATTTTTTGGAGATTAATTTAGCGTATTAATCTATAGAGAGAGGTATCTTGTTTGTTTCTGGCATAATAACACATAACACACTGCTCTATATTTAATCAGAGCCCTTGATGAACATTAGACGCCAGCAATCTGTGCACCTTGCCAGCAAAGCTATGATGAATGACCTCTCACGTACATCATCTGGTAGCATGCAAAAATCTCTAGCATTTCTAAGATGTGAAGTCTCTGGGTGAAAAGATATATACAGTTGACCCTTGAACACAGGTTTGAACTGTGCAGGTCCGGTTACATGTGGGTTTTTTCCCAATAAATACAGTACCGCAAATGTATCTTCTCTTCCTTATATGTATTTATCTTCTCTTCCTAAATATGTATTTATCAACTGTTTATGTTATTGGGAAGGTGTCTGGTCAACAGTAGGCGAGAAGTAGTGAAGTTTTTTGAGGGTATAAAGTCATACAAAGATATTCAATTGCATGCGTGGGCAGATGGCATTGTTAAAGGGTCAACTCTCTAGGTATTTATAATTTAGAAAACTTCAGACAAGTTTGCCTGCATGGAGTCGGTATAAATTTCAATCTCAGAGGCAATGGTTATCGGTTTCCATAGAGATGACAACAGTCTTATTAAATGGTTAGATTTTTGCCAATTTGACAGGTGAAAATTTGGTACTTTGGTGTTTTGCTGTATAACTCTGTTGACTGTTTATGTATAAGAGACATTTGTGCCTTCTATTCTGTGAGCCCTTGGTTCATATCCTTTTGTTGTCTGCCTACTGAGCTATTAGTCTTCTTCATATTGATTTCTATAAATTCTATATTTTATAGAAATTAGCTATTTAGTTGTGATGGAGTTCCAAAACTGATTTTCCCAAATTGTCTTTCAAATTTGCTTATGAGCGTTTTGCTATGAGAATTTTTAAAATGTAGTTGTATTTACCAAACTTTTCCCCAGTAGCTTGTTCATCTAAGGTCATAGTTGCAAAGATTACTTTTTTGACTTAATTTGCTTTAATGCATCCACTACCCTGCTCTATAAAAAGCAAACAGATATTAGTCAAGGGTCATTAAGAAATGTCATCACTGAGAACATCTTTATACAACAAAAAATGTCTTCTAATCTCCTTATTAATGAATCATTTCTTTCTAGCAACATTTGAGTCAATGCAATTATAGTGCAATTAAAAAAGAAACAATGGGGGAAAAGAAGAAAGAAACAATGGAGACAACCTCTTGGTTTTCACTAGAACACAGAATCTTATGTAATTGTTGGTGTTGACAGCGTTTTGCTTCCAAAATTATTGAGGAGGTGATACTACTAAGATGGAGGGCTGGAGGGCCCCAAAGTTTGCCTCTCCTACAGAAAAAACAGAAACAACAAATGCACAATGACAAATTTATGAAGATGGTTGTAGGAAAGCTCACACTATAACAAGCCAGCAAAAACCCTGTACAGCCCCAAAACCAACAATGGCTGCACAGAAAACCATAGAAACCATTTTACTGGAATCACTCCATCCCAGAATCCAGAGCAACATGGCACCAAGAAGGATTCCCCTCTCAGGAGGATTTTACCCCACCAGGAAAAGGAGAGTAGAAGACACTCAGCAGACCTCACTGTCATAAATCTTTGCACCAAAATCTCTGCTGCTGAAGACCCAGAGTCTTCACCAACACCAAACAGAGCTGATGGAGCTGCCCAGAGTCCAGACAGTGTGTCTCTTTCCCAAGACAGGCAATACTCCTGTTCTGCACCCTACCTTCAAGGTCCAAGTTGGGCCTCTGACCCACCATAATCTGACTGATCTGCCACTACTTCCTCTGTATCCCTCACTCTGGGTCTCAAATTCAAGCTCTGAGCCATCACCACCAGGGCTGCAGTGATGCCACCTTGCATGGAGACCCTAGATCCCATGTCACTGCTTTGACTTGTGATCACTGGCACCCTGCTGCTGCTCCACACTCCAACCTCGGGGGTCCTGACAGGAGGTGTTGATGGGCCATTACCAGGGCCAGGCCACCGCTCTTCTGCTACAGCCCACAGTGGGTCCTCAATCTTGGCTTTGACCCGCCATCCTTGGGGTATATCGCTGTGGGTCTGCCCCAAGGGTTCTGAGCTGTGGCTTTGACCAGTCACTACTGAGGAACACTGCTGCTGTTCTGCACCCCAAGACACACCAAACAAATTACAGAACTGAAGATAAAATGAAAAATATAAGAGAGAACTAACACAGCAGATTCAATCGAGCAGAAGAGAAAACCCGAAACAGATATTTCAGTGTCAATTAGGAGAAAAGAAAGAACGGGACGCTTAGGGGGCTCAGTCAGTCAAGTGTCCGACTTCGGATCAGGTCACAATCTCACAGTTGATGGGTTTGAGCCCCATGTCGGGCTCTGTGCTGACAGCTCAGAGCCTGCTTAGGATTCTGTGTCTTCCTCTCTCTCTGTCCTTCCTCCACTCGTGCTCTGTATCTCTCTCTCAAAAATAAATAAGAATGTAAAAAAAAAAAAAAGGAAAAGGAAAAGAAGGAAAAATGAAAAAGAGGGAAACCTGCATGAACTAAGGGATAGCACCAAAGAAAACAATATTAGCAATATGGGAGTCCCAGGAAAAGACAAAATGGGATCAAAATGTATTCTAAAAAATCATGGCTGAAAACTTCCCAAACCTGGGGAGGTGTATGGCCATCTAGGCACATGAAGCTCAAAGATCTCCAAATAGGAATCAACCTAAAGAGATCTTCACCCAGACACACTATAATCAAACTTTCAGAAATCAAAGACCAATGAGAGTTTTGAACATGGCAAGAGAAAAAAAGACTAATTATATACAATGGAAACCTGATAAGGCTAACAGCAAATTTATCAGCATTAAATTCTAATAAGAGACAAAGAAGGTATAGTATAATGATAAAGGGGTTAATTATGTAGAGGACATAACAATTATAAATATATGTACACCCTATAGCAGAATTGCTAAATATAAAAAATTATTATTAACAAATCTGAAGATAGAAATAGACAGTAGTGCAATAATACTAGGGGACTTTAATACCCCCAGTTTCAACAATGAATAGATCATCCAGACAGAAAGTCAATAAGGAAATAATGGACTTGAACTACACTTTAGACCAGATGTACCTAACAGACATACAGAACAGTCCATCTCACAGCAGAAGAATACACAGTCTTCTAAAGCACACACAGAACATTCTCCAGGAAAGATCATACATTAGGTCACAAAACAAGTCTTACTAATAAATTTAGGGGTGTCTGGGTGGTTCAGTCGGTTAAGCATCCGACTTCAGCTCAGGTCATGATCTCGGGGTCTGTGGGTTCCAGCCCTGCATGGGGCTCTGTGCTGACAGCTCAGAGTCTAAAGCCTGCTTCAGATTCTGTCTGTCCCTCCCCAACTCATGTCTCTCTCTCAAAATAAATAAACATAATAAAAAATTTTAATAAATTTAAAGAGACTGACAAAACCATGATAAGTTATCACCTCACATCTGTTAGAAGGGCTCCTATCAAAAAACAAACAAACAAAACCAGATAAGAAATAACAAGTGCTGGTGAGAATAGGGAGAAAAGGAAAGCCTTGAGCACTATTGGTGGGAATGCAAACTCACGTAGCAACTATGTAAAACAGTATGGAGGTTTGTCAAAAAATTAAAAATATAAAACACCATAAGATCCAGTAATTCCACTACTGGGCATATATCTGAAGAAAATGAAATCAATAACTCAAAGAGCGATCTTCATTCCCGTGTCACTGTGGCATTATTGATAACAATCAAAATATGAAAACAACCTAAATTTCCTTTGATAGATGAATGGATAAGGAAAATCTGTACATACACACATCTACATGAACAAACACACCCCTGGTGGAATGTGACACAGAGCCACAAAGAGAAGAAAGAAATCCCGACATTTTTGACAACATTAGAGGAAACTGGTGGATGTTACATTAAGTGAAACAACACAGGAGAAGCACAAGTAATGTATATTATTACTTATATGTAAAATCTCAAATTAATTTTTAAAAATCTGATTTTAGGGTGCCTCGGTAGCTCAGTCAGTGAAGCGTCCCTCTTCAGCAGAGGTCATGATCTCGTGGTTCACGAGTTTGAACTCCGCGTCAGGGTCTGTGCTGACAGCTCAGACAGGGCCTGAGCCTGTTTCAGATTCTGTGTCTCCCTCTCTTTCTGTCCCTCCCGGCCCACAATCTGTCTCTCTCTCTTTTTCTCAAAAATAAAGAAACATTAAGATTTTTTTTTTTTAATCGGATTCCACAGAATCAGAGAATAAACTGGTGGTTGCCAGGGGCTGGGGTGAGAGGGAAATGAGATACAGGTTAAAGTATGGAACTTTCAGTTATAGGAAGATTAAGTTCTGAGGATACAGCACAGTGACTATAAGTTAAAATATGGTATTATAATACAGTATTATATACTTGAAGGTTGCTGAAGAGTAAATCTAAAGGGTTCTCAGCACAAAAAAATAGAGTTAACTACCTGAGGTGATAAACGTGTTCATTATCTCCATGTTGGTATCATTCTAAACTATGTGCATGCGTATGTGTCAGTATGTTGGGAAAAAATTATAGACACAACAAATGATTAAGAGGGAAAACCTGAAATGAGAGTATGGGCCAAGCAAATCAAACCAAAATGGTTGGACCTCACTCCATCAGAATAAGAGTTATCACTCATGGGTATATCTTTCCTGCACATGTATATATAGTTTTTAATAACAAATTGAACCCAATGGTTTTAACATTGTAAAAACATCCTTCTGTATCAATAACTCTAGAATTATACACTTATTTTAATGGCAACATAATATCCTATCAGTTTATATATTTTTCCAAATCCCTAATGTTGGAGTTAGCTTAGTTGTTTAATTTTTGCAAATACTAAATGTCCTTATGTAAAAACATCTTTGTAAATGTACACTATTATCTTCTGTTTCAAAAAAATTCAAAATTTCAAAAAAGGGAATACATGATCACTTTTTTTTATGTTTTTTTTATTTTTGAGAGAGAGAGAGCATGTGTACATGAGCAGGAGAGGTTTAGAGCGAGAGGGAGACACAGAATTCGAAGCAGGCTCCAGGCTCTGAGCTGTCAGCACAGAGCCCGACACGGGACTCGAACCCACGAACTGTGAGATCATGACCAGAGCTGAAGCTGGACACTTAACTGACAGAGCCCATGCACCCCTACATGAATCACTTTTAAGGAATTTGGATAATTAAAAATTACCATCACGACCATGGGCCAGTACCAATTTCCCAGTGCACACATGTGCCGATTTTCCATGTCCATTCCAATAACGGCACCCGTCATCATCAAGCTTTTAATCCTTTGTTAATCTTAGAAGAGGAAACATGGTACTTTCCTATTTTAACTTGCATTTTTTAAATTATCAATAATTTTTAGTATAGTTTATTGTCAAATTGGTTTCCATACAACACCCAGTGCTCATCCCAACAAGTGCCCATGCTCAATGCCCCCATTTCCCCTTCTCCCCCATCCCCATCAACCCTCAGTCTGTTCTCAGATAAAGTATCAATAATTTTAAAGATAAAATTAAAGCTTTATCATTTCTAATTCCACTCACACAAACCATTTGTTATATTAGGCAATATCCAAATGAATGTCACGTAGGGACAATGAAATTAGTAAATTTCCCTTCTGTAGGTGGTAGTTATATAACACTATCAATGTTTTCTTTCCTGGGGGATAATAATTCTTTGTCTTTACATGCAGAAGAGCAGCTGTTTGGTTCAGCAAGCTTTGAGAATACCTTAGTAGAATGGCCCCGAATACAATTTAGCAGGGAAAATGCCACCATGATAGTGCCACTTGCTGTAACATATGAGACTTGAAAAGCATTTGCACCGGCATATGTCAACCTGTCCACCTCTATAAAACATATAGATTTATTTAATATTCTGAATTCAGCTGCTTTAAATGCCTCTATCAGGAATATTTTAGAAATCTTTCTATAAGATCACCTCTAACTTTCAAAAGCTGTATCAGCTTAAAAGTTTCATGAGCCATGTGGGGACCGGCTGAATAAAGGAAAGAAAATAGATAAAAATTTTCAATAATCTTTTAGGGAAAAAAACGTCTCCATGTCTTTGGGGATGGAGCCTCGGTTACCAGGTACTTGCATACACGTGGACGCCTGCAGCTAAGTTTCAGCCATCGAAAAATGAAGCAGATTTATGCCAGTGTATTCAAGTTGGCTGTTTGTAAAGCTTAAATACACACACATACACACACACACACACACACACCTATAGAAGGAAATCTCCTCACCAGAATAACATGGAGCCTCAAGACAGAAGATCCTTTTTAAAAGAAGGTTTTCATTTTCAGAATCCACTGTGAAATTTGGTGGAGGATTTCAGAAGTCTCCATTAAATAAAAATCTGAACATTTTTCATGTAATGAATGTAGGGAACTGTTCTCAAGACAACAGAAGCAACAGCAAACCAACAGTCCACAAGCACTTCATGGTCACGAAAGAAGAGGGTGTACAGATTGTAAATCAAAAACAAACTCAAAAACAGAAAACAGCGTGTTCTCACGCACTTTTCTAAATATAACTCCCCCACCCCTGGTTTACTGAATGAACTAGAAATGTCACTTCCATGAAGACTTGGAAGATGGAGGATAGGAAACCGGACAGTTTCAAATAATTATGCCAAAAAGAGTCATCTGGAAAATACAAACTCACTGTTAGAGTCCATTTCAAAGCTGGATGTGAGTTAAGAAATCCGAAGTGGGGAGGGGTAAAGGACTTATTATTATCCTCAGGGTTTTCTAAACATTGTACTGCTTACTTTTGCACACGCTTGATTTTATTAACAGGAACTATTGATTTGTTAAAAACTACTTATTGAGTGCCTAGTAGATGCTGGGCACTTGAACTCATTGAAGATGCAAGCATGAATGAAACAGACAGACACCCCCACCCCCACAGAGACCACACCAGCCTGCTGGAATCTTTTCCCCCTAGCGTGCTCTACAGATAGAACCCCATGCTCTGATCTACTACAATTTATGTATCCATCCCCCAGTTAACAGGCATTGGAGTTATTTCTGAGGATTTCTCTACTACATACAATTGAACAGTAAGCGCACTTGTACTTCTAAGTCGGTAAATACATGCAAGGTTTTCCAAAGCCATATTCTCAAAACGTGGTCCACATAATGTCATAGGCTCTAACACTCTTTGAGGGGATCCAGGAAGAAAGAAAACTGTTCCACTAACAATACTAAAATATGATTTTCTTCTTTTACTGCATGGACATTGCCCTTATGATATAAAATCAATGGCAGTTTCAACTTGGAGCACCTTAACAGAACTAAAACAGTGGCCCCAAACCTACCAGTCTAGGATGGCTCCTGTAATGTTTATTGCCACACACCTACAGCCAAAACAGAAGCTAGCCTGAAGTTCTTGAGGAAGCAGTAAAGATGTGCTTATTTTGTAGGGCGCCTGAGTGGATCAGGGGGTTAAGCTTCTGACTCTTGGTTTCCATTCAGGTTCCAATCTTATGGTTCATGAGTTTGAGCCCCACCTTGAACTCTGGGCTGACAGTGCTGACCCGCTTGGAATTCACGTTCTCTTCTTCTCTCTCTGCCCCTCACTCTCTCTCTTGCTCCCTCCCTCTCTCCATCTCTCTCTCAAAAATAAATAAACTTTAAAAAAAGCATTAATTTTATGAGGTCTCCACCCTTGGGTACATGTTTGTTTTAATAACAACAATCATGCAGAAAGCCATTCTGCTGCACACCAGACCAGGAGGCTAGTCTATGAGAAAAGCCCTTGTGTAGTAAGAGAAGGCCAGTTTTTTGTTTGGCTTTGTTTTGTTTTTCTCATGCAACCCCAGATTCTCCTTAAAAGAAAGATTTAAAAAATTATTATTCAAACTGGGCATTTAGCAGAAATTTTAACCATAAACAGATTACCAGTTCAAAGAAAACCTGACAGGACTCATTGCTTATAACTGAATTTGTGCTTTCCTTTGAAAATTGGAATTGTAGGGGTGCCTGGGTCGCTCAGCCAGTTAAGTGTCTGACTCTTGATTTTGACTTAGATCATGATCTCACGTTCCTGGGATTGAGTCCTGTGTCTAGCTCTGCACTGACAGTGTGGAGCCTATTTGGTATTCTCTCTCTCTCTCTCTCTCTCTCTCTCTCTCTCTCCTCTCTCCATACCCTCCCCCTGATAGCTCACTCACACTCATTCTCACTCTCTCTCTCTCTCACTCACTCAAAATAAATCTTTTTTAAAAATTAGAATTTTTGAAAACTTTTACCTTCCATGGTGAACCTTACAGCTTCCTAATACTCAGACTTTTCAGGTGAAATCAGTAGTAATGTTAATGAACGTGATTCTTTTTCTTTTTTTAATGTTTATTTTTGAGAAAGAGAGAGAGAGAGCGTGCGCGAGTGAGCAAGCAGGGGAGGGGCAATGAGAGAGAGACACACACAGAATACTAAGCAGGATCCAGGCTCTGAGCTGTCAGCACAGAGCCCAATGCAGGTATAAAACACATTAACATGAGATCATTGCCTGAGCTAAAGTCAGACGCCTAATCAACTGATTCACTCAAGTGCCCCAGGATATACAGTATAAACATAAATTGAATTCTAGAGCATTCTACAGTTAAAATCATACAAAGGTTACCAATTAAGAGAAAAAGCATAAAGGGTAGCCATCTTGAGGCCAGGTAACTTTCTCTCTTTGCTACCTATGACCATACCATGCTCCTAGGAATGGACTTAGCAAGGAAGGATATGTTGGGGGTTTGCACCATGCATGATTGCACTCAAATATCCTCCAACCAACCCTAAGAGAATCAAGTCACAGGTTTAAGAAAATGAGCTCTAGGTATTCCAGGGGGCGTGCAGGTATGATGCCATTTATAAAGATTCTAGCAAAAATGTTGCATCAATATTACTTTTTTAAGTTTATTTATTTTCAAGAGAGACAGAGAGAGGGTGTGGGTGTGCACGTGAACAGGGAAGGGGGAGTGGGGGGGGCGGAGAGAGAGAGAGAGAGAGAGAGAGAGAGAGAGAGAGAGAGAGAGAGAGAGAGAGAATGAATCCTAAGCAGGGTCCACACTGTCAGTACAGAGCCTGACCCAGGACTCAATCCCACAAACTATGAGGTGATGATCTGAGCCAAGTTAGAGAGTCAGACGCTTAACCGACTGAGCCACCCAGGCACCCCTGGCATCAGTATTCTTTACAGAATTCTGACACCATCCCACAGAATGCACATCAGCTGCAACTAAAGAGACCACATAACTGTTTTTAGGTTAAGCCGTGTGTAGACGAAAGATGGCTGTCACTGCCCTGGTTCCATCACACAATCCAAGCAATCTCCTAAAACACAGCAAGAAGATCAGGTTACAAAACCTCTTAAGACCATGACTAGACACACCCTACAAAACCTACTACCTGGGTAGATTTGTAGCTCATGAGGCAACACAGCTGCTGCTCATGGAATCAGCCTCCTTTAAGGCTTTTTGTGACAAAGAACCGATTTCTGGTCCAAATGAGTCCATTTTCTTTAACTTGTCAATTGGTGTGATCCATGGACCACACTCACATTATAAGCCTCCAAGGCCATTTTCCAAAACATTAAGCTGTTCTCCTCTATCCTTTTAATGATGGCAAGCATTCCTCTTTTCTATTTGCTTAATTTCAGCTCAACTTCTGCCAAGCTTCAATTAACCTAAAGAATAGTGGCTACTACGCTCTAATGTATGTATACATTGTCTTGCCTACGTTGATGCATTGTGTTGCTCTGAAGAGATCCAGTGTGGTTTTACAAAAACAAACACAAAACAAAACAAAAAGAGAAAATCATTGCTGGGGATGCCAGCATCCGACACACAGAACCATTAGGAGGGGAAAAAAATTAAAAAGATGTGCATGTGAAGGAGTAGTGAAGGCTGACTTCTGAGAATATTCACACTCACTGTAATTCTAATAAAGAAATTAATTTTTAGAATAGTGACACTCCACTAAATAACCATCCAAATGAGCAAATGATTCCATCGTATACTCAGTAGAAATATTTTATCTGATTTTATCAAATAAAACCTTAAAAATTCTTAGTTCTGGGAAGCCTGGGTATCTCAGTCAGTTAAGCGCAGACTTTGGGTCAGTTCATAATCTCGCGGGTTCAAGCTCCTTGTATGGGCCCTGTGCTGACAGCTCAGCACCTGGAGACTTCTTTGGATTCTGTGTCTCCCTCTCTCTCTGCCCCTCCCTGATTTCCCCCTCTCACTCTAATAAATCAACATTTAATAAACTTCTCGGCTCTATGAAGATATAATACAGTATTTATACTATATACTAATATATCCTAATATCTGTATTATATATATGTATATATCTTTATTTTACGGTTTTATATTTTCCCTGAAGTTACGATATTCATTGGAAATTCTTCTCTGCTCTATTCTCTCTGTCATTTGACCATTAATCCTGCTCTAACTACACTACATACATTGTGCCACCATATGCTGAAAAGCAGCAAACACCACATATGACTGAAGATGAAAACACACCTTGAAATTCCATATATCACCACTATTTTATGTTGATTCTTCAAACCTCTGCAATCCTCATCAGTTTTCATTACTTTCTATAGAAATATATATGTAATTAGTCATTATCACTGGAAGTTTCTAATCTGATTTCGCAATTCCACACAGACAATGACGGTTTCCACAAGGCTCCTCCTGTCAGTTCCTACTAGTCTAAATGCTGGTGATATAGCCACTGATGGTTCTTCTCTACTTTACATCAAGCTACAGCTCATTTCCTTTATCTTCCCAGGAGAGTATACAAAACAGAGGAGCATCAGGTAAAGCAAAGTGTTTTTGGACCTACAGAAGAATTTTTTCTCTTTTAAGAATTCAACAAGATAAGAATGACCTGGAACTCATCTATGGAAAATACGTACCATGACTCAACATGTCAGGGTAGGCTATAGAAAGGCACGAAAGACCACCAGAAATTAAATGTGCAAATCTTATCTTTCCACTTGTTGGTGATACGCCTCACAGAGAGATGACTCTGCTTTTTAACTTAATTTTTTTGTCAGGTCTGTATTAAAATCATAAAATCCTTGTTCCTTCTGTTGGACATTATCCATTTTATTAGGCACTTTCATGCATGAGTTTTTATTCAGTGTTTGAGGTAAAAAAAAATCAAATATGTGTTTCATATCCTCTAAATTTTTGTGAGCACACAGAAGAACATTTAAAATAAAAGTTTATAGCAAAGTCCCAGAGATATAAAGTTGGCATATTGTATTTCTGAGCAAACAGCTACGTTTACTTTTCTCCCCATGCCTTACACTGTCAAAGATGATGAAAATTGCTTCCCTAAATAAATCTCTTTCTTTAAATGAGAATGAAAGTAGAATGAGAGGAAACTTACTAACATTGAGATGTGTTATTCCAATGTACCGAAAGCAGAGGACAGCCGAGATTCTGGTTCCAGAAAGGCTCCACATGACAAGAACTACGCAGTAGGAAAGTTCTCTCCAGGTTCCCGTGGAAAGGTTTAAGTGTTTTCTAGCAGGTCGTCTTCTCTCCTACTTCTGTTATTTCCTATCAACTTACTTTCTCTTCTGATATAAGTAAAGGGGTCATGGAAGATTCTCAAAGAAACTCATGAAATGAAGATACAGCAGGTTAGGAATAAATGCAGGCATTATGAAATGTAAATAGCCCTGGATTCAGTCAAATGTAATTAGATTACAAGAATTCTTTTCGGCTCCCACATGGAGAAAAATATGCATTAAGGTAAATGCCTATGATCTAGCAGATCCCAAAGTTAATACAGAGATTAAACTTCGCCATATTTGAAACTTTAAATGTAACTGAGTTGCACTGCAAAACCCTTCTGGCATTGACTACTGGAAACACTTTCTCAATAGGCTAGAGATGTACATACATTACCATTTTGTTGTTTCTATACAAGCACACAATCCCACTTACAGAAGTTTTGATATTTATCTAGATGTTAAAACACTAACATGAAGACATCATCTCACACTTTGAAACTTGTACTTCTTAAATAAATTTTGTACCTATTAGCAATACCACGTTCTGGCCACAATGACAAACTCTTCCGGCCCGCAAGTAACATGTCTAGGGCGTTGAAAAATGAAATCTATGTGGTTTGAAGCATCAGAGTACCAGGTAACCATTCAGAAAAGCAAAGATTCTGTGTAGTAAACCTCTTTATATGACTGTAGTAGTTGGAGAGGAAATTGTAAATGGGGAAGGGTAGATTGCTTTGAGTTAGAAAATTGTTGCCATTAAACAGTTTACAAAGAGCCTACTGTTTCTGCATCATTATCCCCAATGTGTCAAAGTCAGCATTTTCACAATATTTAAAGCACTCCCAACTTGCTCATAAATATCATTTATATTCCTGCACAGCTATTCAGCATATCAGGAATATCATTTACAGTGTGCTGCACTTACACAGGATGTTGATCTGAGCCAATGCATGTGAACCCAATATAAAGACAGAGAAGAGGGCACAACCCTCTCCAAGAAGAATTATGGAGATCATGTACTTTTACTGCCAAGGCTGACCCAAGACTCAAGGCCATTATGTGCTTTGCATGTGGAGAGCAGCCCAGAAGCTCATCTGGCCTTAAGCGTGCAGTAGGACCTTGCTACTGGGCAGCTCAATTGTGGATGAAAGGCTGGCCCCCAGACTGGCATTCCCGTTTATTTTTAGTGATTTGCCTTGTACTGGAAGAGGCCTTTCTTGTGTCAACCTTAAAGATTAAAAAAAAAAAAAAAAAAAAAAAAAGATGGTTATTTTATGAGCAAAATGAGCTTATTTGGCAATAGCAGAGGAATTATACTTAGGGACATGTGAGCTATCGTGAACCACAGGCAAGTCCAAAGAGGCAAAGGAGAGGTCAGTTTTCATTAGGATTTAGGAGGAAATCGAGAAAGGGTATTTTAAAAAGAATTCAGAGGAGAAGAACAGGAGTTTTGGGTGGTGGCCGTATCTCATTGGGTACAAGTATAATGCTTAGTGTGTTGTTGCTGAGGTAGGGAAGGATCTTCTTTCTTTTTTTCTTAAAAGCAGGGATGATATTCCTGGGTGAAAAATGCCCTTCCTTACCTAGATAATTTTCTTAACGTTTATGTATTTTTCTGAGAGTGCAAGCTGACTTGGGACAGAGAGAAAGACACAGAGAGAGAGAGACACACAGAAACCGAAGCAGGCTCCAGGCTCTGAGCTGTCAGCACAGAACCTGATGTGGGGCTCAAACTCACAGACCTTGAGGTCATGATCTGAGGTGAAGTCAGAAGCTTAACCGACTTAGCCACCCAAGTGCCCTGTCCCTTGTCAAAATAAATCTTAGCTTCCTTCTGCTGGTTATGCAGGCTAAAAGGAATGACATGTGCATGAGAGCACTCCCTGCAGGGTTTCCTGAATCAATATTTTTTAAGTTTATTTATTTTTGGGAGAGAGAGACAAAGCATGAGTGGGTGAGGAGCAGAGAGAAACAGAGACACAGTATCTGATGCAGACTCCAGGCTCTGAGCTGTCAGCACAGAGCCCGATGCAGGGTTTGAACTCACAAACTGTGAGACCATAAGCTAAGGCGAAGTCATAGACTTAACTGAATGAGCCCCACCCAGGCACCCCCGACTCCATTTTAAATGAGGTTTCCTTTATTTTCACACTTGAAGGGAAAATAGAACCTGACTTAAAATCTCCTTTCCTACATCTCTACTACCGACACCCCAAGGAGCCATTTCAGGTCACTGCTTCCACGAGAAGCAACAGCTCCAGCTGACAACGGTCACTGCCTTCTCTAAAGTCTTCCCACATCTGTCAGTAACACCAATTTTGATCCACAGTCTCCCACACCCTCTGACGGATGCCTGTGTAAGTCAAGATACTCCTGTGTAAGTGAATAATGTTAAGCCGGGAGAATGTTCAAAGGAGTCTTTAATTGGAATTTGCAAACACACTCATTTATTTATGTGTGAAATAGCAATGCTACAGCATCATAAATGCCTTCCTAGGTTTGAGGCCCTGAAAAAAAAAAACAAACAATGGCCACCACAGACGACAAGGTGCCTCTGGTGCTATGACTAGAATTAAAGCCTGTATCGGTCACAAGGTAAATCGGAATCAGAAAAGAAGATTTTTCATAATTTTTATTAAAAACATAATTTCAGGGTGCCTGAGTGGCTCAGTTGGCTAAGTGTCCAACTTTGGCTCAGGTCATGATCTCACGGTTTGTGGTCTCGAGCCCCGTGTCCAGATCTGTGCTGACAGTGTGGAGCCTGCTTGGGATTCTCTCTCTCCTTCTCTCTCTCCCTCTGTTTCTACCCCTTCTCCACACCTTGCTCTCAAAATAAATTAATTACTTTTTTAAAAAGTTTAAGTCTTCAAGTAGCCAGTGTAAAAGCTTAATGTGCTAAAAAGAAAATGCCAAACTGAGAAATATTTCCCAGATCAAGAGATAACTTCTTCTATCTATTAAGCATTCCAACACAAAACAGCAAGACTAATAATACTGCACTGAAAAAGTGTGTCAAAGGTAGAAAAGCAATTTGTCCCATGAAAAGAGATTTTTCTTTTTTTTATTTAAAAAAAAATTTTTTTAATGTTTTATTTATTTTTGATACAGAGAGAGTCAGAGCATGAGAGGGAAGAGGCAGAGAGAGAAGGAGATACAGAACCGGAAGCAGGCTCCAGGCCCTGAGCTAGCTGTCAGCATAGAGCCTGACACGGGGCTCGAACCCACGAACGTGAGATCTGACCTGAGTTGAAGTCTGAGGCTTAACCGACTGAGCCACCCAGGCACCCCAGAAAAGAGATTTTTCTAATACACCAAAAGAAGTGTCAATGTTAAGAGTGATCCAAAAAGCAGAAGTTTTATAAGACACTGTTTACTGATTTACTTGCCTGTCAGAGTGACAAAGATTAAGACAGAATGATGAGTTCTTAGGTTTCTGAAGTCCTGGCAAAATCGCCACAGCCCTGTATGTACTGCTGGAAGATTAGTCGGCAACATGTATTAGAATATTTGAAAACTGCAATCCCCAACCCAGTAATTCCACTCACACAAATGATCCCAAGGAAACTAGCAAGTCAGTTCATAAATATGTGTGTAGCACAACTTATTATAGGAGGAAAAAACTGGAAATACCATACATGCCCGGTATGTGACTAGGCAAATAAATTATAGGCTTTCATTGAATCTATGAAATCCAATAGAAATGATGACCATGCATACATAATTATCAAGAAGGAAAATATATACAGCATCACAAGTGGAAAAAAATTGTCACAGAAAAGTAAGGCATGCTATAAATATATGTGTAATAGCACACATATTAATTAATAACCTTAATAATAAATTAATCTTCAGATGGCCACCATCCCTTCCAACCTGGGCATCTGCTTCTGCAGCTACTTCCCTCCCAGCCTTCTAAATAAAGACCCAGATACACAAACACTTTATTTCATATTTCTAACATCACGTAAATTTAGGAAGAAAAGCAAAGGGAGTGGAAGATAAGCGATACCAATCTGATTCTGGGTATTTTTTTTTAGTGAGAGTTTTAATAAAAGTTGTACTTAAAAAAAAAGTACAGGAGCAACAAGAGCATTTGACAGGTGTGGACAGAACAAAAAGGGTGTGTGAGAGGTGAATTACCATATTTCACATACTTAACCTTTAAATACTCCAAGAAACACAATTAAAGGATTTCTGCTACTTTAATTTCCTCCCCTTTTGAACAGAACACAGTGCTCAGACTAGACCCTGGGAGATCGTGGCGAGGGGTATGAGATGGTGCGTGATTTGACACCCACGTTCACCTCTAGCTACTATGTGACTTAGACATTCAAGCTTTGGCACATGAGATTTCTAGTTATTCTATAATGAACGTCCATTGCTAATGAAATGAGTATAGTCCACAAAGAATTATTAGAAACCTGGGTTGCTACACAAATGTTTCTTGGGTGCTCATTCTAGTTTCCCGGCATTAAGTTTTTCCTCCCCACATCCAAAGCACCTCTGAGACAGGGATGTAAGTGAATGTTGGTTTCTCTGAAATGTGTTGCTAGGAAGCTCTGGCACGTGATTGGATAATAGCAAAGCCTGTAGGCAGAGTGATCCCAAGGGAGCAGAAAAGGGAAGGAGGGGAATACAGGGCATAGATATGAGCAGGTTACTCTGATCCATGGGGCCCAACCCTACTGGGGACCTCAGAGATGCTGCCAGATGCTTTCAGAGCTATTTACCCACCAATTCTCTTGCACTAATTCCTTGGCATTTCCATTTCTAACAGATCTGCCCTCAGGTCCGGCACAGTCAGCCAGAGAAAGCGCACGAGAGCACCCAGGCGTGGCCCTAATCTTCCTGGGCAGACAATGGAGTGCCAGCTACATAGTGACAATGCTACACATTATTTTCAAAGTTCTCCCCTTTCCTACACCCTCCCCACGGTACCACACAGACTGGATAAGAAGTGTTATAAGGTAACACTAACCCTACCCAATACATCTGAGTCCTAGATCCTAATGCCCTTAGATGCAAGCCCTTAGAGAGCAACCTACCATGAGAACACTGTCCACTGTACACCACCTTTATTCGTTCTTCCCCAGGATACTGAGTTCTTCCTGATGAACTTACTAAACAACGGACAAAAAAAAAAAAGAACACATTCAATGAGAATACAAATATACAGTGTAATTTACAGTGTGATTCCATTTTCACCAGATTATAGATATTCGAGGCAGGAAACAAACAAACCAAACAAACAAATAAACAAAAAGAACTTGACAGACTGGATGAGAATCAGTGGTTTTTGATTCCTCATTAAAAACAATTCCTGTCTCAACACACTACAACAGAGATTCTCCTTTCCAAGTGTTCCCAGACCAGCTGTGTCAGTCTCCCCTAGTAGTTTTTTGGAAACATGCATTTCTAGCCCTCAGCCCAGACCTATTAAACTTGCCAGAAACTCTCTAACAAGACCTCCAGGACATTCCGAGCAGGGGAACCACTACTCAGAAGACGGGTTGCAAATTGTAGCTTGTATAAAATGTTGCTGCAGAAACTTACATAAAATGTTATGGCACCCCAAGCAGTTAGAGATGAAGTGTCATGGCGCCCACAGCCGTTAGAGACGCATTGTCTGCAGCTTACTTTGAAATAGCACAACATTAGAACTATGAACAGCATTGGACATATGAAGAGATATAAAGAACATTTGGCAAATACTAACAATTATGGAATCTCAACAGATAGTATATGACACACGGTCTTCCCAGAGATTGTGTTACAATAGATCTATACTCCGGAATCCAGGTTTTTACCAGGAATCCTGGGTTCTCCTTAGGATGAGGGCTTATAGAACTTTAAGAAACACAATTAAAAAACACAACTCTTGACAACTTTCATGTTTCTTGGTAAATGGTGGGCTTGGCAGAAGAGTCATCTACCCCAGAATATACCAGCAATGTATATTTAACAGACCAAACCTGTGGATGGTTCTATGGGGTGTTTCTCTTGCCAACATTAGCATTAGCTGCACATAAGGGTTACCAGCAACTTTCCTGAAGGTTCCTATTTTCTTGCCCGTATCACAGACTGTAGTCCATGTGTTTTGAATCAGAAGGATACATGGCAAGCAATTTTATGAACTCATCACGTGGTCACTCAATAAAAGACCACGTCAGTCCCACACAATGAATGAGTATCAAGGTACAAGAACAACTTTTCTTCTTTCTGTCTGTCCACCAGACAAAACCTGATCTACTTGGGATTCTCAGGTTGCAAGGAATACACACAATTCACAGACATGCCTCACTGAATTTCATTCTATTTTCAAGACCCCTGTCCGTGAGCTCCACTGAGCCCTAACAATTCCATGGAGGGCATTTTTTTAGACCACAGGCCACACTGGGGAGAAATCACTTCAATAATTACATCAATGGTAGTTAAATTTTTCAGAATGTTACAAGACTGTGCAAGAAAGAGTCTTGATGATGGGGGGGGTGAGGACAAAATCTACATTCTACAACACTGAAACCATGAAGCACGCCATTTAGGCCACTGTAAAATTACAGTGTTCGACATCTTACCCTATTCTCCTAAATATAAATAATCAGGGGGAACAAACACATGTTACTCAAGCCATTTATACATCTTTTTCAATATGTTTGTCTCATAAAGTTGAATTAACTATGATTTTCTCATTTTAAAACTGTTAGCTGGCGGCTCCATGTTTTCACTATTAATTCCATGTGTACAAATTATTTGTCACGTCACTGGCCACTTGTTAATAACATGTTTTGTTATTAGTTACTTCTCCCATCAAAGATGTGTCTGTTCTGCCTAATTTACATGATTATTAAGGATCTTGACTTTCTTCTGAGTACTTGTGCAAAGGTTATAATGAGATGACAAGCCAAAATGTTTTAAAATGAGGATGCAATAAATCCAGTGGCTGTTAGCATATCCAAAGATCAATTCAACCAACTTCAAATCTGTCCCCTCTGAAAACAAAACCTTCTCCCTCACACTCCTGCCCCAATTCTGGTTTTCACTTGTCTTTCTTACTACCTTTGTCCTAGGGAAACAAGCTGAGCAAAGGGTAAGTCAGAATTAAAATCCATGTGACATGGAACGTTACTCAAAAAGAATGGTTTAAGCCCTGCCCTTTCCACCTTATATATCAAATATGGGTGACAAATATCTAATCTTTCACATGTTTAGTTTTGAGTACTTATAAAAATCAGTTCTACTCCCCTATGACTCAGAAATAGCACTGCTAGGGATCTACTCAGCGGATACAGGAGTACTGATACATAGGGGCACATGCACCCCAATGTTCATAGCAGCACTTTCAACAATAACCAAATCATGGAAAGAGCCTAAATGTCCATCACCTGATGAGTGGATCAAGAAGATGTGGTTTATCTATACAATGGAATACTACATGGCAACGAGAAAGAATGAAATCTGGCCACTTGTAGCAATGTGGATGGACCTCAAGGGAGTCATGCTAAGTGAAACGAGTCAGGCAGAGAAGGACAGATATCATATATTTTTACTCATAAGTGTAACAGAAGAAACTTAACATAGGACCATGGGGGAGGGGAAGAGAGAAAATAGTTGGGGAGAGGGAAGGAGGAAAATCATGAGAGACTCTTGAATACTGAGAACAAACTGAGGGCTGATGGGGGGGTGAGGGGAAGAGGTTGATGGGCATGAAGGGGGGCACTTGTGGGGATGAGCACTGGGTATTATATGGAAACCAACTTGACAATAAACTGTAAAAGAAAAAAATCAGTTCTAGGTTATAATGGAAAGATGCTGAATTATTGCAATATAATTATATGGTAGAAAGTTCTACGCATTTTGCTCTGTTAGTTACAGCTCTCAAAAACTGATATCTTTGTGATTTAGTTGTGTTAACACAGAATATGATAAGTGAATGATCACAAATAACAGTCATAGGTCAGGGCATGTTTCCAGGTTCTGAAATCAATCATTTTTAAACTATGGAAGATTAGATTTAGAAGAAACATTCTATTCTCCTGGAAATATCTTCTACTCTTAGGAAGGCGGGTATCACAGGAATAGATTTTTGACCAAAATGCTTTTTACCCACCTAACATATGACTAGAAATGCGTGACCTCTGAGCTTCAAGGCTGACTATATCAACAAATGTCTATGTCCCCTGTGTAAATGTCAACTCTAGGGTCACCAAGTCAGAGTCCTATTTGTTACCCATGCTTTGCACACTGGTATATACATAGTTAGGTTTTTCTCCCAGTATATTATCCCATATACTCAAACACAGGGTGATACGAGGAACAGAGAATTCTGAACCTGGGTGCCAGAGACAAAAGAGATAAATTTTCTGTAAATTGCAAATGGGAGACCCCAAATCATCTCACAGACCATGAAGAGATACTCATGTTCTCCAACCTCATTGGCTGCCTTATTTTTTATCTACTCTTTTTAATGCCCAAGTAAGCCCTCAAACACACCAAACAGGTAACAATTTTGCAAGTGAAGCAGTCAGTCACAAAATAAGAACAGCTCTGGTCCACACACAACCATGCGCTATGGTGATGCATCTTCATTCATGAGTTTACAATATTCCTCCATGATCCCATACAGGGTGTCCAACAAGGCATTCCCAAGAGTATCTATATTTAGGAACATATACTCCTGCTATGGGACAGAGGAATATTCTATACTATAGGGATAAATTGATTTTGCATACTTCTGTGAACACAGGGTGTACAAGGGTGTCTGAAAATTCTTTCACTAGTCCTGTTTTCCTGCCTTGTTAAATGCACCCTGGAAAAGGTCAGAGATCAGAAGGAAAGTAAACAGCAGGTAAGAAGGCAGTGAAAAAACTGGCGTGTCAAAAAGACAAAAAAAACTTGAGGAAGGAAGAAAAGTGTGTTGAAGTCCGAGATGGGAACAGACCTTCCCCAGTGACCAAAAGTCAATCTGCAATGGTCTCTAACAGAAAACCCAAGGTCACTGGAAACTCTGAATATGAATTATGCACCCACTGCTCTTCGGCTCAGATGATCTGGCTCTTAAATCTATCCTAGGGAATCAAACATTGGTTTTTGGCAAATCATCTCATGGCTCTCTCTAATTTTACACACACAACCAAATTTGATTAAATAAATATTGCTAAAGTTATCACTGAATTTTAGACACAGATCCCTCCTGCCACTGTTATTAGTTGTTCAACCTTTAAAAAAAACTCTTAAGAATAACAATATTGAAAATTTAGACAAATCTCCCCTTAGGGAGACTTGTATTGGGCAAACTATCCTATGCAAATTGGTTCTAGTGAGGTTGCTACATTCTAACGGAGAATATATTACCTTTGTGCTAAATGATCATTTAATTCCCCAGAAATTAGGTTGAAAAAATACAGACATTCAAGAAGATCAATGGAGGAATGTTGAAAGGTTTCATTTTGAGTTTCCTTTTAAAACACTGAGCTAGCACACTGATTATGAATAGTGTACCACAATTTTAATATAATCATTTGCATTCAGCAAACATTTTAAAGCAATGAGAAAGCAAAAGGCAAATTAAATTTTTACCGCATGCCAATCAATTTGGATAATGCAGAAGTGAAAAAATATCACAAACACAGACCGTTAATAATTTATAACTTTGACAGTAATAACTAAAAATATGATTACCACTTTGGAAATACTGAAATTAAACCAACAATTGACTTTCCTGACTATCTGATTTGCTTTAATTTCTTTTTTTTCCCCAGAATAGGGAAAGAAAATACAGCTTTCCATATTTGCAAAGAATGAGGCTTTTATGTAGTTCTTCCAACAAAGATGATCAGGAGTTGAGTTTGTTTGAGGGAAAATATTCTAGTGATTTACTGAAGGGAGCAAAATTCAGTGCATGCTGTGTTACCACTCTGGAATGCTAAGAGGAACTGCCCACAAATTGGGGCATATTCTCTGAACTCAGTAGGAAAAGCTCACTGCTTTCTGGATGACTAGAAGTTGAAGTCAATGCATGTGCTCCATCCCAGCAGATCCCCTGAATAGGCTAAATTCATGAATAAAATGTCAGTAGTGACCCAAAACATTATTTCCTTATGTCAGAATGGAAAGAAATCATTCTGCTTAAAAGCAAGATCTAAATAAGGCGTGGCCAGGTAAGTATCTCCTGCCTCTGAGGACACCTCAAAGAAAGTAACCAATTTTTAATTGAAGAGGTATTAGCAACAACCTTAGAAACTCCCATCAAATATCCTCTCCGGCACACACTCTGCTGGTCACGTTGAGATGTGGCGGCAGGGAGGCTGAAATTTATTAGAGACACTGATGTCTCAAGTGCACATCTGAAAAAGACAGCATTAAGATCATGTGCAGTTCAAGTCTATGATACATTGTATCAGAATTTATAGCCACTGCAGTATTTCTAAATCATTACTCTCCTACAATGGGGTCAGCATTTTGAATATTACTCAGGGAGAAGCAGCTATACATATAAATAAATAAGTAAATGTGAAAAATGCAAATAATAGTCCTGAAAAAACAGGGCAGGGTGGTTATTGGACAGCAATTCCTCACTGGCATCTGTTCATCCAGCTGCTAGATGAAAAGACTGAGAGCAGGTGTTGATTTAAGTGCGGCGTTATGGTTAGTTTCATAGAAGGCAGTGCTGAAAAGAAAAGAATATCCTAACAACAGTAAAACTAAAAATAAAATAAGAGAATCACCATTTCCTTGTGTCTCTCTGGACTTGGTGTTTCAAAAACCACATCCTCAGAAGATGGTCCTTTCTTCACATACTATTCCACAGTTGGGAGCAATGAAAAATTTCTATGTAATGCTCACGTCTATGTGACATTCAGGCAAACTTGGCGAGAGGGCGCTGTCAGGGTCTGACCCTTGTCAGTGGTGATAAAACCACGGAGCTCAGCTCTGTCTCCTGTGATACCTGGCTTGTTTTCAGCGTGCGGACCGGAAAGATAACAGCACTGAATCTGGACACCTAGTGAGGACTCCTGCATAAATGCATTAATATCTACACCTCTCCTTAAGCAATCATAAAACCCTCCATGGGCATAATTAAAAAATGATTCCAGCTCAATGTTTAGATTTTAGGGAGTGCCAGAATGGTTAAAGAAGTATCATGTCATACAATGTGTCACAGAATCATAGACTTTTGAGCTGGAGGCTAATTCTTCTAAGTGGCAGAGAGGTTAAATGATGTCCCCAAAGCAACACAGCTAATAAGGAAAGTGGATTCACACTCAATCTAGAGATCACTCCTCAATTACTAGACACGAACTAAAGGAGAAGCTTCAGAATTGCATTTTCTTTATCTCAGCTCTTTTATCATTGAGTCTTCATATATAAATGGATATTTATTATTAACTCTCATTAAACTGAGGGCACATTCCGTGAATTTTAATATACAACTAGTCTTCCAGAAACTGAACTCCCTCATTTCAATCTATCATCTCAAAGGTTGCAGGGCTGGTAAGCAGTCTGTGTATTTCATTAGCTAATAACCATGCACATGCATCCTGTAACAAGTAAACACACCCTTTATGTAGAGTATTTATCAGTCTCACCATGACACAGCATGAATGAATTTTCTCTAGAGGTAAAGCTAAGAAATTTCAACACTGAAAATTTCAAAAGCTTTAAAGTATTTAAAGTTTAAAAAATTACAGGTAAGATGATAAATGCTTACTACACTGTAGGCACATTGCTAAACACTTCACGTGAATCATATGATTTAATCCTTCTGACAGACCTATCCCTTACATACCGACAGATTAAATGACTAACTCAATGTCATGAGCTCTGGGTGGTACAACCGAGATTTAAATCCAAGTAGTCAATGTACACCTAGCATATGACCCAGCCACTTCCCTCCCAGGTATTTAGACAAGAGATGGAATGTGGGGCTGCACAAAGACCTGTGCATGAAGGCTCACAGCAGCTTCATTTGTAACAGCCAAACAGAAGAGACAATCTAAATGTCCATCAACCGTAAATGGATACACACTGTCACATGTACACCCGACAGAATACTACTCAGCATTAAAAAGAAACTACAACAGCATGCATGAATCTCAAAACAATGGAGCTGAGGGGCACCTGGGTGGCTCAGTCAGTGAAGCATCTGACTTCTGCTCAGATCATGATCTCTCAGTTCATGGGTTTGAGCCCCACATCGGGCTCTGTGCTGACAGCTCAGAGCCTGGAACCTGCTTTGGATTCTGTACCTCCCTCTCTCTCTGCCCTTCCATGCTCATGCTGTGTCTCTCTCTGTCTCTCAAAAAATGAATAAACACTAAAAAACAATGAAAAAAAAACAATTGAGTTGAGTTAGAATTTTCACAAAAAATACACATAGAATTCCACTTACATAAACTTTTAGAAAATGCAAACTAATCTGTAGTAACACAAAGCCCACCAGTGAATGCCGGAAGGAGACAAATAAGTCAAGGATGGACTCATAAAGAGTAGGAGGAAATGTTCCAGGATGGTGGTTACGTTTATCATTTTAATTGGGGTGACAGTTTCACGCAGGACTATATAGGTCAAAATTCTTCAAACTGTGCACTTTCAATATGTACAGTTTACTGTACATTAATTATATCTCAATTTAAAAGCTGACATTCCAACTCGAATGTCTGTGCCTTAGCCCACACAGCATATAGTCTCAGGTGCGATAACGTTTCTACTTAACAAAAGAAGTATATTGACTTTAATTCAGCTTTACTGGGTGCAACATCACTTATTTTCCTCTAGAAGATACAAAGGGATAATTGATGCCTGTTGTTCTAACGTGCGAGTCTGTTACTTCCCTGCACGTGAAATCCCCGGGGACAATCTCAGTTTTGATCAGTTCCATTTCTCGCTGATGCTGCCCGTCTTTTCCTCTGTCTGTGATCTCTACAGTTCTGCTGGTCTACGTTGTCTTTTTTTTTTTTTTTTAAACATACTCTTTTCATCTATTTTCCTCGGTGTCTACTATTCCAGTCCCTGGGGTTGTGAAGTTATGTAAAAATGATAAGCACACACTGCATATAAAATTAAGTGAAAAAACCATCAAATTGGATCCATGCTGAAGGAGACTGTCTACCACACCTTACCTACAGAGTGAAATGCTCTGTGAGAGAAGTGGCTGGCTCACGTAGTGTGTCGGAACCTGAGGCCCTTCCGAAGTTTCCCAGATCTGAACATTTAGGTAACGGGTAATTGACACAAGTTAAGGTATCATTTTAACACTTTAAAATGTTGTAGTAAAGCACTCTATGTTCTAAACTTCATTTTGTAGGATGAAGTTTACCTCCCAATAACGAATAAAATAAATACTCATTCCTCAGGTTCAGAGAGACCTAAAAGTGACACAGTCTGAGGGGGTCACGTTAAGATTACAAAACAAAAAACACAAAATTGTGTCAGGATTCATGGAATCAGCCCCATACAAGTAAGAGGTATAATGCTTAAATGTCTTTAGCTGCATGGCAAATCCACCTGACCTGAGAGCAGCTTACTATTATTATTTTTTTTTTTTAAGGGAGAAAGAGAGCACGCACATGGGGCAGGGAAAGAGGGACAGAGAGAGACAATCCCAAGCAGGTTCCACACTCAGTGCAGAGGCTTGATGCTAGGCTCAATCGCCCAACCCCGCGATCATAACCGAAGCTGAAATCAAGGGTCAGACCTCATCCAACTGAGCCCCCAGGAGCCCCAGAGCAGCTTATCTGAAAGGACAACTCGGACGTGTTCCCCACCCCAACTGGGAGGGAATATGGGCAGCAAGCACTTGACGAAGCTGTGTGTTAACCACACTCAGAGGAGGTAAAGGAATCTGGAGCTCCCAGGGGAGCCTATGTGGCTTCAGTTAACACTGGAATGAGGACCAGCTGGTCCCAATGCTGCAGTTTTCCGGACCTCAAAGTAAACCCACTCCTCTGACGCCACTCCAGTTACCGGGCCAGGCTGGACCGAGGGGCGGGGGCGGGGGGGGGGGGCATTCAGTACTCACCAGCGGTGGCCCATTATCAGATTTCTTAGCCCAGAAATCAAAGATCTAGAACTTGCTTGGTCTGAATCAGGACTGGTCTTCCCCTATGTAACTGCAAGTTGATCGTGTACAATTACAGCAGGTAATTACCAACATCTTATGTTTTAACACCATATAATATTCTTGGTAACAATGTTCTGACTGTCAGTACTCAAAATATGTAACTGCAACCACTGAAACAAAAGAGCTGTCTAAATTTAACAAGAGTTCTGATGAAATCTTTGCATTTTGAAAAATACTTAAGGTTATTATGAAACAAAAGAAAGACATCAGCTTGCTGCTGGTGGCACTGGCCCTAAGTTCACTAGAACGTGGAAGACGTGCATTTGAGAGCATCGGGCCAGGAACTTGGAGACTGAGCTTTAAATAAACCTCTTGTTATGCTACGGTAGAATAGTAAAGCCTCCAAAATGGGTCCAGACTGAAAGCTATTCTGTTTCTGATATTATTATATTTTAACACTGCCAGGTGAGCATACTCCTAGCTTCGTGCCCACCCTCATTTGGGCCTGTTTTGGTCAGAATCAACAGAGGACCCTCAACAGAGGACCCTCACTGAGTTACTCTGAAGTCAGAACACACAACAGATAGTTCCATTGCAAAGCCTCCCTCCATTAAAACAAAAGTTTACTCCCTTCAGGCAAGAAAGAAAATAAGTACAATCAAAATAATAATAATGACTACCAAATATTGTACATGATTACATGAAAGGAGTTTTGCCGTATAGGTAAGTGCACCCACCTCTCCTAAGATCTGGGCAAACAGCACACTGTATTGCCCTTTTCAGATGAGATGCAGAGACGGAAGCCCTTGGCCAGCACCCTACAGTTGGTAGTAATAGAGGATGGACATAAGATGGAATACAAACCCCATTCTCATTTTGTTCATGTTCATGTCCCTTCCATTATCCCTCTTGGTGAGAACCACTGGATGGAAAGAAAACATTAGGCAAAACTGTATGTAAGTTAGGCCTGACCTCAAAGGTTATTCCCTGTTCAAAGACCAACAAAACGGACTGGTAATAAAAACTCAAGTTGCTTTTTCTGGTTAGTAAGTACTGAGCAATCAGACAAGAAGTTCCAACAATAGAGGACATGAGGGCAAGATAGGTAGACACAGCTCACATCTGCTCTGCCAGTCTGCAGGTCCTTGTGAAGCCCTGTGGTTATTGCTACTGCCATGAATGGAACCATCTACCATCCAAGAGGAGCAATGGAGTCTGTGCTGCCCATTCATGGCACTCAGGCTGGGGAGAGGCAATGTTCAAGCTCAGGGATCTATACACAGCTAGAGAAGGGAAGGACTAGAGTCATCAACCTTGGTTGTTATTGGTTTTTTGTTTTGTTTTGTTTATTTTTTTATTTATGTTTGAGAGACAGAGAGAGACAGTGCAGGCAGGGGAGGGTCAGAGAGAGAGAGAGGGAGATACAGAATCTGAAGCAGGCTCCAGGCTCTGAGCTAGCTGTCAGCACAGAGCCCAACGCAGGGCTCGAACCTACGAACCATAAGATCATGACCTGAGCCTAAGCAGGACATTTAACCGACTGAGCCACCCAGGTGCCCCTGTTTTCATTTTTTTGAATCATTGGACTTAAAGCAAGCCCAGTGGCCTCCCCAAGGTACCAGCCCTGTGCCTCTATATGGTTTCAATTATCTATACATAGCCTTATGAATTAACATCTATTTCTCTCTCTGGTTCTTTTCTCTTCTTT
This sequence comes from Suricata suricatta, assembly GCF_006229205.1. Taxonomy (NCBI): domain Eukaryota; kingdom Metazoa; phylum Chordata; class Mammalia; order Carnivora; family Herpestidae; genus Suricata; species Suricata suricatta. Next base: position 30,680,343 of record NC_043700.1, on the reverse strand, counting down.
TTCAGCTTTTATATTTGCTTACTGCCTTTATACTTTCTGCCTCTCAAAAAGTTCCCTTTGGATAATAATTCCTAAAAAAATGTTTTTTCCAAGACTAACATTATCTTAATTTAGCAAACAACAAACCAACCAACCCATCAATGGCAACCCTAAGCAACCCAGAAAATACTTAAAAGAAAGGAAATGAGCTGCCTTACATTTTTTGGTCTCCCTAGGGCAAAATGCTTTACAGTGCAACAGTGCACTTCACTTATACAATCATTTTTAAACTCACTTATCACTTTATCCACATTTTGTATAATGCAGTGAAAGAATACACTTGAAAGCCAAAGCATCCGTGCATTAAGGAGGCCTGTCATGGTTCATATCAAGTTCAATTTTATAAGTTTTTTTTATTGCAGCCCACAGCTATGCTACTATATGGTAATCAAAGTCAGCCTTGTTCATATCTTCTTATGTATATTTCAGATCTCCAAACCCAGGGTTAGAAGCCTGTCTTTTGTTTTTCAAACATTCTGAAAAATGATAGAGGCCCTGCAAAAACGTATCTAGATGGGATCTAAATGGAATTATACCACTATAGCCGAAGCAGGGACCAACTGGAATAAAGCAATAGCTATCTGCCCAGTAACTGGTGTATGAGCCAGTGGTGCCGAATGATTTTTCTAGTCCCCACTTCTGATTTTATTCATCAGAGCTTAGAGGAGATCTCAGCACTCATTTAACCTTTTCTGCCACATCTTAGACCTGATGCTGAAAACGGAGTCCAGAGAGGTGACGTGAATTACTGGGGTCTCAAAGCAAACGATGGTACAGATGATGTAATTCAAACCTTAATCTTCTAATTAGAAGCCTCAGTTTGTTTCAGCAGAATACGGTCTCACTCTTGTCAATTCATGAAGCCCTTCTGAGCAACAAATACGTGACAAAGACTGTGTTAGTTAACGGTAAGCTAGTATCAACTGGTGCCGGGGACTGACGTGGAGTCAGAAGAACTAAGAGTTTGAATCTGACTTGCCTACTTACTATCTCTGTGACTTTTGGCAAATAACTTAGCAGCTGCGAAACCCCAGACAAGTTACTAAATTTCCAAAGGTTATTCCATACTTATTCGCTCCTTTAATTGCTAACAATTAAATGAGATAATGCAGCTGAAGTGTTCAGAACAGTGCCTGGAATTTATTAAGGTGCATTAAGTGTTAGCTATTGTTATTACAAGCTCAATAAAGCAGTGCCCATGCCTGCTCACGGGCCATCAATACAAATCTAGAGACCAGCAGAGAAACAGTCAATAATATAATGGAGTGAGTTCAGAACAATCCTGGAGGCAAATGCAAAGGGCAAAGGTGACATTGGTTGTATTTAGGATGAGGCATCCTCAGATACCCTGGGCTGGGCCCCCATCACAGATTCCTTTATTTTTATTACTGTTAGTTTTGGGGGGGGGGCTTTGTTTTTACTGGTTCAACTTTATAGCAAATCTGGCCATGACCTAACGTATGGAAAGGACTCAGGGAGGAGGAAATACCAAAACACAACTGAAATAATGCATGAGACTTTAGCTGCTCCTAACAAAAGTTAATAGCGATATTTCTGGCCCTTATCTATTCTCTGGTCTCATTAGAACTCCAATCTAATTGATTGCTTTTGGGATTGACATCTAATTTCTCTTTCTTTTCCAGATATGTCACCTGAGTAAGAATCAGGAAATTGGGAATCTTCTCTACTTAAACTACCTTCATAGGCTGAAAGATGCTAATCTTTTTCTTTTTTTGATCAGCAATACATAATCGTCTTAGCCACAGAAAAGGGGTATCAGCACTGGGACAAGCGCATGGGGGGGAAATCAAATTTTGGCTCTGACTTCCAGCAAGTAATTTAGCCTGAGCACAATTTCCTGGACAAGAGAGACATCCTGTCTATTTCACAGGTGCCAGTGCTGAGCAGCAGGTATAATACACATTGGAGGTGAAGCAGACCAAAAACAAAACCAAATGGCTACACTGCACAAAATTTAAAAAAAAAAAACCTGGAAAAAAAGATGACTTTATCTTATCAGATGACTGGCAACTCAATCACTCATCAGAACCTCAGAGCCTAAGATTGAGATCATGGACTCAGGCAGGAGTGGATTTTAAAACAGGGATATGGGGCAAAGAGATGCAAAACAAACAAACAAAAGCAAAAAAAATAAGAGAGAGAGAAAGACAAATACTGTAATGAGTATGTGTTTGGGGAAGAAACAAAAATAGAATACTTCCAAAATGCATCCTGAAAGAACCAGTTCATAAAGGTAATACCCCCAAAGACACCCCTGTGGCTTCAGAGAGTAAATGCAGCTCCTGATGCAGACTGACTGCTTTGGAAGAAGAGCTTACACATTGGGCCAATCTGCCTTTATTAAGTTTATGTGCGATGTCTCAGCTGGTAGATTAAAATTTTCTCTGAAATTCAAGTCCTAGCTGCCTTGGAGACTGGCATCGGAAGGCCTGATATATCAGGAGGCCTGATACCAACTGAAGTTTACCAGAAAAGTGAACTATAGACATATTTTTTGAAGTGTAATTTGGATACTTATTATAGCAGGAAGAAAGAGTTTGAGCCTCTGCTGTGACCGGAGCTCTGACTTCACAAAAAGAAAAGGATCCTAGGTCCCTGCCAGGATATGGCTGTCAGAAGTCTTGCTCGAGGGGCGCCTGGGCGGCTCAGTCAGTTAAGCATCTGACTTCGGCTCAGGTCTTGATCTCACGGTCCATGGGTTCAAGCCCCGTGTCTGATTCTGTGCTGGCAGCTCAGAGCCTGGAGCCTGCTTCTGATTCTCTGTGCCCCTCTTTCTCTGATCTTCCCCTGCTCATGCTGTCTCTCTCTGTCTCTCAAATATAAATTTAAATAAAAAATTAAAATAAAAAAGTTTAAAAAAGAAAGTCTTGCTTGAAGCCAATGTTTAGACTGGACAATGAAAGCAAACAAACAACAACTAAAGCAGCAAGCCAAATGAGAATTTTTAATTTTTAAAAAGTTTTTATTTATTTTTGAGAGAGAGAGAGCATAAGCAGGGGAGGGTCAGAGAAAGAGGGAAACACAGAATCCAAAGACAGGCTCCAGGCTCTGAGCTAGCTGTCAGCACAGAGCCCGACGCGGGGCTTGAACACACAAACCGTGAGATCATAACCTAAGCCGAAGCCAAGCACTTAAACGACTGAGCCACCCAGGTGCCCCAGCAAATGATGATTTAATTTTACTTCCCTGGGGAGGAGGACAGTGCTCACAGTCTGATGAGCACAGCTATCATCACCTCTGTCATCAACACAGAGGGGTTATCAGGGTGCCTGCGTGGCTCAGTTATTTAAGCATCCGACTCTTGATTTCAGCTCAGGTCATGATCTTGTGATTCATGAGTTCGAGCCCCAAGTCTGGCTCTATTAGGGAGCCTGCTTGGGATTCCCCTCCCTCCCCCTCTGCCCCTTCCCTGCACTCTCTCTATGTCTCTCTCACTCAAAATACATTAACTTTTTAAAGAAATTTAAATTCAAAGGAATTATCAACTCACCATTAATAGAGCATTAGGCACACACAAAAAATGTAAATCGTTAATTAAAAATGATTTCCATGTTATCATTTCTTCAGGGTTCTAAATTTTTCTACAAATATATACACATACACTATGTAAGGGGAACTGAAATTTGGGATCACCTACCACCCTGGCACTGAACTAGAACTATCCACGGAGATATTTCCTTACCATAATTTCTGTCACGCAGACTAAAAATTAACAAATCTATCAAAGTCTATCTTATCCTAATCTTCTGTGACTTACTTCTCTAAGCACTGTGTCTAACAGCTGTCACCTCAAACATCCAAATCTCTGGGTTCACGCTTCTGATAAATGACTTGCAACATTGTACTTGTGAAATCAACTGACCAGCTGGGAGCTCAGAACTTTAACTCAGACTGTCACCTTCAATCCGTCACCACAGATCGCTAGGCAGTCATAGTTTCACGACCAGAGACTGAGCCAAGCTCACAAAGAGCAGTTGTCACCAATTAAGCAGTTTAGAAACCAACTTTCCAGGTGCCCCCTGCCACAGATATGCGTGGGGGCGCCTGGATGGGTCAGCGTCCGACTTCGGCTCAGGTCATGATCTGTTTGTGGGTTCGAGCGTCTCACTCATCAGGCTCTGAGCATGGAGCCTGCTTCAGATTCTGTGTCTCCCTCTCTCTGCTCCTCCCTGCCTCACACTCTGTCTCTCACTCTCTCTCCCCCAAAAATAAATAAAAATGCTTAAAAGATATTATTAAAAAAAACAGATAAGCATCTCATTCAAAGGAGACATTTGCACAGTCAACACAGAAAACAAGGGTTCTGGAAAGAAGCCTTCCCTTGAGTCACAGAACTCTGGAAGGAAGAAAATGGTCTTCCTGCCACATACGGACTACGTGGCATTTTCCGCAAGCTGGGAATTCTCTCTTAGATCATGGGATGTTGGGATGAACGGACACCAGGTGTACATAGGTCATTGACAGCAGACGGGTCAGCAGACACGCCGCATGGGACGCATGTGTGCAGGAGATGCATTCCAGAGCAAAGAGTATTGCTATAATCATTTGAAAAGGCCATTTAGTCCCTGTAAAAATTAACTGATAGGATTTACATAGTTTCAGGTAAGTGAGCTGTGTGCTCATCACTGAAATATCCTTTGGGAAACACGATTTAGAAAGTATCATTACAGCTATAGGTTTCAGAACTCAGCAGGCATCTAATTTTAACAGGCAATTCTCTTCCCGTTCATCTTTCTGCCAAGACACTTGGGTAATGCACCTTGGGTAATGCTCCCCTATACGAATGTGAATCTGTGCACCTCCACCAATCCAAGGAAACGTCCCCCTCCACAGTCAGTCTAGTTGGGGGTAATGTCCATTACGGCTCCACAGCAGCTAAACCTGAAAACAAAACGATGCCACCCCTGGATGTCAACCACATTTATATTGTTCCGACCATCCAGGACCCTGTACTCCACACAGGCTGCTGTGGCGTCTGTCGCTGGCATTGCTGACTCTGCAGAAGTGCACCTCCCAATCAGGGCTGCCCAGGTCCCGATGGCCTGTTTCTTGGTTCTCCTCCACATGAAACCCTGTTCTTTGGGCTCCTGTGGATCTTGTGCTCCTTAACCACTATCTGGGCCTTCCCCGCCTTGCCTTTTAAAAGTGTCTTCTGGTTTCTGTTTGCTTTGACCCGTCCTTTGTCTCCTTGCCTTTAGTTTCCCTCCATCATTTCCAGTGTCCACACTCAGACACGCTGTGGTAGGGTCCCCTCCCAAAGGGATGAAAAAAACAAAACAAAACAAGCAAACAAACAACAACAAAAAACCTCAAGGCAACCTGGCTATACTTGACAACAGCATAGGTGACATCCCTCATGACCTTGTAACATGGGACCACTTAACCAGACTGCATGTTTACATGTTACCACATATAGGAGACAAAGAAATAGAAATTGTATAAAAAAACTACTCCACATGGCCTTAGGAGCTCAGTTCTGCTAAGAACCCAGCTGAGCAGTGCTGACACAGATAAGGTTGCATCCCGGAAAGAAAAGCCTCGGTGTCACGACTCCCTGAGAATCCTGCTACAACTCAATCTGGGTTGTTTTCTTTAATTTCTAAAATTATTTTCTAAGACACAGAGAGCCCATGCAAGGGAGTGGAAAGAGAGAGGCAGGGAAGGAGGGAGGTGGGAAGGAGGGAGAAGAGAGGAGGGAAGGAGAGAGTGGGGAGGAGGAAGGAGGGAGGGAGTGAGAGGGAGAGAGGGAGAGAGGGAGAGAGAGAGAGAGAGAGAGAGAGAAAGAGAGAGAGAGAGAGAGAGAATGCATGAGACTCCCAAGCAGGCTCCACAGTGTCAGCACAGAGTGTCCAACTGGTACTCACATTCAGGAACCATGAGATCACGGCCTGAACCAAAGTCGGACACTTAACCAACTGAGCCACCCAAATGATCCCCAGCCTCTTCATTGTGCTTTAAAGATCTATTTTCAAAGTTAGCTGCTTAACCACTGACCCCAAAGTCCAAAATTCTTTATTCACTGATAAAGACTGCTTTGTCATTTAAAAGAGCCAACAAAAAGAGGGCAAGAACAATCATTGCAGAATGGAGACTGCTTTACAAACGCGGTCCTGGGGCAGGGATGGGAAGCCTTCTGCAGAACAGAGAACTAATTAGCATTCATCTTCTGTAACAAGCAAGCTGCTAATTTGATAGAAAAATCCAAGTAAATTTGCAGCTTCCCTTCATCATATAATATGCATTTTCATTTAGCGACACGGCCATCTCATACTGAATATTAGTTTTGAAATTTTAATTGACTATGTGTCTTTTACCCAGTACCCACAAACACCAAGTTTAATCATTAGGACAGAATATAAATGGAATTAACAAATGGCTAAAGTCACCTATGAGAAGGGCACATGAAATGTTGTTCAATAAAACAAGCAATGATAAAAATAAAACCTAATATTTGCAGAGCGGTTTGGAATTTATGGAACGCTCTTTTATATGTACGCTACCCTTTTTAAGTACTTTAAAACAGCAGGAAAATGAAAGATGGAAATGATGTAATGAACAACTGAAGCTACATATGAAATTGAGAAAAATTTTATTATTCCTCTTTTTGGCTCCCAGTGTCTTACAGTGTACTTGGTACATAGTAAGTACTCGATAAGCATTCATTTAACCAATAGAGAATGGAATGACTCAACCATTATTCTTATGTGTGCCCAGAACCTGTGCACACACCTGTGCTCACTCTCGGGAGCAGTGAACAGGGGACTTTTCCTAACAAAACTGGACACCCAACCCAGTAGCCGGAGGAAGGTAGTGATTTTGCCTTCAATCACCTGGCTGCAAGTGGTTAAATGTCTACCGAATTTGTTAAAAAGAGGGGTGCCTAGGTGGCTCAGTCAGTTAAGTGTCCGACTTCGGCTCAGGTCATGATCTCAAGGCTCCTGGGTTCAAGCCCCACATTAGGCTCTGTGCTGACAGATTGGAGCCTGGAGCCTGCTTCAGATGCTGTGTCTCCCTATCTCTCTTCCCCTCCACCACTCACATTCTGTCTCTCTCTTTCTCAAAAATAAGTAAACATTTTTAAAAATAAAGAAAGAAAACCACAGGCTCAAAAGGCAGTCACTTATGCTAAGCCATACCTAACCTAACTTCGGTTTCAACCTCCCCCAGAAATGGAGTTTTAACTAGTCAGTCAGGAATTTTCTAGTCTGCATCAATGAAGTAATAATCTGTCACAATGACCTTCTCTAGCCCCCAAAGGATGGGGACCTACTCTGCACAGATAAACGCCCTGCTCATTCCCCCTGAGGAAAAGTGACCTTGCCTGAAACAATCCTTTCTTCTACTTTGCTAAGAACATCCTTAAATCCTTCCACCTTAGACAGCTCCTAGGAGCTCCTTTCTACTCGCTGGATGGGATGCTGCCCAACTCAGGACTCGCTTAAAAAAGCCAATTAGATCTTCAAGTCTACCAGTTAAATTTTACTTTTTGACAAGTTTAAAAGGATAGATTCTGGAGACCAACTGCTTAGGTACAGATTCAGCTCCACCCTGGAAATGTAACAAGCTTTCTGTGCTTCAATTTACTCACTGTGAATATGGAAATAATAACAGTGCCTGCCCCCTAAGGATGTTCCGAGAAAACTAGATGAATATACGGAAAAACGCTTGGAACTCTGCTCCACACACTCCAGATATCCTGTTGTGTCTGGAGTTAGTGGTGGCGGTATCTCCAGGGACCAACACAGTGTTTGTCACAAAGAGCTGCTAAGGTTACATTTGTTGAGTAAATGAATAACCCTCCAGACTTGATACTACTTGGAAAAATTGTTTCTTTTCATGGTTTATATTGTTGAGAATGACTTAAAATTAATAAGGACTAGAAGGTGGTCAGATGAGAAACTTTGCAGCTCATTACAGATGGTACGCTGGCTGCATTGCCTTACGGGTCAAGTGACCCAGAAGAAAAGCTATGTCAAAGAAACAAAACAAAAACATAAGGCTACCAAGATAGATAGCCTGATCTCAGTCTGTTGAGGCAAAGATTAGTAACTGGTTAGTTCCTCAAGATGGTTCTAGGTCTCATAGGGGCTGAAGACAGGCTTTCTTCTGAAGTTTAATTCATGGGCAAAAGGAAAGAAGGAAGAAAAAAACAGGAAAATGTCAAGTTGCTTTTTTTCTAATGTCAGAAATGGAAATGATGTAATGAATTAATATCTACTTTCGCTGATGGATCGTATTAGTTCAGCTTTCAGGTTAAATATGGTGTGATTCTGTTCTGATAAATGTGACGGTCACATGAACACTACTGTTAAACAGGACTGCCGAAGAAGAAAAGTCTGGGCTTAAAGGAAAATGCCAAACGATACATCAACCAGAAACACGGTTCGCTTAATAAAAGGACCTGCTGCTGTAACTAGATATTATGTGGCAAAAAAAAAAAAAAAAAAAAAAAAAAAGTACCCTATGATTTGTCTCTTTAAACCTGTCAATCCGACCTCTTCGGAGTAGTAAACTCATCAAATCATTATAGCGATTTAGAAAGATCATTTAAGAAGTCGTAGTACTGAGCCAAAACCTTGCGCCATGATTAGGAAAAATTAGAAGCATTAAGTTACCTATAAATAGGAAATCAACATATTAACCTTTACTTTATTTAAAGAGGCAGACACAACATGCATTGCAAATGAGGGAAGTCCACATACACTTATTCCCTATTCACATCATGATTAAGTCCTCCTGAGGAGGCAGGGGCAGGGAGGGGATTAAAGCACAATGTTTCATTTAGTCCCCTGGGGGAATGCAAAACTGTATCTCCTGTGAATGCCACAGATTGACTCAGGGAATATGTGACCACAAGGAAAGAGAAGTAACCAAAGCAGATGCTAATCCCAAGAAACTAAGAAGGTAAGTATGTAAAATGAAGATCTATTCATGTTTTGTCTTAGTCAATTTATGAGGCACTCTAGCAAAGAAACACTGTTTTCTAATTTAAAGGAATTGAGATGGGGATGGGGAAGAGGGAGGAAGGGGAGGAGGGAGGAGGGAGGAGGAGGAGACCCTTTTCAATCTTTATGTAAAGAATAAGAAACATTAAGAATTGAAATTTAGTCTGAGAAATGAGCAGGTAATAAATACTGGTGTGTGCCATTTTAAAAAGGAAGGGGAGGAAGAAGAAATCCTTAACCACGTAAACAACCCCGGACTGTGGCTGACTCTTAACATCAGAATCTGCTTGTACGATGACATAGTGTCCTAGGTTCGTAGCAGTTATTAAAAACATTTATCCTCCTACAACTAGTGATTGACCAGGGAGATGATGGCAAAAGCGAGAATCTCCTATGTCGAAGGCACTGCCAGGCTGAAGGCTGGGCATTTCACAGGCATTCCTCTTCAGAAACCTGTGAGCAGGTACTGTGGGTTTTTGTTTCCTGCCTACAAGACAGATAAAAATATCCATTTAGCAATCCAAAAGACTTCCTTAAAATTTATACCACAGTGTTTGTTAATCCATTTAAAGGATGGTGAAAAGAGAGGTTGATCATAGCACAGAAATCCAGCAGCCTCCTAGCAGCTTAGGGGCGGCTCCTGCAATATTAAACACGGGTTAACCCAGGACCCCAACTTCAAGAGAGACTCTGGTCTTCGATCAGCTACTGTGGTTGCCTGGTCCTAGTCTCTGCATATTACTGAACCTGCCTTAGAACTCCCCTTCCATGCCCAACGCTTGCTGAGCTCATGAGGACAGAGGTCTGACATGAGCTCACAGAAGACTGTGTGATAGCTTTGGGCTGCCTCCTAACACAAGCTGTGCACTGAACGGAATCTGGCATAAGACCCACAATCATCATAGCCCACTACCCAAAGAAAGTCGTGCTGCAAGGAACACAGCCCCCACTTCTCTTTGATCTCCAGACTCTACAAGATATTTCTCAGAAAAACATGAGAATCATGAAGGCTTATCTTTGGTTGCTTTACAACGTTTAATCACACTACAACCTTATGGCCAAAATATAGACTTGTTCCTTCTTTTCTGGATTCTCCACTACGGAAGCTCAAGTCAATTTATCCCAGACTCATAGTTCCCTTAGCTAACCACCACTTTAAAGGAGAAGAAGACAGGGGCTCATGGAAAGTAAGCTGACAGCGGAGTGGCCGTAACCGAAATACACGCTTCCGAGAGATAAAACCTATTATATATCATAGGGAAATAGACAATCTTATTAAGGAACACAGATGAATATGACCTTTATCCAAGTGTGCACTGTGTCAAGGATTCAGACAGCCTTACATGCAGCCCTTGAAGATTCTCGGGCTGCTGCTTATGCAACAACAAAAACAAACTGGGGTCTGTTACCGACAAATAGAAGAGCAAATTAAAAGTGTGCTCTAAACACTGCAGCAAGTCAACCTGTGGAGGCCAGTGGCGGGGCAGAGGGAGATAGGTTTCATGTTTCCATAAATGAGATGTTAGGTCGGCCTGATGGGTATGTTTTAATAGGGAGTTATAATGTGGTTGTACACTTCATACAAGGGAGAAAAACCTCCAGACTTTATCACCACACTTGTGCAGCTGAGCTCGAAGATGCCTTGTCAGCGAAGTACTAAACACAGACAACATATGGTTATGAATACCACCGTGGGGGACCATAGAATCCTTTCTTTTTCTAAAGACTGGAAAGGAGAATAGAGGACTCTTGTTCAGGGAAATGTTGATGAGGTCTTTCTCCAAGATGCTATGTACTTAGGCAGATGAGCTGTTATAGGAAACTCCTAAGTGAGTATTAAGTGTTGTGTGTTATAAGGATACGCTCTCAGGTACACCCGGAATGAATAAGTTAACAGCTATTTCAGAAATGCACGTATTTGCAGTTTAGGCATCCGAAGGCCTACGGTCAAAATTTATATCCTTACTGTGAAAATTAGGAAATGGAAACCTCACTAACAAGGAGTTGGGAGGACAGAAGGGAGAGCAGTGCCCCTCAACGTCAATTATAGGAAGAACCGTCAATTACAGACCCCAACAGAAGAATCCTCAAGAGGGAAAAACCCTCAGCTACAGGACCCAACCGGAAAAGATGCACACTGTATCTCCCACATGGAATCCTCCACCCATGCAACATGGCCAATGAGACCATTATCAACCTCAACTCTTGCTTTTCTCCAAAGGACTTTCATTCCAAACAACCCCTCTCAACTTCCTCCTTCTTCTCCATCAAGTAACGCTCCTTCCTCTGGGTGTTGGACTTGCCTGTGGTTTTGCCATACCTTGATTATTCTGAACTGTAAATCTGTTATTCCCAAAGAAACACATTTTTCTCATAAAAAAATAACTATTTTTAAGGTTAGCATGACTTGGTGTCAGAGAAGCAGAATCCGGAGAAGATGGCCAACAATTCCAAGGCTGGTAAGTAACCAGGTGCCAGGATCCATAAAGCCCACTGAGCGCTCTGCTTTCTTGCTGACCCTGGAGTTTCCGGGTAAGTTTCTCCCAGATTCCAAGCTCATCCTCTTTGTGTTTTGAGTGCTTCAAGCATCACTAGGGCTAATTTTAATTATGCTTGAGCCTTTCCAAGAGAATTCATTGGCCCTTTGGTCCAACTCATTTCTAGAACCAGACTATTCCTCCATGAACTATGCTAGCCTTTCATCCAATTACTTTGGAAGGAGGCTCTTCCTGTGTGTCATATGTAGTTTAGGAACTTTTCTCTTTGCCCTAGAGGAAAAAATCTCTAGGAAATAAGACTCCTGTCATCAACATGCTTTGAGTGTACACACCCCACCAGAGTTCGTGGCCAGTTTTTGTGTTTACAACCTGTGGCCCCTCCTCATGCACATTTCTAACTAAATGGGCCGATTTAACCAAACATCATTTAGAACGTCAATAGCCATTATGGGGAACTTCCAATTTCTCCAACTGAAATCTCCAATTTTGTTTTTCTCAAAATTAAATTAGAAAGTCACAGCTCCGAAATAAATCAATGAATGAATATTTGTTTTAAAAAACTGAATGAGAGGCCTATTTCGATTGGTATTTTGAAGCTTCCAAATGTTATTACAAATCTAAAACTGGCTCTCTGAGAAATACAATTACTGGACTGAGGCAAACAAACAAAGAAAAAGTCAAAAAGGCTCCTCTCTTCCGTCCCCTATTTTCTGGTCTCCAAACACACAATGGCCACCTGCTGCTCAGGCCCCACATCTGCTCCCAGGTTCCTCCTTCAATTCTGCATGTCTCCACCTCCTCTACACCCAGTTTCCCCATTCTAATTCTCTCCATGAACGCAAGTCTTCTATATACAGATGGCCAACAACACAAGAAAAGATGCTACATGTTAATTATAAATGAAAAAATAAAATAAAAATGAAGTCTCCTTAAGATCCAAAGAAACCCCAAATTTCTTTTGTTCCCAAGACTAAAGCTGAATGGTGGACCATAGTTAGTTTCCCAAAGTGACTGAGGACCCCCACAGGTCTTCAGAAAAATTTAGCACATTAAAACTTACCAACTTACCAGCTCAGTTTCTCAGGTTTAAATTCGTCCACATGCTTGTTGGTGAGGGCCAGGCCAAACACTGGATGAAACTAGCCCAGTAAGAACATCCTAAAAGGGGGTTAGAGAAACGACGCCTATCTTTGGCAAGATACTAGAACACTTGCTGGAAATCTCCACTGAGCAACCATAATAGCTCTTCCTAAGCCTATTGATTGGAACAAAATCCAGGCTTGCACACCAAAGCCTGGTGAATCTGTTCATTACTATTATAATCACTTCTTTTTTTAAATTGTTTTTAATGTTTAATCATTTTTGAGAAAGAGAGAGACAAAGTATGAGCAGGAGAGGGGCAGAGAGAGAGGGAGCCACAATCTGAAGCAGGCTCCAGGCTCTGAGCTGGCAGCACAGAGCCCTATACAGGGCTGATACTCCTGGACTGTGAGATCATGACATGAGCCAAAGTTGAACACTTAATCGCCTGGGCCTCCCAGGTGCCCCCACAATCACTTATAAATTGTCTTTAAAGAAATTCTGGTCTTCCTTTGGATGTTCAATCCACTTGGGAAGACTTTACCCCTCTATGTTTATGAATGGGCTGAACCAAGATCCTTCTCTTCTAATTAAAGGGGCCAGGATAAAATGAGAAAGTAAGTCCACTTCAGACTTAATTCATTTGGCAAACCATGTTGCCCACACCCTAGACAAGTCCAAGAAAGACTTCTAAAACTCTTAATTTTCAACTCTGGCAAAAGTAACCAAAAATCTCCTACTCCCTGTGATTATTGCAAAGGGCCAGGACATTTAGAGATGATAATAACATGAAGCACCTCACTGAGGGCCTTCTGCCCCTTACTCAGCCCTTCCAGGGTCCTCCTGAATCCCAGTGAGGAGACCCCAAGAACTGCAAGGGCTCTTCCCAATCCTCCCTCATAATCAGCTTAGAAAAACCACTCTCCATACTGAAGATGAATTCCACTTTGTCCTTGCGGACCCCAGAGCCCCCTCTCTCGATGCCCAACCCCACTGCCACAGAGCAGTCCCTACCTCAGGGTACCGACACAGCTCAGACAGTGCGGGTCTCTGATAAACCACTGCAACAGGTCCTGTCTTAGAACATATGCCCTTTGGGTTAGGCCCTTTGAGAGATACCCACTCTTTTTTTTTTAGTTCCTCTGCTCTTATTCACTCATTGGGCTAAGATTTCTTAGAAAAATACGCCAGAATTAGCTTTCTCCCAAAAGGGGAAAATAATTCTAGAATTGGAGAGCAGTACTCAGAACAAGCAACCAGGGCACTGAAATGACTCCTTTTAGCATTTTTTATTTGCTCCATCTCATGGCACTATGGCTGAGTCTGGGGACAATGATCGCTTGTCCCTATGAGATTAGCTAACAGGCAGAACTCACAGTGTGCCTCCCATCAAGATTCAAATAGATCTCTCAAAAGCTCTCCACAGAATTAATCAATACCCCATAAATAAAGAAGTCCTTCAAAGCATCAAGCCTACAATAGAAGATTACAAGGCTCCGGGCCTCATTATCCCCCAACTAGTCCCTGCAAAACCCCTATTTTACCTGTAAAAAAAAACCCCGATGGCAGATAACAGAGGTTTTCCCAGGACCTGTGAGCAACAAACATTATGACCCCTCAGCATCTTCTTGTCCCTAACGTCCATATCTTAATGACACCCACTCCTAATGAAAGCAAAATTTTTTTTTACTATAACTGATGTATGTATTGCATTTAAAAAAATATTTGTTGATAAGGAAATGGCTTCCACTTGGAAATAACAACAATACACCTGCACAGTAATGTCCCTGGTCATACAGAGAGCCCTTCTCACTTTTCACAAACCTTAAAAGTTTTGGGTGAACGAAAGTTTTCTGCAAGCTCTATTTTGTTACAGCGGTAGATGATTTGCTTCTCTGCAGAGCAGAATCTTTTCTTATTTCTTCACAGGAAGCCAGCTCCATCTGTTAAAACTTTTGAGCCTAAAAGGACATGAGGTCAGGACACCTTGGTGGCTCAGTCAGTTCAGCATCCGACTGTTAATTTCAGGTCCAGCTGTGATCTCACAAGTGCAGGAGATCAAGCCCGGATTTGGGCTCTGCACAGATAGAGCAGAGCTTGCTTGGGCTTCTCTCTCCCTCCCTCTCTCCCCCTCCAAATAAATAAGCCTTAAAAAAAAAAAGACACAAAGTCTCCAAACAAAATTTGCAGTTCATTCAATCCTAGGTTTGATATTTGGGACCCCTGATCTCAGAACAAGGATCACATTTGAATCCGGAGAGGTCTCATGCACCCTTAACTTCCCATAACCTAAAACTAAGCGCCAGTTACAAAGTTTTCTTGGACTGGCTGTCTCCTGTTGAAATTAGATTCCAAACTTCTCTCTTATGGCTCAAACTCATTATGTTTTATTAAAAACCAACAACAAACCTGACCCTAGTATTTGGAAAGATCAAGACTACACAGCTTTGAGGACCTTAAAGAAAACCCAAGTAAAGGCCCCTGATCTTGGACATCCTAATTATCAACTTCCCTCTTTTTATTAGCCTTTCTTAAAGTTTTATTTATTTTAGAGACAGAGAGGAGCAGAGAGAGAGGGAGAGAGAGAGAGAGGGAGAGAGAGAGAGAGAGAGAGAGAGAGAGAGAGAGAGAGAGAGAGAGAGAGGGAGGGAGGGAGGGAGGGAGGGAGGGAGGGAGAATCCCAAGCAGACTCCATGCTCTCAGGGCACAGCCTGATGTGGGCTTAAACTCACAACCATGAAATCATGACCTGAGTCATGGCACAAAATAAAGAGTCAGACACTTACCTGAGCCACCAGGTGCCTCCTCTTTTCTCTTTATATGTGAGAGGAAAGAAAACGGCCTGCGAGTACTTACCAAAAAACATGGGGACCTTCATGACCCCATTGGGTAATAGAGCCAACTTCCAGACCCTGTGTCACCAGAATATTCCTGTTGCCTCAGAGCGATGCCCGCCACTGCCCTTTAGTTACATCCACTTAAGGAATAATCACAGGATCCCCTTTACCCAGCCATGGACCTTAGCCAAGAATAAAACCACAAACGTTTATAGCAATGTCGTTATGCCTTTGGGGTAGCTCATGACTTTAAAATGTTATGGAAACCGGACTTTCCTTACCTCCAATGGGGATAACATTAGAAAAGGTTTCTATGTCCAAAATATATTAGATGTCATACTTGAGACCACTGACCTGGCAATTATGCCCTGTCTTGGGCCTCCAGACTCAACCCCCTAGAGACCAAAGTAATCTAGCTCACTGGTTTTTCTGCCAAAAATACTGCTCTCAAGGAAACCAACGGCCAAACTTCTGTCATGATCCAAAAAGATGCTCTCCCAAATGATAATTTGGAAAAACTGACCAACAATGTCCAACAATGGGCCCTAGAAAAAAGAAAGGTGATACGGAAAACCCCAGAATTGCTTCCTTAATAAACAGAGAGAACTCTGGTTTGGACCAGATAACAATCCAGCCCTACTAAAAATTCCAAGATTCCCACTACTTACCCCCATACATGCATTAAACCACTGGTCAACTGACAAAGTGATAGCGTTCAGAAACCAACATTGGCAGGGAAATAGTAATGCCACCAAAAGTGCCTACCTTACTTGTCCTCCCTGTCCAAAGCACATGCCAGGGAAATGTGTGCACACAAATGGAGTTCATACAGTTTCCCCTAGATCATATGGATATAAATATGTTTTAGTCATAGCTTGTGTTTACTCACTGGACTGAAGTTTTCTCTTGTAGACAGGCCACACTGCTTCTTCTATGGCTAAAATTCTGTTAGAAAAGATCATCTCTATCTGGAAAACCCCTCTCAAATTTCACAATGATTTAGGAAGCCATTTTACTCATCAGTGCTTCAACAAATCCTTACAAAACTGCACACTACCTTCCATCCTCAGAGTTAGGAATGCACATGGCACTATTAAGACTCATTTGGCAAAATATGTAGAGATCCTTCAAGCACCGTGGCCGGAAGCCACTGCCGTCAGTCCTAAGTCTCAGACCCACCGCTTCTGGAATGTATAAACTTACCCTGTAAGATAGTCACAAGGTGTCCAATATACTTGGTTCCTTTCTCCTCTCACCCACAGTGGATAAAAAGGGATACACTTCAATACCATAAAGGTACAACAGCTTCTATTAAAAAATTACAATGCTTTGGTAGAACAATCTTTCCACAGTGCACTACCAGAGATGAAGACTTCAAGCATCACATTTTGCAACCTGAAGATTTCACCTATTGGAAAAGACACCTCCAGAAAGGCTTTATTTCTTAATCTTTATTTTTGAGAGACAGAGAGACAGTGTGAGTGGAGGAGGAAAAGACAGAGAGGGAGACAGAATCCGAAGCAGGCTCCAGGATCTGAGCTTGTCAGCACAGAGCCTGACGCAGGACTCGAACTCACAAATCGCAAGTCCATGACCTGAGCCAAAGCTGGATGCTCAACTGACTGAGCCACCCTGGTGCCCCTGGAAAGACTCTCTTCAATCTCACTGGAAAGACTCTTTACAGGTACAGCTAACCAGCCCTTGGGCCACCAAACTCCAGGAAGTAAACTCTTGAATTCATATGACACATCTAAAGAAAGTTCCAAACCCTGACTGTATCTCACCATCTGGGGACCCAAAAGTAACAATTTCCGGGAATTAAAGCAGATAACATGTGATAAGATAACCTTCACAGGATGTCCAGACCAGCCTGTGTTCCCTTTTCTTACTGTTGCTTCTTTTCTCTCTTTTGTGGAAAGACAACGTCTTTGTTCACATTTCCCAAACCCTTGGGGAAGGGGGAAACCCTCTTCTTTTGATTATGGCCTTTCAGAATTAGCCCCATGATGATCTCATGACAAATTAATCTTTTTCCTTGCTTTTTCTGAAAGTTTAGAAGTTTCTGAATTCATTAAAGTCTCCTTTTCATCTAAACTATTAACTGACTTTGGATTTTTTTATCCAAATTCATGGTTTCTAAAGTTATAATTTCAGACTCTATTATTGATATGTTTGGTTCCAAAGAGGTCCTTTTGCAATTCATTTTATTTTTTCTTTTATTTTTAAAAATGTTTAATACTTTTTAAAAACAATTTTTAACATTTATTTATTTTTGAAAGACAGAGAGACAGAGCATGAGCAGGGGAGGGGCACTGAGAGAGAGAGAGAGAGAGAGAGAGAGGGAGGGAGGGAGGGAGGGAGACACAAAATTTGAAGCAGGCATTGGGCTCTGAGCTGTCATCCCAGAGCCTGACATGGGGCTTGAACTCAGGAACCACGAGATCATGACCTGAGCCAAAGTTGGCCGCTTAGCCGACTGAGCCACACAGGTGCCCCAATTTATTTTTATTTTTTTAAATACTTTTTTGAGAGAGCGACAGCAAACAAGTGCACACACAAGCAGGGGAGGGAGCAGAGAGAGAGAGAGAGGGAGACAGAGAATCCTTAGCAGGCTCTGCACTGTCAGCACAGAGCCTGAAGGACGGGAACTCACAAACTGTGAGATCATGACCTGAGCCGAAATCAAGCCGAAATCGAACCCTTAACCAACTGAGCCCCCCAGGCACACCAATAAAACATGTTTTAAAACATCTTTGAGGTCTTGCTGTTAAGTGAAATGCTCATCAACTACTACTTCATGTTTATATCTGCACTGTAACTTCCCAAATGCAATCGGTTAATTCTTTCAGTGTATTCTTGCAGCCTTCACTATTCTGCTTTCACAGACACTAAGCATGATTTCCTAAAGGCATACATGACTCTGAGTTTGCCTCAGTTAAGAGAACTTTTCCTCTCATAAGTCACCGCAAGGCCAAAAAAAGTATCTCTGGTTGGCTACCTTCAGATCTCGGGTACTGGTTTAGAACCATCAAGTAGGTTGGATCGTGTTACTTTTGATTCTACACTTGCTGCCCATCAAACCTTTGTAAAAACAATGTACCCCAGTCATGAGATGATCTCTAGTGCTTAGTAATGTGATAAATACAGAGTATAAATGGGAAGTGCCTGAGAATCCTGCCTGCTACTCCTCCTTGTTACTCAAATGTGACTTCAGTTGGTTTCCAAAATGTATAATTTTCCTCCCACATGGGACAGAAAGATCCTTCCTGGCACTAATGGCCAAAAAAACCACCAAGGTAGAAAACCTAATTCTTGATCAGTGCCGCTTTCAGAGAAAGCTCCTGATCAAAAGGGGGAATGGTAAACATTAATAAAGGGAAACCTCACTAAAATGGAGCCCAGAAGCCAGAAGAGGGAGAGACACTGGATGTCAATTACAGGAAGCTGTCAATTACAAACCCCAGCAGAAGAATCCTCAATAGGAAAAAAAAATCATCAATTACAGGACCCAACAGGAAAGGAAGCACACTGCATCCCCTATAAGAAACTGACTATTCCTGCAACCCAGCCAATGAGAACATGTCATCTTCCTGAATTCTTGCTTTTCTCCCACGGCCTTTCATTCAAAACAACTCCTCCCAACTTCCTCCTTCTTCTCCATAAAATAATGCTCTTCTCCTTTGTTGGACTTGCTGATGGTCGGACCACAGCTCACATAACCCAAACTGCAATTCTCCGCCGTTCCATGATAAACCCATTTTCCTGGTAAAATATCAGTTTTATTTTTAACATTAACATAACTGAGAATATGCTACACTAAGGCACCCCCTGATGGGGGTCCAGGGCAGCTCTGACTGCGCTAAGCATAATAGAGCCCTACCCAGTGTGAAGTTACTTTTTCCATCTTTAAATATCAATAATCTATAGTTCTTAGATGGAAAATCCAGAATTACTAAACACCTATGTGGAAGCCATATTAATAAAACCTTTAATGTACAGAACTGCTTTGAATCTTAAAACAACCCTAAGAGGTAGGTATCGTTAAGATTTTATATATGATAAAACAGAACCAGATGAAAATATGCTCAGGTCACACAGTTGTTAAGCAGTGAGGCTTGCTTCAAACCCTGTGTCTGCTTTCCTAGTCTATCCTTTCTGAACCTGTCTTAGGGATTCATGTATGTATCGCGTGCTTACTTTTTATACTGCTTACAAGAAGCAATGTCAGTTTGATTACTATTCATAGGTAAGTGAGAATTTCTACTTAAAGAGCTTCTTGAGCCCCAGGAAGGTAACTGCTCTTTACATATTAGCCCAGCTAAACCTGGCAACGTATTTCAACATTTATGTAGAATCTGGACTACAACCTAGGTGGGGCTACAGGCAGAACACAGAGATGGCAAAGAGGTGATGTGGTATTGCCCAAGAATTGGGAAGTAAAAGGAATTAGGCTGCCTTCTGAAAGTTAAGTAGTAAAATGAGATCAGAGATCTGTAAAGTCCCCTTTCAGAGAGATCTATGATACCTAACAAGACTTGAAAACGTATTAATATAGGGGCTCCAGATTGGCTCAGTGGAGCGTCCAACTTCGGCCCAGGTCATGATCTTGCAGTTCACTAGTTTGAGCCCCACACTGGGCTCTGGGCTGACAGCTCAGAGCCTGGAGCCTGCTTCAGATTCTGTGTCTCCCTCTCTCTGCCCCTGCCTTGCTCGTATTCATTCTCTCTCTCTCTCTCCCTCTCTTTCTCTCTCTCCCCCACCCTCCCTCTCCCTCTCTCCCAAATAAATAAAAATGTGTAAAAATTTTTTGAAGTATTAATATATGTGGTGGTTGGAGTGGGGAAGTGTATCAACCAGAAGGGATGACAGGTAGAACTTGAGTAAATGAGAACGTGGTCACTAGAATAAGCATTGGCCATGCTGATCCCATACAGACCAGAAGGTATGTTGGGCATGTCTCCAAAACAAGCTATCCTGTCCTGGCAGAAGGCAGTGAGCACAGACCTAAGAGGCAATATTAGCTTGGCCCTGTGAAGTGTATGACAATTATCAATACCTACTCTCAGCCCAACTCTGAGTTTGCCAAGTAATCTGGTTTCCCAGGTCGGTGTTAGCAGGAAAGTGCCCACAATAGGTCCAAAAAGATGTCTCCTTTGACTGGTGGTTACATCTCTCATCATAACATAATGACCATAAAGGACACTATTTTCCATCCGTGCCTTTGAAGTATTGTTAATGTGATTTAGCATCCTTAGTCAAAGCACAACCTGATACACTGTCGTAATTTAATTTTTGGATGGATAAGTAAAATATTATACCTTTAACCATAGCAAACTTACCCATATACTATTACAATGTCTTTGTAGCCACAGAGGTCAGCTAACCAAAACAACTCAAAGTGCCTTCTTTTAAATATATTCACAACTCATGTAACTATTCAAGAAGAGATGTTCTCTATCAGCGAATGGACAGAGTTCTTTATTTTAGTGAAATGGGTACACACTATTTTGAACATAGTATTTGGGAATAAATTAATCGCAACTATTATGGGCCACTGAAATAGCAAATGATAATGGACGATGCATTGGACAAGAACTAAAAGTTGGGTTATTTTCCTAATGGGCTGCTAATTAGCTATGGAACCTTGGAAATGTAATTTAAGTGTTGTGAGCCTCAATTACTTTATCTATAAATGGAGACACTGAAAATGTGCTATCCAAGGTCGCTTCCAAAGCTCTAAGTTTTAAGATGAAATGTTAGCTGATCCTCTACAAGTCAGAGCATTTATTTTTAGCTGAAATGACTTCATTTTTGTTCAAATATCGGCTCTTTGGCTGTTACGGCTGCTCTCAGTGATTAAATGATGTCCTCTGGTGGCCCCTAATATTGCCAACCCATCTGACAGTATATTTCCTGAAAATGCAACATAATATAGGCAATGAAGAAAACAAATCTCCATAGTGTCTGCATTATCTCTGACCTTACTCACTCATCACACCAAAATGCAGGCTAGATAAAAATTTAACCTAAATAATTATACTCTCAGTTAAATCTGTAATCATTTTCATTCAGGCTCCCATGAGCCATCCCAGAAATCAAGAGACTAGGAATCACTAAATGAAATAGGATAACAAAATCCCTCTTTCATTCTTGAGTGGTTAGGGCAGGGTATCTGATTTTTCCAAGACAGTAAGTCCGTCTTCTGTAAAAATGTATGTTCACACCTTGTGAGTTGGTTTGGCAGACGGACAGTCACAAAGGAGTTTTGTGTTCACTGACATACCATCTACGTGTTTCACTTATAGACAGAATGGGGGCTGGCAGCTTTACAAAGCCAATTAGCAAACACATTCATTAAAGTCCTTTTCACACCTCTATTGTCAACTCCGACTTACTTCTATCAACTAAAATCTTCTGCCTGGATTACTCATTATTGACTAACAAATGATAAAATAATTGGACTTCTCTAAATGTGTTACAAACCCACAATTCCAGTTTTCCCAAGCTGTTAACATCCAGTCAGTAATGTCATCCATCTATATATGACTATTTTTTAACATGGTATTTCCTTGATTTAGCTAAAACTACATAGCTATCCAACTACTTCTACCTTAGGTCAGTCTTCATCAGCATCCCTGTAGACTAACGTACCGCAGGGTCAGCTGGTCAACTTTCAATACTGCCTTCATACAATGCACTCTCCATCCTGCAGCTCAATTGATCTTTCCAAGCTATAAAAGTGACTGTGTCAGACTTCTGATCATTCTTCCCTCAGGAGAAAAGTCCAACTTCTCACAACCGCATACATTGTTCTTCATAGCCTTGTACCCATCCCACCTCTTCCTCAAGACGCCGCGGACTACAGTGGGTACGAATCAAGACACAGACTGCACTGCTGCAAAGTCCCAGACCTGCCCCCTTGATACCCATGTGACCTTGACCAAGTTAAATGTTCCCTGTACTTCAGAGGTCACTGGAGTTGACAATAAAAACACGTACCTTAAGGTGAGTTTTTAAGTTGTAGCAGATTACATAACTGACTATATATATCTTTTTCACTCTTCTCAAAATGCAGAGTCACATCTCTCACTCCCTTTGATACTGGCTGACTCTGTGACTTGCTTTGGACACGAGCAGAGGTTTTAAGGTGCTTGAGCATCGAGTACAGTCTCCTTGCTGATCCTGGAACCTTTTGATTGCCATGTGAAGAAGTCTGGCTTGCCCACCGAGTGACCAGAGACACAGGGTCAAGTCTCCTCCACTGCCCCAGCCAAAATGAAAGCAATTGCTAGACATGTGAGTGAGATCATTCTAGACTATCTAGACTAGATGAACAACCAGCTGAGCAGAGATGAATGAGCAAATCCAGCCAAGACGACCCAAGCCTGGCCTGTACCAGCAGAATTACCCTGCTGAATCCGAAACCTATGCATAACAGTAAGTGTTTCAACTCACTAAGCTGTGGGCTTATCTATTATTCAGCAAAAGCTAGTGGATACAATGCTCATTACTATATTATACTCATGAGATTATACGGTAAAACACCTTTACAAGTACCAGCCATACATGAATATAAGCTGTTAACACTCAATGGTCTCTACATCCCCTTCTACTGTTACTTGGACCACTAGCACTTAGAATCCTGGAATACACAGGTGCTCATAGCTGGCCCTTTCTATAGTTTATCAATGTAGAATACCAATGTCCCTACCCTAAGTTCACAGACTTCTAACCCTCTGAGTTTAATTATATCCTCTATTGAGGGTCATTTGCAGACACCATTATGTGGTGTTAAATGTCCTTTGTGTGAATTCTCAAATGCTATGCTTACCCCTCCGTGGCATTTCCATCCTGTACTGTTATAACCTATAGACTTGTCACCCATAGTATTGTATAAGCTCCTGGAAAGTAGAGACTCTGTGACACTGGGTATTAGGTACTGTTTTACTTGCGAATCCTCCCCCAAGTGCTTAAGTCAACCAACGAGAGTTGACTCTCCAAAAGAAAATTATTAGCATTTAAAGGTTTGAAGTGATTTCAAATAAATTGCTATTAGGTCTGGACCATTTTAGAATTGTGAGGTTTTTAAAATAAATTATTGGGGCACCTGGGTGGCTCAGTCAGTTCAGCATCCGACTTCGGCACAGGTCATGATCTCACAGTTCAGTTGGTGGGTTTGAGCCCCACACAGGGCTCTGCACTGACAGCTCAGAGCCTGGAGCCTGCTTTGATTGTCTGTCTCCCTCTCTCTCTCTGCCCTTCCCCTGCTTGCACACATGTACTCTATCCCTCTCTCTCAAAAATAAATAAGTAAACATTTGAAAAATAAACTAATGTCCAGGAGGATCGTTGAGTGCCTGCTGGCAAAACTTATATAAACAAATAAACATAAAAATAATGACTATATGTTTCCATTAACCATTACCTCATTTATATCAACCACTGCTCTTACTTTTTTACTGAAACTTACATTTGTCATCAACATTAGCTACCTTTCCAAAATATGTGTCACCTGCATGATGCTCATGTTTTCCAAGTCTTCACAGAAGCCAGAGATAAAACTACTGAACGAAAATGGGCAAAATAACTGTAGTTTTTTAAGCCAAGACCCCTCCCCTGAGAATAACAGTCATTCTTATGGTATTCTATCTACAAAAGTAGTAATTCTACTTAATTACTCTTATGGGTTTTTTTTCATTTTGATCAAAACATGTAATGAAAGAATCCACATACCTTGCAGAAATTCCAATAAGGTAATCCTTATTCTGACAATCCAGTAATTCTTTCCAAAAATGAGATTAGGCTAGTTTGAAATGATTTGCTTTTAATTAACACATTATGATGGTTAGTGACCACCACAGTTTTCTGTGAGCTCTCACAAGCCATCTGTTTAGTAATTTTGACTAGAAATTTTCAAAGGAGAAACTGTAACAATCTATTATTTTCAGAATCCAAATGTTCCATCAATTTAGATTAGAACATTTCCATTCTCCTGACACCTTTCTCGTGCTCAACAAAGCATCACAAAATTGAATAGTACTTAACTTCGACACATCAATTCATATTAACAAAAGTTATAATAATAATGGCTAAATTTGCTGAGTTCTTACTACATGTCAGGCATTGCTCTAACATATAAAGATGCATAAACTCATTCAATCATCAAAACAATCCTATAGGGTTGTACTACTATTGGGTCTATGGAACAGATGAAGAAACCACATTATAAAAAGGTTGTAAATTGCCAAAATCACATAGCTCTTCAGGGGCAGAACCAGTATTTGGACCCAGCTAGCCCCATCCTGTGTCCACCCTCTTAATTATAATGGGGACAGCAAAAAGAGACAACTCAAGTCTCTGATGACTAGTGTGATCACTCAGGCTTCCCACCTGTATGACCTCATCTGGAAGCCATGTCAGTGGAAGCTCTTCGAAAGAGCCTTCCCACTGCTGGCTTGAAGGGCTCTTGGATTTTCTTTCTGCAATAATCACAAAACTTCCATGTAGAGTGGGATAATTATAGTAATTTTCTATCACTTGGGACATGGCTCTATTTCATTTCATGGAACAGAAAATTTGATGAGCAGTCTACAATATGCTCAGATGTTTTTTGTGCCGCCGCTCGGCACAGTCAAATGCAGCATCACAGAAACAAAGCACCATGATATTAAAGAGCATTATTGTACTCAATGACAAAGAAAAGATTTCCATGAACTGTATCCCTCTAGATAAGTATCTGAATGGATGCATCCTATTGGCAATTTACATGGGCTTGCACTTGTTGTGCTTTAAGAAAAGTGCAGTCCATACTAATGACATATCATGGGTGAACTCTGATCAAATAAATGTGGACTGATATCTATTCCGGTGGTGACTGTTATACTCCCTTCAAGTAGACATTTCCATTGAATGTGAACTGATTGTTCCTTTCAGAGGACCTGTTGAATTAATCTAATGCGGTTATCCAGCTGTTGGACCTGTTTTGCCATCTGATACAAAATTGTCAAGTGAGTGCATATTGATACAGTTAGGCACTCTGCTGGTCTACAGGGAGCCTGGCAAGAGGGCACTAATTTGACAATTTCTGTTAGGAGGCCAAAGAGTAAATAAATGTTAGACCACAGTGACAGCTTAGTGAGAGTTTATTTTCAGGAATATGGTCCTAAGTTGAAACACTATCTGCTAATGCAGGGGAACATTCCACACCAATTCAACACCTGCTCTGATTCTGGTGACTCTGCGCTATGATCTGAAAACCATCTTAAGACAGCTGATGTCACTATAGTCTGTAAGTATTGGGAGATGCTAGTCATTTGTCAGGAAGGCTACTGAACATGTCAAAATCCATTTTAAAATATTACCCAGTATGACAAGCCCATCCTTATTCCCTTCAAAAGATCCTTGTATCCCATTTCCACTTCTCCTAATTCTTAGTCACACGGTCAGGACTAGACAGCTCCGCACTCTTCCCAAACTTGAAATGCCGCGAGAACACACAGGAAGACACTTATTGATACACAGGACATTAAACTTTAAAGTCACCAACGAGAAGGGATGCTTTTTTATCTTGGCAGAGGATGTATTCTGGACATATATTTAAATGTTTAACTTGCCTGAAGTAGTAATTTCTGACATTTTCAAATGGTAGTGAATGCTACAGGCAGTAAAAGCACAATTACATATTTGACAATTATGTTATCCTGGTTAAACATTTTGGATATTACTATGAGCTGTGTCGGATCTTGCCACGAGAGGTGCTTCCAGAAGCGGGTGATGACAGCAAGCATCACAGTGATTTATGGCGCCTGTGACAGCATTCAATTAAATTGTTAAGTGATTTTCATTAATTGAAAAACAATGTTAGTTTGGGAAACATGACTTTACCTCTGAGGATGAAATACTGATTGGAGTACAGTGTGAGCATAAAGGCCCAGAATTTAAAAAAAATGGGGGAGGGAAGAGTATTGTGGGTCCCCCTCCCCCCACCCAACACTCTAGGAAACAGATGGAAATGTATTCATTACACCAGTGTGGAGTCAGGGGTGTTGATACAAGGGCTGCAGACTGGACAGATCACAATACATTTCACTATGTGCTCGCTTCGGAAGCACATATACAATACATCTCACTAATTTTTTTAATGTTTATTTTTCAGAGAGAGAGAGAGCAAGAGCGAGAGCGAGAGAGAGTGCGCGCGAGCGCACAAGTGGGAGAGGGGCAGAGACAGGGAGACAGAATTTGAAGCTCTGGCAACACAGAGCCTGATATGGGGCAAAACTCATGAACCATGAGATCATGGCCTGAGCCAAAGTCAGACGCTCAACCGACGGAGGCTCACCCAGGTGCCCCAAAACACATCCCACTAATTCTTAAGGACCTGACTGAAGGTTCTCCTTTTTGTGCTTTAAAAAAAAAAAATAGCTTTGATCTGTTTTCTTTGCCTCCAGCTCCTCTCCCAACTCCTTCCTCTATCAACCCCTCAAGCTACTTACCTTGAATGTAGGTGCTGAGGGTGTAACAATGTATCTTAAATCCTGAACGATGTTAATCATTTTCATAGTACTAAACTCCAAAAGGAGCACCATGCCTAGCAGATATTTGCTGAACAAAACCAAAGATCTCCTCTCTAGCACCAAGTGTTTACTGTAGGCACACACATTTATGTATCCTCTCATTCTGCCCTCACGACAGCCTCATGAAGGTGGGGAGGTGTAACGTCTATTTTAGAGATGAGAAATCTACAGCTTGCTCAGGTTAAGTAATTTACCCAGCCAAGGTCATACAAAACCCTGCGTCTGAGTCTGAACTTCTGACTATTCCCACAGGAGCTACAACGCAGTGATCACATGACTCCTCTGCACAAAATGAGTCCCTGTCATCCATGGTCCAGTTACCAGCATGGCGTCAAGACCTTTCCTGATGTTCTCTGAAACAATGTTGTGACCCATTATTTCCTTGTACACTGTCTCATTTTCACTGTTTCTACTTGTAGATGCCCAAAAAAGCAATCCTTCTGCCACGCACCCTGCCTCAGTTCTCTGCGGGGGCCCCCTTCCTTTTACAAAACTCTATTTGGCCCACAGACCTTTTTCAAATATAACCCCCTCCCTTAAGCTCTCCCCATGGGGTCCAATGACAGCTTTGTTCTTCTCTAGGCATTCACAGAAGGCTCTGTTTAAACCCATCACCTTACTGCCCACGTTAGAGTAGGGTAGCCCAATTTGCCCACTAAATTATGCATCTTAAGACCTGTAACTCTGCCAGTCTCTTAGATCTTCATCCATTGTTAGGCTCAACTATGCACACTCTCCAAATTTACTGTTGAATTTCTAATCCCGATACTACTGATTCATAGTGTTATTCAGGAGGTAATGAAAGGTAAGGGAGATCATAAAGGGGGGGCCCCTAATGCAATCCAACTGCATCTCATTGAAAAGAGACTGTTAGAACTCACAAAGAGACACCAGGGGTGTGGGCCCATGTGTGAGACCATAGGGAGCAGAGAACAGCCTGCAAGCTGAGGAGAGACCTCAGGAGAAACCAGCCCTGAAGGTATTCTGATCTTGAACTTCCAGTCTCCAAAATTTCACAAAAACATATTTCAGGCTCTGGTACTTTGTTACGGCAGCCCTAGCAAACAACATCTAGGGTAGTTTATCCCACATACATAGTAGATATTTAAAATGCCCAGTGAAATAAATTAGAAAGGAATTCATGACATACTCCATATATAGCAAGAGCCAAGCCACTATGCAAGTACATTTACAATATGTAACTATTCACTACTTTTCCTTCCTTTCCCTTTTTCTTCCTTTGTTCCCTTTTTCTAAATTATTTTTTTTAAGTAGTTTGTCAAATTGATTTCCATACAACACCCAGTGCTCTTCCCCACAAGTGCCCTCCTCCATCACCACCACCTCTTTTCCCCTCCCCCTTCCCCTTCAACCCTCAGTTCCTTATCAGTATTCAATAGTCTCTCAAGTTTTGCGTCCCCCTCTTTCCCCAACTCTCTTTCCCTCTTCCCCTCCCCCTGGTCCTCCATTAGGTTTCTCCTGTTCTCCTGTTAGACCTATGAGTGCAAACATATGGTATCTGTCCTCCTCTGCCTGACTTATTTCGCTTAGCATGATACCCTCGAGGTCCATCCACTTTCCTATAAATGGCCCTATTTCATTCTTTCTCATTGCCATGTAATACTCTCTCTAAATTATTCTTAAGACTCTGTGATGGGGCGACTGGGTGGCTCAGTCAGTTAAACATCCAACTCTTGATTTTGGCTCAGGTCATGATCTCACAGTTCATGAGTTCAAGCCCCACATCAGACTCCACGCTGACAGTGAGGCACCTGCTTGGGATTCTCTTTCTGCTGCTTCCCTGCTCTCTCTCCTCTCAAAATAAATAAAAAATATAAAGCTCTGTGAAGAAACAGCGTGCTAACTGCTCCATATATAATGCTTTTTCCCCTAGAGAACTCTTCAGCTATAAAATCCTGAAGGCCTAACTATGTCAAGAAATTTTAAGTATAGCCTCCCACCCCTGTTCCTCTTCTTTCATTTACTGTATTTTATTGGGAGAGTTCTTTAAAAAAAGACATAAAAACAAATAGGATTTCACATTCACATTGGATTATACACTAAAACACAAATAAAATTAAAAAGGTACATATTAACTGTGATCTTTCTAAAGATAATGACACTCAACTTTCAAGGAGTATTTGAACAAAGTGTCTACCTATAAAATTCAAGGTATCAGAATAGCAGGTAACACATGAAGCATCTTGAATAGCTCCAAATTATGAAACCCTCAGGCGTATTTCATTTCAAGGCAATACTGGAATTCACAATTTCTCAGAAAATAACAAAATTTAAAAATAATCAGAATTCAAAATCAGCACACTTGATTGGCAATTTCCAAATATCCCTTTGATTTTCTATAACAGAACCACCTGGAATGCCAATTGAACAAGCAGCGTCTCAGGCCCCATTCCAGAACTACCTACTAGCAATTTCTCGGGGGCTGTAACCTCAGAATCTGCATCTTACATAAACTCTCCATGGGAAGCTTCTGCCTTTTAATGTGGGAGAACATTCTAAATTATTAGGGAAAAACAGTAACTTGTATTGACAACAATGTGAGATGATGCGGGGGAATCCTATATTTCAGCAAAGAATAAGATTTGAAAGCCACTAAAAAAATAACTATCCACAATTAACCTGTGGAATATTACTCTTTAATGTTAATTTGTTTCCAAGTGGACTCACACCTAAACAATATGTATATTGACAAAGAAAAGTTCTGTTTCCACACACGATTCCCATAGTCGAAGATCCACGAAAACTAGGAACTTGAGAAAGTGACCAGGCTAAAAGACTGGACAGGAGGCAACTCCAGGCACTGTCCCTGAGCCAATGAAGCTGAACCCCTCCGCACCTCAGTGTCACGTCTCAACAGGAGTATGCAGGGCTAGAAATCACTCTCAGTTCCTTCTACTCTGGGAATCTGGGACTTCAGGTGGCAAGTCAGTCATTGGAGCCATGTTTCCATTTCTAAACCCACAGGCTGAAACAGAGCTCCACTCATCAGCCAGCATCATCGTTTGCTGCCACCAAAATTGTGAGAGAAGTTTCCAAGCATTTGAAAGTTCCAGAATTGTTCACTGTTGAGAAATGAGAAAGAGCCCAGTTGAGCTGGGATGGGCTCTCAGTCAGTGTTCTTGTGGACAGATTTTACGGAAGCACCAAGTGTGAAACAAAT
Organism: Suricata suricatta; assembly: GCF_006229205.1. NCBI lineage: Eukaryota > Metazoa > Chordata > Mammalia > Carnivora > Herpestidae > Suricata > Suricata suricatta. The sequence goes on along the minus strand of NC_043700.1, from coordinate 30,650,169 downwards.
GATAAGCAACATGGCAGTCTTGTCATTAGTACCCCCAGGGTTGCTGGAAGCTCATCATCTATCCACCCCACCCAGGCTCTCTCCTTTTCCTTTTCCTGCCTTCAAGCAGTCAAAGTACAGGCTTCATGACCTGTATGTTTAATAGCATGGCTCTTTCCTATTAAAGACTAAAACAGGTGCCTGGGTGGCTCAGTCATCAAGTATCTGACTTCGGCTCAGGTCATGATCATGGTTCCTGAGTTCAAGCCTCCCATCCAGTAAGCTAGAGCCCTGATTCAGGTAAAACACCAGCCCTGCTTCGGGTGAGCCCCACTTCTCTCTCTCTCCCTCTCCCTCTCTCTGCCCCTCACTCAATTGTGACCTCTCTTTCAAAATAAATAAATGAATAAATAAAGATTAAAACATCCACAGCATGGAATCATCATTACTGATTCACAAATCATGGTTCTGTGTGTAACTCTTGTATAAACATTAACCATCCGTTCATTGAAGCTGAAACTACCCGTTCTCCGGAGCTGTCATTTTGCATGTCTACATATTGATTGAGCTTTGGTTCCTACGACCAGATGGCAGACCTGTGAAATTCTAATATGGCTGAGGAGATTCAAGCAGATTATCATTCACTGACAGGCACTGGAGACCATGGCAAAGGCCAAAGTTTTTATTTCAAAAATAAGTAATTAGAGTTGACAGCAGAAGTGTAAATAGGGCCCAAATGAATAAATTTGTTAATTGGACTTCCCCTTGGTAGTTGTTACCCCAGGTCTGTTTGGTCATAAAACATGTTCATGTGTCTACAGTCTCACTGTAAGAATTCGTCCTTGGATTCATGTCACAGAATGGTGTCCCAGGTGGGAATAGCATTGTATTAACCAATTAAAATTTGCCTGTGTCTACTCCATGTAAGGCTTTGTTAGTTATTTACTAACAGGACATCCTTCTGATAGAGACCCATGATACATGAAAATCACTGCTAGACTAAAAGATGCCTTCTAAGCTTCCCTTAAAGACACATGTATATCATTATACAGAAAAGGCTAATGACAGGTAACTCTATTACTTCTATTGTAAACACTTCCTTCATTTTAGTAAGGAATACATAAGACATAATCAAAGTGGTATGAAAAAGCTGCCTCTGTAGCAAAGAAGTGGATTATCACAGGCCTCAGCACGAACCCTCAATATCTCCACATAAGTCAATAATTGGGGCTTGCACTTTCATACATTCCAAATGAAAACTTCAAGAGGTTCCCCCTCACAGTCTTTTCCATTGCAATCAATGTTGTGCTTCTGACATTGAATCAACATTAATTGTAGAGTCCCTGTATGGCATTTCCATATGCATGTATAAGGGAGCAAGGTCAATTTTATCCCAGAGCATTCTCTCCTCACCTACCCAAAAGCCTGCACAAGTGGAAATGCAAGGTTAATTAAACCAGGTACACTGCATATGAGAATGCATTGCTTTTTCCTTCTATTCCAAACTCACTGCAATCTAAGGCAACTGAAATGACTTTGCACTAAGGGGACTTCCCTGTCCCTACTCATCCCTTCTCACTCTCTTGAAACTCTCACTGCTCACTTAACCAAAGAGTAACTTGTAAGTCTTCTCATCGTCCCATTAGTAACTAGTTCCAGGCAAATGGTTGGGTGGCAACAATCTCAGGGGATACTGAAGAATGCCAGCTGCTTAGTTTAGTGAAGTCTCCTCTCTCTGACTCCCTTGGGACAGAGCAGAATGACAGAACACAGACAGATAAGGAATCTGAAGATGACCTGTAACCAGTAAGTAGTAATGAGACCATGCAAAGTGCCTCATGACTCAACATTAAGTCCTGCCCTTGAATTTTAAGCAATGGTATTGACTATTGCTTTCTGTTTTCTCAACAAAATGTGACATTTATCAAATTGTCTTTCAACTGGAAATCTTAAATGACAAACTAAAAAAATAAAACAGCACAAAATGAATGAATGGGATCAATAATGTTTCAACTTTCCTATTAAACAATATTATACTATTTCAAACATAATCCAACTTCAGTAAATTATGTTTAAAAAAACTTAGATGTCAAATTTCAGAGATGATTCACTATGGTGATGATTCATGATGTAATCCCCTGCCAGAGGTAGCCCTTAAGTGTTATCAAGCTGGTTAGTAACCAAGAATTACCAACATTTCGCCAAATATTTAAAGACATCTTGGTGCGTGGGTGACTCGGTCACTGAACATGACTCTTGATTTTGGCTCAGGTCACGATCCCAGAGTCCTGGGATCAAGCCCCACACTGGCTCCACCCTGAGCACAGAGCCTCATTAAGATTCCTTCAGGGTTACCTGGGTGAATTAGTCGGTTAAGTGACCAACTCTTGCTTTTGGGTCAGGTCATGATGTCTGCCCCTCCCTCGCTTGTGCTCTCAATATAAGTAAATATACTTAAAAAAAAAATTCCTTCTCCCTTTACCCCTCTCTCCCACTCACTCTCTCTAAAATATAAAAAATAACCTAAATAATTAAAGCTCACTCAAAATAATCCCGTGAAGGGACAGGCATCTCTGCCCCTCGCTCTCTGTGTATATGTCTCAATAAGTTTCTTCCATAGTATTCAGATAAAATGACACCATTTACAGTACCTGTCCCTTTAAAAAGGATTGATTTCAAAAATGACTAAGATTAGGTTTATACAAGTGTATTTCAATCCGGAAAACATAACTGGTAACCTTGAGAAAACTGAGAAAAATTGAGTAGATATTTTTAAGCCGGTAAGTCAAAGGGTGATCATTAGGTGAGAACATACTGAATGCATCTTACAAATGAAACTTAAAAAAAAAAAAGAAACCATGGGGAAAAAAACCTGCCACCTCTTCCAAAGGTCATAATTATTTTATGCCTACCTTGCATCATTTTTACACTCCCCTGTGCAGTTTAAATGAATTTCCTGTTATTTTTTGCCATTTCAGGTTAAGAGTGAAACACTTCACTTTGTTAAAGTGCTGTTTATTTCAAGTTTAGCAAATAGATATATAGATATACAGATCACAGAAAGCCATACCAATCATATTCACATATAAAGGAAATAAGTACCATTACCTTCTTTTTAAATATATATTAAAATTTATATATTTATATACTAAAATTTCTTCTCCCTAAATCTTCTAAATATTTGACTTATAGACATATAGGAAGACGGAAGTAGGAGCAATTTTCCCAAAGTCATGACATCCAAGTGGCTCATTCACAATCATGGATATTTTGCTACAAACCCAGGCTCCCTCTAGAGGTCTGATTTCATGGGTCTTGGGGTAGGAAGTAAAAGGACTTCAGATGCTTTTCTTTGTTGCTGTTTCTAAATCCACCTAATTATCTGATTCTGGAGAGTCACTGGCCTTAAAGGAAAAGACCTCCAAGGACAGTAAGATAGTGGGAACTCTTTCAGCTCTCAAGGAATCCCATTCTACCTTTAGATAGTTCTGACCATGATCATGTCTTCCTTATATTCCATCAAAATCTGTCCTGTTGTCACTCTTAACCATTGATCCAGTCTTTCCCACCTAAAGTCATACAGAATAAATATAACCCCTCTTCCAGAAGTCTTCAAATATTTGATGACAGCTCTCATGATTTGCTTATATCCTAAGTAAAACCAAAAGGTTGAAATTACCACATTTCATGAAGATGACCTTCAGAGTAAAGCTGGATGATCAGGGGAAGAAAAAAGTCATCAATGGCACTGCCACAATTCTTCAGTCTAAAATAATATAATACATTTCTTTGGCTTTCAAACTAACATAAATGAATATAATAACTTCCTTTTGTTCATGGCCGATTACATTATATTACAACAGCACGACTTCCAGGGCTAGCATGCAAAAGTAATTTATTTTTCTCCCACATCTGTAACTATTTTGGAGAACAGCTAAGTCTTCATAATTATGCTGCAGACACAGTAAATAGAGTAAACCCAATAGGTCACCCTGTGACTATAGTTCAGGGAGAGAACAATTATTTTATCCCATATAATTTGCATCCAACACTTCATATGGAAAACTAAAGTGAAAAACAAACTACTGGCTTACAAAATTACTACAGGCTTTTAATAGTCACTTTTTTTCCTGTTTAATGGCTTATCTGTTTGAAATAGGAATACACACACACACACACACACACACACACACACACACACACACTGTAAATGACATGCCGGAATAATATTCATTAAAAAGTCATTTCCTTTCAGGTTATGATCCATTTTATTTTGTCTGACGTAGATTAAGTTATTATGAAATTAACTAAAATTGCTGGCATGTCATTTGATTTCTCTTCTTTTATGCTTCTCCTTCTCTAAGTACAAAAACAATTATTCACCGTCTGAAGAATGGCCACAGTCAAGACACAGGGTTTCATGCCTTCATTGCCCAGCACATTTTCCCCCTAAGGAAAACCTGTGGTCAAAATGCAAATCACTAACAAGATTTTCCTAGGAACCATGTCTGCAATAAACCAGCATCAAGAAATGAAACCAGTGCATTTGCAGGGTTTTTAAAAAATATTAACGTGAAACAGAGGGAACATCAAAATGATTCTCTAATGATGCTGGGGGGGGCAGGAATCAAGTCCATCTCAATTTTCTCTGCCAATTAAAGGATTTTGTCTAGATTTCCCTTGTTTTAGAAGCCAAAACTCCTCACTGGGGAGATCAATGTGAGTCTCTTGAGAAGAGGAATCTAATAACTTGTTTTTTAACATGAAAAAGCCCCCAAATATACAAAATTAAAAGCAGTAGGACAAGGACAATCAACTCAGACTCTCAATGAAGTACAAGTAGAGAACCCAGGTAAAATAGAACTAGCCTCCCCAGTGAAATGGTTTCAGCTAACCATTTGCATTTTTGTTCTCCTTTCACTGTGACAATGATGGAGATTAACTAAGAAATGCATTAGCATTTCTGCCTGTGGAGTGTTTTGCTTGCTTCTCTCTGAAGGCCTGCCTGTTCATGCTTATAAACAAGCTGCCTCACAGTGGACAATTGATTGTAGGCATTCAGCCCATCAGCTGAAACACAATTTTCAAAAAGCAGAGGGGAGCATGCATTTGACTAAGTGAGCTCTAAGGATACCCAACTTCTGCTAAGCAACAGTATTTTCAGGTAAGAAGTTAGAGTCAAGATCTCAAAATTCTGGGTCATGTTAATTCAGACAAAATGTCACTTCCGGCATGCATGAGCTCTGAAGTCTTGGGGGATTCACTGTAATTCCTGAAACTTTGTTCTGTCCTCTGTGACAGCCATTAGCCACATGTTGCTACTGAACACTTCAAATGTGGCGAGTGTGACGATGGAGCTGAATTTTAAATTTTACTTCATTTTAATTGATTAAAATTTAAGTTTAAAAGCAGATAACTTTATTCAATTATTATGACAACCTTAAGCATGTTGGAACAACTTGAATATGTAAATGTTTCAACTGTACACTTTATACAATCTAAATATTTTATAAAATCTAAATATAGATCAAGTATTTCCAATGAAAATTGAGCATCTGAACAGAGATGTCTTCTATGTATAAACAGGTTTCAATTTAAAGATATAGAATAAAAATGTAAAATATCTCATTAGTAATGTTTATATGATTACATATTGGAGTATTTTGGACGAATTGAGTTAAATCATACATACTACTAAAATTAATTTCACTTGTTTCTTTTTATGTTTTTAAATGTGGCTACTAAAAATAAAAAATTATACAGGCACCGGTTGGTGGAATATGCAACTCTTGACCTAGGGGTTGTGACTTCAAGCCCATATTGGGGGTAGAGATTACTTAAAAGTAAAATCTTTTTTAAAAATTTAAAAATTACGTATGTGGCTTCCATTTGTGACTTGCATTATGTTTCTATTGGCCAAAGCTACTCCAAATATTAGATTCTTCACCTATCAAATAACTATACTGTAGAGTTTTATAAAAAATTAAAAGCACATATATAAAAATATTCCCTAGTGTCTGGCATGCCACTCAATAAATGGTAATTTCTATTAATTCAATTGCCCATTACAGAGGATGACCTGTTTGTCTTAAACATTTAATATCTTAAAACCCTGAATAACTATATAAATGTCCTTGATCATTAGTATTTTTCTGTTTAATAGTTTACAAATACAAGATCTTCATTAATGATTAATCTGTGTTCTCCAAAGAATATTTTTAAATCTCGTCTTCTATCCTGCCTTCAGATAGCATCCCTTCAAAATTCCTGCTCTTTGTTCTACCTTGTGTACGCACACGCACACGCACGCACACGTGTCCTTTAAAGAAGGTTCTTTAAAGCAGCTTCTGAAAATCCTAAGAGTCCTGATATTATATGGAATCAGAGGAAAGAAAATATGTACAGAGCCAGGCAATTCTTTCATTTGGTAATAAGGTCATTTTGTTGCAAGGCACTTCAGTTGCATTTGGTTTAGCTTTCTTTTTTTATTATGCAGAAAACATCCAGATTCCTACGGGGAGAATGGAGAGATTGAATTTCTCCCATGGAAGGATTTTCTAGATTTGGCTCTTGGCCCATCTCCATTTGGAGATTTGGAGCTTCTCTCATTCCTCAAAACACAGTGGCACCACTGAGCCGCGCAATGCTAAATAAATATTTCAAGGAGAAGGGTTAGCTGTGGAATTTATCCAAACTGGATTAACAAGAGTCAAATTCTACCCCTTCTCCCTCTTCTCAGCCTCCACTATCTCTCACTCCTCTTAATCAGGCACAAACTTCTATGTTTCTCAAACCTACAGCTTTCCAACCATTGCTGAAATTTTCAGATCAGGTCCCAGGCTCCTTCTCTGTCTCTCTCCCACTATGCCTCTGACAATTTTAGGTTCACATTGTACCAAGAATTCCTTTACACACTTTGCTCATCTTCTTCCAATGTTAATAGCTTATAAAATCATTATATAATTATGAAACCCAGGGAATTGACACTGATACGATGCAATTTACTAAACTACAGATCTTACTGAAATTCCACCAGTTTCCCATCAATGTCTTTTTTCCGTTCTAGGGTCCAATTCAGGATCCCACACTGCATGGAGCTGTCATGGCTGCTTATTCTCCATCACGTTATAACCATTCTCAGTCTTCCCTTAAGAGTTCACGACCTTGACACTTTTGGAGAAAAAAAAGTTGGTCCATGACTTGGTGAATGTCTCTCATGCTTCTCTGATGATTTCTCAAAATTAGACTGGAGTCTGTGTATGTATGTTTTAGAAAGAAACCCACCAAAATGATGGTAGGTCGCTCTCAGTGCATCACAGTAAGGACATGTCTTATTGCTGATACTAACTTAGATCACTTCATGGAAGTGATACCTCCAGGATTTCTCCTCTATAAGTTTTCTGTTTTCCTCTGTAATTTAGTGAATACTTTGGAGGAGATACCTTGAGACTTTGCAAACATCCTCTTTCTATTCAAATTTTCACCCATAAATCATAGCCTCCATCATAGGATCTGGCCTGTACTGGTTGTTACACTGTTGTATGTCCAATGGTGATTTTCTATTTCTCTCATTCTTTCTACATTCATCAAGTGGAATTCTCTAAAGAAAATACTCCCTTTCCCCCATTTATTTACTTTTTCAAATATTTATATCAGTATGAACTTATGGATATTTATCCTATGGGTTATAATGTAAACTGTCTTAATTATTCATTTATTTGGCCACCTTGCTCCAAATTTGGCCCTTGAGAGTTCTTTCAGGTTGGCTTCTGTGTCCTTTCAAAATAGCCCCGTCCTTTTTTTTATTATTTTTTTTTTTTAACACTTTCTGGCACTACAAAATAGCTGACTCATATTGTCTCTGCTTCAGTTCTGGAATCAGTTTTCCAAGGAAATGTAGTTTAATCAGAGAATGGAATTTAGAAACCAGGATCTGGCTGTCAGGTGTGCTCATTGCTAATGGGTTGTCACTGCCTCTAGTTCCCCTCATACAAAGCTGGAGAATAATGTGTTCATGTACATACTCTTATATTTCTGTATACATCTGTCTATACATATATTACAACCATTTCCAACTTAACATCATAGAGTTTATTCTATACCTCACCCTGTCCTTATTTGTAAGTTATTTTCTAATAGTGAAAACTCCAGTGCCCATTATCTAAAAAATATTTACCAATTTGTTCAGTCCTTAAGTACTCAATGCAGTTACACAATTGCTAACCTGTACCTTTGTGGGAGACAACTTTACTACGTAAAATATGGCCTTTGAGAAGATTTTATCTTTGGTCTTACAGGAAATAGCCAAAAGACTAATCTCCAAGGTTACGTAGATTAGTTCTTCTTCCTTCATACAGTTATTTAACTCGTTTATGATACAGATGCTTTCATAATATTTGTATCCTGTTTGGCTTCCACTCATATTCCAGTAAATTTTATTTATCTTTTTAAACATACAAAACATTATTCTGGTTCCTAAAGGCAGTACAAAACTAAAGGTATTCAGAGAAATATTACTCCCTTGTCATCTCTACTACCTCATTCCTATTCCCTTTTTCTTTCTAGTCTTTCCTCATTCCCCTCCCAAATACTGACATTATTAGTTTCTTATGTATGCTTCCTCTATTTCTTTAGCACAAATTAGCCATTACATGCATATTTTCAAACACTGATTTTCCTCCATAAAAGGTAGCATATAGAAACTTATTTGCACTTTGCCTATTTAACAAGTATACTCTGGAAACAACAGAAATCAGTTCACAAAAACCCTTCTCACTTTTTATCGCTGTGTAGTACTTCATTGTGTAGATATAACAGAGCTTATTCAATCATTCTTCTCTGTGTAGAAATTTAGGTTGCTTCCAGCATTTTGCACTTACAAACAATACTGCAAAAAGTAATCTTATTCAGACTGTTGGAGGTGAATCTTTAGCATAAATTCCTAGAAGTGGGATCCTGAGTCAAAAGGTAAGTGCCTAGGTAGTTTTGTTATATATTGCCAACTTTCCCTTCAGAAGAGCTGTGCCAGTTTGCATTCCCACCAGCAATATAAGACAGTGCCAGGCTCCATGTATATTTTTATTTTTGTTCTCCTACTTGCTCCTGAGTCACCTGGGAGGAAAAAAGAAGAAAGTACTGACATAGAAGTCTGAACATATCATTCTCTAGCTTAAAAATAACTTATAAGTCCCTAAGTGTCTGTGAAATGAATCACTCATGCCTTTGGAAGTTCCTAGAAGGCTCTCTCCAGGTAGATCTGAGGCTAGCCTCATCTTTAGCAACATTTTCCTGACACTCACTCTACAAGGCTAACATTCCTCAAATATTCCATAATCAGTTCATAACTTTTTTTAGCTTTGCTCACACCCTTCCTTTTATTGGAGTTCCACATCTCCATCTACTACTATTTATCTGATGTACTTCACACCCATTCACCCCACAAGATCAAAGGTCAGTCCTGCTCCGTCAGAACAGGGTTACACTTTACATATTCCTTAGTATTCCAGAAAGGCTCCATTCACACCATCTTGACTGTACTAAACCCACCGTGCTGTGGTTGGCTCCTGGCAAACCTGACTTCTTTGTACAAGGGCTCAGTCTTCAACAGCAGGGATGTTATTATACTCAACTCTGAAGCTCAATACTGCACATGAACTTTCAAATGGATAAAAATGAATAAATGAGAGATGAAAATAACACTTTTTCCTCAAAAGCATAACTTTCTCACATGACTTCCAGTCTAAGGGTTTTATTAATGTTCAAGTATCTCCTCTCTCAATAATCACTCTCTGCAAGAGTCAAAACCAATACTTATATTCAGAACTGCCTGATACATGCCCTTCCAAGAATTTTCCTCCTGACAGAATTTGGAAATCTGCACTATTTTCTTCACTTTATTTTCTTAAAACAACACTTGCTGCCCCTGAATGCATGTGTCTGAAACCTACTCGACACACATTTGTTCATCAGTTCTCCTCCTTCCTCCACCTAGTAATATCCAAAGAAACTAGGGCAATCAAAAATATAAAAGTCTAATTAATCTTCATTCTAACAAAGAATTAGGGAAGAGTGTAATTGACTAAGATATTAATTTGTGTTTCATTCTGGTGCCATAGGAGTCCTCCAACCCCACCTCTTAACACACAGTCTCAAAAGAACTATGCCCTTGAAACTTGGAGGTAGACTTATTTTTTCCCAAGTGAGAATTAACAGTTGTTTTTAAAAATACACACTCGGGGGCACCTGGGTAGCTCAGTCATGTGAGCATCCAAATCTTGATTTTAGCTCATGATCTTATAGGTTTGTGGGTTCGAGCTCTGCTCTGGCTGTGTGAAGCCTGCTTGGGATTCTCTCCCTCCCTCTTTCTCTCAAGCTCTCTGTTCTTCTCTCAAAAACAAACAAACATTAAAAAAAGATTTTTAAAAAACATATTCAAAGAGGCCATGGAGCCAAAGTTTACAGATGAGATGGTTGGGAATGTCCACAGGTGGGAGAAGGACAGAATGGCTCAACTGGCGAGAAAAGATGGCCTTGCTGGGACTAGGAAGGATCCAGGGCAGGGGGTTCTGTAAGAGTCCTGGATCCTGCTTGTATGCAGAATGCAAATCAGAGGGAAAAGGCTCTACAGAGTTAGCAGATACTGTTACCTAGAGGTGACCTTCCAGAGCAGCAAAGGAGGCCCCTGTGGCTAAGCCTATGGTCTCACCCTAGGGAGAGCAGCCCAGGGGTAGCATCTGTAAGACTGACCAGAAAGAACAGCATGTTGACTGTAAAGCTAAGGGAGAACCCCACTGGTTCTAGGGGTTCCTACCCTCAGCTGTAACCATCAAAGGAGCCCCATTTTTGAACCCACCCAATGGAAGTCAAGGGATTCTGCCAAATTTAAGTAAGTCTGGGGTCTTAGCATTCTTAGTACCTTACTGACTGTAGATATTGCACCTTATTTAACTTACTAAAATTTAAAAAAAAATTTTAAACATATCATACAGAAGAGTTTAAGAAACACAATTCATACCTGTCACAGCCATCACCTACTAAATGCTAATGTAGAAAGGATTGAAACTTTTCTACATAGCCTTATCAACAGTCCTACAAAGTAGTGAAAAAGGAAGTTAAGATAAAGGTTCACTGAAGGACAGGCTGGGCCTATGTCCTAGTGGGCACTGCTAGAGTGAATTCTAGCTCCCTCTGGCTCTTCAGCTGCTCAATGTGGCCTCAGCCAAACTATTCAGAGAAACAATCTCCTAAAGGGATGTGAATCCATCATATAAATCCTTCCACCCTCTGATACTCACGTCACTAGAAATAAAGGTCCAAGAAAATGGACACAACATGTCAGAAACACCTCCACCCTCCTATCAAACTAATTTACTGATATCTAGATGCCTATAATTTATTGAAAAATGAGAAAGCTGGTTAAGCCACAATTTAGAATAAATTTTTTTCTTAAATCAATTGAGTATGTTTACGACTAGGTAGGAGAATTTTTTCTAAGTAGAGAAAGAAAGTGAGAGATGTTAAACATTTACTTTTTTGAGAGCCATCCAAAAAATGGTCACACAGAGTGCTATTTTGTCTGGGGTCAATCGTGTGACTTAAAGGACTGGAGACAAACATAAGCTTCCCACTGAAGGTCACTGCTTAAACATCTGTTTTTCCCACAATTTACAAAATTGCCTTTATGAGTGTCTTTAACTCAACTGATTTCATATATAAGAGTTTCAACTCTAAGGAATCCACCAATACCAATGCTATTACATGGTTGACTTTGAATATCACAGACTGGCATGACAGTATTTCTGAATGCCCTTCAACTTAAAAATATGAGTATTACTAGGACACTTGGGTGGCTCAGTTGATTAAGCATCTGGCTTCAGCTCAGGTCACGGTCTCACGGTTCATGGTTTAGAGCCTGACATCAGGCTCTGTGCTGACAGTGCAGAGCCTGCTTCATATCCTCTGACTTCCTGCCTTTGCTCCTCCCCTCCTCACACTCTTTCTCTCTCAAAAATAAACATTAATCTTTTTAAATATGAGTATTACACAATAGACACTGTGGGGTATGAGGGATTGGTATGATATACTTATTTTTGACCCTTGATTACAACCAGTTAATTTGTTTTAAAATAAATTCAAGTTGCTTTACAACCATCCCTGGAAGCTTAGACCAATGTCCTATATTGCAATGCTATAATAATTAGAACAAAAATTTCCACTAGAAATGAATTAATAACTTAAGTTCTGAATATGCAGCATGCACTAATCCTGGTCTTTAAAATCTCTAATGGGCTTTGTACCAAGGCAATTTGGCAAAATGAGTAAAATCCTAACATAATAGATAAAGGTAATTAGAGACGCAGAACAAATTCTTTTTAAATGCACTGCATGGAATTCGGACACTTTAGTTCCCCCTCAAAAACGGGAAACTAGCAGAGGGAGGAAATACAACAAATCAAGAGAAGAATAAGGGAAAACTGAACCGTATCAATCACAAAGGGATTTGTAGTTTGAGAGTTGTTAAAACTCCTTCCGGCTATTCTGATTTGCCAAAATCTCCCAGGAAACTGGCCAACTTCCACCTATGAAACTCTCTACTTAGGAAACAACCTAACTTTAGTTAGGTTGTCAAAGTTGGGGGAAGACAACTGGTGTTCTCAGGAACTAGAAAAGATCAGTGAGTCAATATCTGAGGGAAAACGCATCCTTTCTGACATGGCTACACCAATCTTCTCATAACTAACAGCAATCATTTCAAGTAAATACTTGAAGAATAAATTTGGTTCAAGACAGGGAGCATTATTATATATAATATATATTATTTGATTTATACCTTTAATTATATAATTATACTTTAAAACATAAAATTAGCATACATTTATATATTATACATTATAGTATGTTTTATATTCCATAATATAGTATAAAATATAGTATAAATAATTATACATTGCTATATAAATAATATTTATACTTAGTACATGAAACATATACCTTTTGCATTACTAAACCTCAACTAACCAGGTATAGATATAGCTCAGAGTGACACCATTTCCTCTAAAGATGAAATTCAGTTGTAACTCTAACCGGGCACTTGTTTTTAAAATTGTATATATATATAAATGTAACTATTTATAATATTATAAGTATATATTACTATTTAATACATAATTGTGTTTATGTAATTTATTTAAAATCATAGACTTCTAATGTATTTAGTATTTAACATAGTTAATATTTAATATTCATAGGATAAATACTATACTGAATATTTAATATACAATATTCAATATTTATGTCAGCTGATATTTACAAGCTACTATTTATATAGTAGCTGAAGTTCAACGATGCAAGAGGTAGACATGAAAGAAGCAGAATTTAAAATTAAGGCATCTTGGATGTGGGATGGCCTTAAAGGTCACACAATTCATCACTCACTTCATTTAAGCATAAAGAAGTAGAGCCTAGAAGTGCCCCAAGTGTCTAAGAGCCCACCGTCGAAACAGGGCAAGTTGGGTCCAGAACCAAGTCTTCAGTTTCCCAGTTCAATGTGTTTCCCACTGCAGAGGTGGCCTGTTCACCTACCACACCTCCCCAGGCCCCTGGACATGCTGGCTCAGCACTGCACGTGATTCTCAGACCACCAAGGATGCCCTGTGAACTTATATAGATGTTACCTCGATGGTACTTACTTTCAGACTAGTTGATTGGCTGACTTCTACAATGATACTGAGGTGATTTCAGATTCCGACATTCTGTTTGCTCTTATCTTACAAATGATAACTCTGAACAACTCAGTTTTTCACTTAGGGTACAGGGCATTGGTTTGGGGGTTTTATTCTAAAGCCTCTCCCCAACAGTAGTGTGAAATAGCTGATCATTGGTTATTTCTTCCAATTGCTTTGAAACACCTTCTAGTCACATTTTCTTAAAGTCCTGTATGTTGGTTATATTTGACAGAGTGAAACGCAGCCTTATTTTTGATGATAATGCCTTTTAACAGTTGTCAAGACGGATTTAACAGAAGGCTACAGTAATTCGTAACTCCCAGTTTTTTCATCCCAATATAAAACTTTGGGGCCCCCAAGAATAGTTATCATTTTGAATTTTTTCCTTAGAAAATGACAGGCTCACTAAATTGTTACTTTTATTTCTTTTTTCTTTTGCACTGCTGGTCTAAAATTTAATTTTTTAATTTTTTTCCCAAATCTATTTAAGTTTATTCATTTTTGAGGAAGACACAGTGCAAGTAGGGGAGGGGCAGACAGAGATGGAGACACAGAATCCGAAGCAGGCTCCAGGCTCCAAGTTGTCAAGCCTAACACAGGGCTTGAACTCATGAGTTGCAATAGCATGACCTGAACTGAAGTCAGACGATTAACCAACTAAGCAACCCAGGCACCACTTTCTTAGTCCATTTTAAATTTTATTTTAGTTCCAGTATAGTAAACATACAGTGTTATATTAGTTTCAGGTTTACAATACAGTGATTCAACAATTCAATACATCACCGAGTGCTCATCATGTTGTATTTCTAATGTTCCCATTTCTAATGTTATTTTTAATTTGTAGTGTCATATAAAGGTTAGTAACTGCATAATCACAAGACTTCCACATCTATGGCTTGCAAATTCCAAACTGTAGGTACACAGATGTGAAACCACACAATGTTGTCAGGTACACTGTTGAGGTATACAAATTCCCCCAGCCCTCTGTGGGGTAACTTTTCTCCAGGTGAAACACCTTTTGCTGGGACTTACCAGGGAAGGTCTCTTCAATAAGTTTAATGTGATGTGGAACAGTTTCTTTACCATTCTGCGCTCTGGATCAAATGGTTTACCCCAAATCACTGAATAAATATAATTGATCAATTAACTTGATCCCCACTTTATCTCATACAATAGCAAAGTAAATGCTCCCCAGAAGATTCACTCAGATTGATCTATTATCCCTATAAAGAAATTTAATTTTATTTACAGATTCATAGAACCCTAGAAATCGAACTTACTTGAAGCTTCATCTAAAACCAGTTACTACTTTTTTTTTAATTTTTTTTTATTAATAGTTTATTGCCAAGTTGGTTTCCATATAACACCCAATGCTCTTCCCCACAAGTGCCCCCTCCATGACCATCACCCCCCATCCCCATTCCTCCTCCCTCTTCAGCCCTCAGTTTGTTTTCAGTATTCAAGAGTCTCTCATGATTTGCCTCCTTCCCTCTCCCTAACTTTCTTTCCCCACACTTCCCCTTCCCATGGTCCCTTGTTAGGTTTCTCCTGATAGATCTATCAGGTTTTGAAAACAAAACAAGTTACTACTTCTAGGCAACATTATGGTTATACAGTATATGTGTAAAATATGTAACACTTATTATATGGTTATCTTCCCTGTGCTACAGAATGTCCTATAACAAATGTTATAATGTTCCTAAAGAGACCTAGGAAAAGGTGTTCATCCATCACAGAATAGGCCGGTCCATATATATAACTTCTAAACTCAGTGCAATTATTTCTGCAAAAAGTGTACACAAGCATCATATAGTCTGATATAGCTTCAAGTAATCTTGATCTTCTATTTTTTCATAGACCGGGTCAAGACCAAGATTTTTTGTTGGTATTCTCATTGAATCACTTCTCAATCTAAAATGAATTTCTTCCCAACAAAAGTCCCTTTCTATACCTACAGAAATTACTCACGTGAAAAGGTTTCAAGATTTTCTTGAAGAATATAGGTACTTTAATAATTCTTGATGTAAGTAGTTCTCAACCTTGGATCTGCCAGAATTATCTGGAAAACTCTTATGAAATACTTATCCCTGGACCCCATTCTACTATAAACTATTTAAGAATCTCTGATGTTGGGCCTAGGCATTCGTGTATTTAAACCTCTCCAGGTGATTTCAGCCCACACGTGGGATCATCTGCCCCAGGCTGAGTTGTGACCTGACACTTCTCACTACCTCCAGACGTCATCACAAAGCACGCTGCTAAGTGCTGATGGTAGTCACGGACTCTACTAGGAATAGTTAGAAATCAACTCTTTAATCTGTATTTGGGGGACAAAAGGAGTCAGAATGACCCCAATAGTTAACACTCTATTTTCAAAAGGAAAAGAAAAAAAAAATCTTTACCTGAGCAAATTTTCTCAAATTAAGTTATCCTCCCTCGTACATGATGAAGTAGTTTTACTTTAATGTGTTAAATTAAAACTATCTCCATAAACATATCACTAAAAGTACTTTGAACTTCTATGTAGAAATTTTGTGTTTATAAATCAGTTTTTCCTTGGAGGGGCTCCTCGGTGGCTCAGCTGGTTAAGCGTGTGACTCTTGATTTGGGCACAAGTCATGATCGCACAGTTGTGAGAACGATCCCCCACACTAGCTCCATGCTGAGCATGGAGCCTGTTTGGGATCCCCCCCCTCTCTCTTTCTCTCTGCCCCTCTCCCCACTAGCACACTCTCTCTCAAAATAAACATTAAAAAGAAAAGACTTTCAAAGACTCACAGAGCTTTTTCCACTCTACCTTACTAAAACTTAACTGTAGACTATTCCATTTTCTTGTGAAAAACATGTTAGAATCTCTACAACTGACTATCTCAAGAGTGAAGCGTTCTCTAAATAACTCCCAGTTAAACCACCAAGTGAATAATGTTGATGTAAACCACGTGTACACTGATAGTGTTAGTTTTGGCCAACCTGGGAGTTCTTAAAACATCAGAGGTGTTTGTCAAGACTGGAAGTCTGTGAAGATAAACTGATATTTCCTCATAACGAAAGATTTGTTTAAAAAAAGATTTGAAAAATAAAAGCCCATAATCAACATATTTGGAAGGTTCCATTAGTATCATTTCAAGTAGCTGCCTTTATGTTAGCTGATGAACAGTACTGCTCCAAGAAGGAACATGAAGAAGGAAATATATCGTTTGTCTTCTGATCTGTCAGAGTAGCAAAATAATGTTTGGCACAGAAATAACATCTCAAAAAACATGGGGAGTATTTTTAGCTGAGAAATTATGGTGCTGAGTCAAGTTTTATAAACTCTTGTATATCAACTTCAATAATTTGAAGGGTCTATGCAAAGTTATATACATGAGACAAAACTACAGAAATCCTATTTTCTGCCTGATGTCCTCCCCTCCTTGTTAAAGAGACCTCACATGCGACAAAACTGATAACGCATTTATGGAAGTAAATAACACTGTTACAGGTAGGGGGAGGGGGGCCTTGGAGCTTTGATTGGTTTACTGTTTCTTATAAGAAGAGAGGGGGTTACAATACTACATTTATATAATATGCAACTATATTTTAGCAGAAAATAGGTTAAAAAAAAAAAAAAAGGAAAACTATGCAATGGAGTTGTTCTAAGGGCTGGTAGCCAGCAAGCCAAGAGCATGGTCTTGGAAGCTGGGGTAACATCAACAGCACCAGACAGAGAGTGGCCACGGTTTCATGAGGTCTTTATAAAAAGAATCCACTAGGAGGACTAGTTTGTTTTTCCTTCTTATTTTAAGAAAAAAAAATATTAGACCAAATTCCTGCCTTTGCAAATTCCTCTAAGCCTTTGGAGATTGAGAACTGTTCTTTACAACTGAATTCTGCATAGACGGCTACTAAATGATGCAAAATACCCAATAGTTTAGTAGCTAAAAGAATAACTGAGTACACATGAAGGGACAAGTCATTAAATGTGGATTTTCGAGAAGTGACATAGAGTAAGTCACAAAACTGGGGCGCCTGGAGGGCTCAGTCAGTTAAGCGTCCGACTGCGGCTCAGGTCATGATCTCACAGTTTGCGGGTTCAAGCCCCACGCCGGGCTCTGTGCTGACAGCTCGGAGCCTGGAACCTGCATCAGATTGTGTGTCTCCCTCTCTCACTGGCCCTCCCCCTACTCTCCCACCCCCTCAAAAATAAACATTTTTTAAAAAGTAATTCACAAAAGAGAGAATGCAGAAGTTGAGAAGGATATCTAGACTCAGAGGTTCTTGTAATACCGTTCACCAAATAAAATCAAGGATGTAGGCTAGAAGTGGAGAGGGCAACATCCTAGTACTAAGAAGCGTCAGAGGCATGTGCACATGAGAACATCCTACAAGAATCCTTTACACGACCCATAAGAGTGTTCTCTGGAAAGGAGGTATAGAATTGCAAAAAGAAGACTAGGACAGAAATTACTGGACTGAAAGAGCTGTAATTACTCATAATTACTCCTTTAATGCAAAAAAACATTCACATGCAGAGACACAGGGATTAAAGACCATTCTTTAATAAGTGGTGCCCGTCCTGGACTCCACGTGGCCAAGGAGCGGGCCATGGAAACGTCTCTCCTTTGCTCAATCAGGGCAGGGAGGATAAAGAGAAAACGGGAATGCGGCATTGTTGGAAAAGAGGTAAATTTTTATGAGGGCAGGGACACAAAAGAGGATTTGAAAAAAAGGGCTTCAGTATAACGAGGAGTTTGCCCACAGGGACAAGATACACAGAGATGTGATCACAGAGTAGAGATCAGAGGCACAGCACAGGCCCAGTGAGCTGGTGAGGAGTCGAGTGAGCTCTGGCTAGGGGAGCAGAGAGGAGGCTTTGTGCCTGCGCTGACATGTAAAAAGAATCAAGCTGTGAGATATAATGAGTTGGGAGACAGGCACACATATGCTTTAACTAAGTATCATGTTGGAACTTTATTTGCTAGGCAATGAGAAGAGAGAGACAGAGACAGAGACAGACAGACACAGAGACAGTCATAGGGTAGGAACCTGGCAACCCAGTATGAAATGAACCAAGGTAAGATGGCAGCAAGCACGGACGCCCACTCGTATGCCATCTTCTGGGCAAGAGAGCGCTACATGGCAATGAGAATGAAAAGGTGGCATAGCTCTACGTTAGAGTACACAGTCTCCTAATTTGTTATGAGAAGCATCAAGGTGTAGCGCAAGTATTGCCAGGCTGATGAACTCCATTTGGCCTGACAGCAGGTAGGAAGAGTTGCCAAACGGAGGGGATATTCCTGTTACTCCGCAGAGCATCACATATTAACAGTCTCCCCACCACCGACACACACACACACACACACACACACACACACACACACACACACACACACTTTCACAGGTTAATGCAGATACAGGAATAAAGATATTATTGGGAAGGTCAACTCTGATCTAATATAGAACACTGGACAAAATGGACTCTCTCATTCAATACTAAATGATTCAATACCAAGACCTCACTACTGTCTTCTCAAAAAAATCTCCTAGGACAGGCGTTTTGCAGAGAGGGAGAATTTCAGATGAGCCCCTCTAGACAAATGGCAACATCTCCTTATACAGAGTAGTATGTTGTTTGAGTCTTTAACTGCACAACTGAAAAGATTATGCTCCATTTTCTCTATGACAGCACATAGAATCCTGAATGTTTCTTGATTTTACAAGGCCCCATCTATAGATTCTATCTTCTGTTTCTATTTTGACTCAATCTGCTCTAGCTAATTGGAAGATGGCGATCTTTCGCCTATGGGAGAGCCAACAGCAACTACAGCCTGAGCCTGTCTCTTCCCCAATGTCTCTCTGAAGCAAAGCAAGGTCATTTCAGAAAAGTTTCCCATCAGAGCACATAGATAGATACGTGTGTGGAGGGAGTTGAGGTGAAGGTAAGAGGCAAACCACCGTCATCTCTTGAGGTTTACTGTGCTAGTAGACTTGGTTATTAACTAGCCACAGAGGACCGATTCCTCCACATTTTACATTTGAGATCTGCACTCATTAATCACCAGTGCGACCTACAAAAAAAATACAAGGCTGACAAGGTTCTTCTTCTTTGCAAAGGGTCAGTCAGCTTGGGAGCAATTTGCCACCCACATACAATTTATATTATGTTTACATTCTCCAAGTAGTGTACAAGTTCATCACTATATCTCAGAGAGCTGACTGTTATTCCCAACATCATCCGCCCCCTGAAGAAAACAGAAACACACCAGGGTACAGGCGGACAACTGAGTGAAGTTTCACATACTCCTTTTGCGTGGATTTATCCTCCCTTTTGGGAAACAGGGAGTAACTCCTCAACCAACTCTGTAAGCATCAGCACTATGTACAAAATGACTGAGCACACAGGCACTGGATCCACACAGCATTATTAGCATTGAGGAGACATTAGCATTGAGGGGTCCCTGTAGGGGCTCTACAGATTCTTCTGGTCAGGGGCTCATAGTAGGGAGCCCAAGATTGGGCTGAAATTGGATTAATTTAAACCCTGCATCTTTCTTATGGGAGATGAGCACTCCCTCCTGGTGATAAGAACTGGTACCTTCCATGCTGCATGGAATTTACCATTTAGTGGATTGTTTTGAAAAGGTACCTCACTCTCCAGATTATACACAGCCTTGAACACAGAGAGCTCCACCCCGCAATTCAGATACCCACTGACGTGACCAACAGCTGGATATTTTAAAATAAGGAATAATCTGCTAATATTTTTCCACACCCGGCACTTCAAGGAGTTTCCTGGATATAATGCAGATGGAATCAAAATGAAGCAAAGTATGACTTGATGAAGAGATCTTACATGTCAAGGAAGGATATGCCTGGTATGGCTGCAGAAATGATCCCAGAAAATTGATTTTGCTGATGCCCGTTACGTGGCAATGGCAGGGCTGAAGAGGAGTGTGGGTGTGGTATGAGGCACACATTACTCTCCCAGTGGATCCTGGGGGCGCAGGCAGCTGGAAGGCACTCTGAGCAGGACCTGACTTCAGAGCTCACTGCTAGATTAAACCTGGCTTTCACTGGGCAAGAAGAAAGATGCACAGTCCTGGCTGGCTGCTAACTAGAAAAACTAGACCAGACCAAGGAAGGGGGCAGCAGCCCAACTATTTCTTGCATCCCACACTATAGAAATATAGAAGAAACTGGCAAATAGGTCCAGCTGTTGAGGATACTTCCTTTGGTTCTGCTCACCCCAGCCATAGAATCTCCAAAACTTTACCATCTTCTCTAATTAAATACGGATTAATTTGAAGAGCATTTAGTATCAGCTCTGAAAGAACACACTGCAATGGCCAATCTTTGAAAGCATAGATTCCTACCCCTCCCCCCACCAACTAGCTGATACAGAAGCAAAATTTTGAAGAGACAAAGTGATTGTCTTCTTAAGGAAAACAGCAATAAATGGGAGAACTTAGTTTACATGTCTCCCTTTAGTAGAGCAAAAAAACACACTGCATCTCAGAAATGAGAATAGATGGTCAAGGAAAGAAGCAGTCAAGAACAGGGGATAAAAGAGAACGCTGAACTTAGGTAATTAGAGAGATCAATGAAAGAAGAGAATAGGAAAAAATGAGCAAAAGTTTGAGAAAATTCACCTAAGATTCCAGGGGAAGGATGAAGAGATGAAAAAAAAATTTTTTAATTTTAAAAACTATGTTTTATATTTTTATTTATTTTGGGAAGAGAGGGAACTAGTGAGAGAAAGAGTGAGCATGGCAAGGAGGGGAGGGGCAGAGAGAGAGGGAGACACAGCATCTGAAGAGCATTCAGTATCAGCCCCAGGCTCTGAGCTGTCAGCATAGAGTCCAACACGGGGCTCTTACTCACAAACCTCAAGATTATGACCTGAGCCGACAGTCAGATGCTTAACCAACTGAGCCATCCTGGCGCCCCTAAAATTGTGTTAATGTTTATTTACTTTTGCGAGAGAGACACACAGAGTAAGAGCATGAGTCAGGGAGGGGCAGAGAGAGAGAGAGAGAGGGAGACATAGAACTGAAGCAGGCTCCAGGCTCTGAGCTGTCAGCACAGAGCCCACTGTGGGGCCTGAACTCAAGAACCATGAGATAATGACCTGAGCCAAAGTTAGGCGCTTAACTGAGCCACCCAGAGATGAAAATTCAAAACTAATAGCTAAAGGCTAATGAAGGCAGGCACAGGCTGGCCAGTAGGCATTATAGGAACACCAGCCAGAAAACAGCCAACATTGGAAAAGAATTATCAAAGGAACCAGTCATTGCCTGTCTTTCCTGAGAAAAAGCTCTGAAGATACATTATCCATTTACCAGTCTTTAAAATATTGTCCTAAGAATATATTCCTGCCATCTAACGAACCAATATTTCCAATAATGATTTCTTAATTAACAGTGATAGATAACTGTCCCAAGCACTGTATCATACAAAATTTGCCTGTACACAGATGTATACAGGGACCTGTGGCATAACTCAGAACACTGCTCAGTCAATATGAGATCAAAACAAGTGGAAAGAGATGGATAAATCAAAACTTTAATGGTATCCTCTCTTAAGGTAATTGAATACAGCTATCTAAACATATATATATAGCCATTCTAATGGCTCAAAAACGTTCAGATCCACCACCAAAGCTCACCCTAACTTGGAGCACTTGTGCGGACACTGGTCACAAGGGCTCCCTAACGTCTCACATTCATGCACTGGAATCTGATGGACACTCAAATGGGTTATTATGTTAATTCAATCAGTGTCCAGTTAAAACCAAATCTTGCAGGCCCAGAAGCAATTCAGACCGACAGACAGCCAAATAGTTGATCTTTGATCTATTACACATCAGTTTTCAATTTAACACTCAGAGGACAAGCTTACTGTAATTATAATCTGTTGTTAGGAGGCAAATCAGCATAACCCCCCATACGGGCAACTTACTTAAGCATTTGGAAAAAAAATTGTGAAGCATTATTAGATGGCTATACATTGAAAGTTTTATAACCTACCTATTAAAACAACAGGCATTTTATTTTCAATTTCCATGAATCTCTAAACAAAAAACTGATCACCTATTAAACCACAAAGGGTATTTTGTCTCTCTATCCACTCATCTTCCAAAAAACAAAATCAGAACTTGCACATAGCCCGTTTCTCTGGCCATATGCCTCTAATCCTTCAGAGATTTACAACTATTTTGTTTACAAAAGAGCAGGGTGCTGTGAAACAAATCAGAAATACAAATGAAAACCACATGTCCACCCACAAATACAGACATACACAAGTCAAGGCACACAAACAAAACTGCAATTAGAGGCAAATCAGTAGTGCTTTATGATGATCTCAAGCCCTAGGAGGGAAGTGTCATAATGCCAATTTTACAGATGAGACTGTTGGCACACTGACTGCCTCAAGGTCACACAGTAAATGGGAGAGATTAGAGTCTACACGTGCCAGATTCTGAAGTTCACACTGGTTGTTAAAATATCAGCAGGATTTCAAAAATAACGAAGACAAATTAAATAAGCATAATTTCACGGACCTGAACATAAACAGAGAAAAAAAAAACATACCTAAGAAAACGAATACCATTTTTCCCAAAGGAAAAATCCATCAGGTTCCTATAGAAAAGACATGTTTTGCCACACTGATTTGTCACAATATTGATCTGTATTTATAACATTATTTTTTCAAAGCACTCTGCCTGAAATTACGACACACACATTTATTTACAAGGGATGATGACATACATTATCAACTTTTAATCTAAAATATTAGACTTCTTTTGCCTCAGGCATTTAGGAGGAGGGGTGGTAAGAAAAATGGGTATCAGAGTAACCGTATGAAGAGAAATTGGGTCAAAATACAGAAGGCAAATGTAAAGAAGAGAGATGCAGAGCAGGGAAACAGAAGTACAGACTTATTTTCTTATTTTATTAAATTTTAATCAAAAACAAATTCATAGAATTGATCAATTTAAACCACTTTCACAATATATTAAGTCATTTTACCTACTAAAATTTCCTCTAGCTGTGGTGACCTATGATTAAAATACATATTCAAAGTTTCAGACACAAAGAGACAAGCTTCAAAATGATAAAACTCTTTTGCTCAAGCCCACCTGTGCTGGGGAATAAATACTGAATTAATGTTGTTAAACTGTGCCACCAAAGGACACCGTAGGGTATACCATAAGTCAGTGAGATTGGAAGGTTCTCTCTTCCAGGCTGATAAAACCCCTTGTCATAAAACCACCTGTCATTTCTATTTCAGACAGACACGTGCACACCTGTACACGTGGACGCGTGCGCGCGCGCACACACACACACACACACACACACACACACACACACACACACACACACACACACACCAAACCCTCAGAGGTGCTGGATCTCATCCAATATTTGCTAGGTAAACAGATCACAGATTCAATTCGCCTGGAGAATCATTCTCTTCCTTTTGAGACAGTTTAGTTTCTGAGAACCTGATCACTGCTCTGCAGGACTTACACAACGGGCTAAGACAAATCCTTCCAGGAGATGTGCTAAATCATCTGAAGAAAGCATTTCACTCTTGGCTTTTCACCCAGCTAACCCTTTTGCGTGGTGGTGTATTTAAAGCCTCACATTCACATCACCATCCAGGAAAACCTACATAATATTACAATGACTAAGAAAAGATTTTACTCTTTAAATGCCAGCTGGTAACCAGCAAGCTCTTTTGAACTTTAAGGAGACAAGATTTGAGATCCTCAAAGGTTACAATGGGCTCCATTCAAACCATAATTATGTGCAGTCAGTTGAAGTAGACAAATGAGTCCTCATTCCTGAAAAAGTTTTTTTAAAAAACTCCACAATGAATTTAAAGTTCATAATAGGCTTAAAAATGACACTAGGAAACCTAGGGGGGAAAATGAAATGCTTTGCATGCTTAAGTGCCATATTTCTTCCAGTTACAAATAAAATTGATGGGGAGAATCTGAGATTTATATTTAACAAACCCTTCCAAGCTCTGTGGACACTTTTCTGACTCACGCTTACAACGGAAAAGCAACTGGGTTTGGGTACGCCAATTATTACCATCAGTCACATGGCAAGGTTTTAAATATTTACCCACCTGAAATGATCCAGATATGAAAGTAAAGTTATCAAAATTAAGTTGAGTGTGTTTTTGCTGAGTTTTAGCTATTCTTTTCCCCAAATTTCCCTGGAGAAAAAATAATTCTGAAGTCAGCCTTCCGGGGAGCTTTCCAAACATACCAGAGGCTCTTCACCACCATTTCCCAGAACTCAGAGAGACCCCTCCACTGAGTGAAGGTGGGTTACAGTCAGTCCACAAGAGGCATCAGCCTCCCATCCTAACAAGATCCAACGTGAAGAGCCAAAGAACAAAGGTGGGGCAAGGAACTTCGGCACTTAAATCACACCTTATTCCATCTCAAAACATCTATGTGTTGCCTCACGGCTCCCTGTCTGTATAAGTTCACAGGAAGGACAGCTTCCACAAGATCAGAAGATACACAAGTCACCACACCTTCCTAAATGTTCCAGGTGGCTCTAGGTGATTAACAGAAGAAGCAGTATGTTGTTTGATTTTGTGTCTTACAGATTTTCAAGACTTGTGTCTGGCAGGAAGGTTATGAGGCATGTGATTCTTTGTCATTATAATGAATGCTAGGTGTCTCGGCCAGATTCCGTCTTTAGGACAAAAGTCCTAAAGGGAGCACTGGTGGCTGATGGCTGGCAGCTGAGCCCTCCTCTTCCAGCACCGATCCAGAGCTCCTCCAATGTGCCTTTCATGGCACTCCTCAAATTAAGAGACACACCTAGCCTGCCATTCATAAGGAGGTCAAACAACTTAACACATATTCAAGTCTTAATGACTTAGTGCCCGCTGGGCACTACACTTTTCAAACTGCCAACAACTAGACACCTCTACCTTCATTTGCTGCTCTACATCGTTTCTCATGCGGTACTGGCTTTCTTCTGTACTGACTGCTGAAACCTGGCTTTGAAAGGACAGCTGCAGTCCAGCATGACAGCTGAGAACTACCTCAAGCTCCCAGTTCCTGCCGGGTTCCTGTGAACCCATTGGGGAGGCGTGGGCACTTAGGTGCACAGTAGTTTGCAAACCAGCCCTGGGTGATTTCTGATTCAAAAGGTCTCATGCACTGGAAGGAATTTCCCCTTCTTCATGGGCGAGCCAGAGCTGGCGACTGTTGGGGGCACAAATAAGACAAAGGGGTATATTTAAAGTCATAGGCATTTGCCTCATTGTGGGACAATCCTCAAGGGTCATTCCAGTTTCCCAGCTCCCAGGAAGCATCTGAGACCTCTAGAGCAAGCACACTGCCTGCCAGCTTCTCCCTCCACCAGTGCTGTCCCTTCCTCTCTGCCCTGAGCTGATTCCCAGAATGTTCCACAGTGAATGTCCTGCATGCTGGTCTGCAACCTGCCACGCGCATCTCGGGAAACCGGACCTGTGACAGCCACTTAAGATGAAACAGTCACAAATGCGAGAAAATGCTACACCCTCCAGCTAGACAACTGAAAATTTACTGTAGGTAACATTTGTTTATTCAAATCATTTTTGAGTTTTGTTTGGGGCTGCATAAACGCTCAGCAACTTAATCGCACTGGTTTTCCTAAAAATCCAACAACATCGAAAACGGCACTGTATAAGGCCGCCTGAGTGGCTCCACCAGTTGGGCAGCTGACTTCAGCTCAGGTCATAATCTTGTGGTCCGTGGGTTCAAGCCCCGCATCAGGCTCTGTGCTGACAGCTCAGAGCCTGGAGCCTGCTTCGAATTCTGTGTCTCCCTCTCTCTCTGCCCTTCACCCGCTCATGCTCTCTCGCTCTCAAAAATGAATAAATGTTAAATGAAAAATTAAAAAAAAAAACAGCACTGCATGAACTCTGTTCCACAGCTGCTGGGGTCTTTTGGAATTTTATTTCGGTGGTGGGTAGACTGTCCATATGTTACACCTGACTGAGGATACACTGGAGCTAAAAAGAGCCTTCATCCTTTGTGTTTTCCATGATAGTTTTATCTATAACAATGACACGAAGAATTTCTAAAAAGCTACTCTTAGAGATACACTTTATTTTAAACATACCCACTCAAAGGGAAGCCCCATGAGGAAGAAACCTGTCCATAGTGCCCTACTGCCTACAGTGATGTGGAGCAAATTCTAGGAATTCGATAGTTGTATCTGTTGTTGAATAAAAAAAATCTCTGAAGTCCAGTTTTTACACTGTCTTTAAGGATGGTTACTCTTCTGCCATCTAAGTACAGGACAGAATTCACTAATCTCTTTTGTAAGATCGGTTGCGATTATTGTGACATATTTAGATTTGAAAACAAACGCTCCCCCAAACAGATGTGCTCTGCTGATGAGAAATGGCAGGAGGCCATCCCCAGTAATAGAGTAACGTATCCATAATGTACCTTAGGGGCACATTTCGATGTTAAAAGTTAAAGAAATAAATAGTGATTTTTTTTTATTGCTGTCACTAGTACAGTACCACAAGTTGGAAAATGCAAGAAATGACTGCCTATAAATTTACCGTATGTTATGAGCACTGTTTTAAATGGCCATGAAGCAGGTGTCTACTAGAGACTTGTACAAAGCTAAGAGGTTCATAAAAATATAAATGAACAGTGGAGCTCTGTCTTAGATCTTATAATTTAAGATCTGACAGGACACACGGTTTTAATTTGAAGAATACACTAAATCGCACCAACAACTACTATAAAGATAATTACACGCAGTCTATCAGTTTGTCATAATAACTAATTAAGACAGCCTGTTGTGTTACTATTGTTGTTATTAAAGTTATTCAGAAGAAAAGGGCAAAAGCTGGGTGAATAAGACTTAAAATTAATATAACCAGAACCAGAATGAGAAAATAGCTTGCCATCAAGCTCATCTACTGGGATAAGGAGCAGAAACCGATTCTCTTTAAAGGATGACCACTGGTTGAATTAATCAACGGTTTGAGGGTAGCAGGTGCAGCAGGTATCTAGCACCGAATTCTACAAAGAGCTACAACTGAATGCAGTTTCATACCTACACTTGAGAAATGCGCTGCTTGGCCCCAAAATGAGTCCACCAGGTTATCCTCTAGCATCCGGAAGGGGACTGCTTCCAATCAGACAGAAAAACTACAGGAAGAAAATGAGATGTTCTCATGAGAGAAACAAGGCTAGTTCGGAAAGGCAAGGTCACATCTCAATCTGCCTCCGTTTCATTTCTTACCCCCTATCCTCAATTTTCTTATTCCATCCAGGAGAGAAAACTGATTCACAGTAAAATGGCAGACTGGAATGTCTCCTCCCATCCCGTTTCAAACCTTAAAATCCTACTTTGTACCACTTAAGACTTCTCAGACATTGGTGGTTGGAAAATGCCACTGAAGTTGTACTGAACACAGGATTTTATCTAGCATGGTGGATGAGGGCCAGCAATTCACGGTCACTGGCCTGAGTGTGAATCTCCTCATCTATCTGGGTGACTGAGGCTCCCCTAAGACCTACCTTATTGAGTTATTATTCAGATTAAATGAAATAATCTATTCAAGTGCTGAACACACAGCGCTCGATAAACAAATCAGCATCTGGAAGAGGAGCGCCAGCCCAGCAGTGGTAGAGACCAGGACAGGATGTTGCCTGGCATCGTACCAACCAGTGGGGATTGAAAAATCAAACAGCCATGGTTCTTGGTCTGTGTAACTATATTCTGTTGGGAAAGATAAATGAAAAAGGTAAACAAATGGATAAATAAATGCAAGAATACATTTGCAATATATAAAATACGTAGAGAGTGCACGTGGGAATCGTGAATTTTGCAGACATGGTCAAGGAGGGCAGCATGGAAAAGGGGCATTTGAGGAGGGTCTCCAAGAATGGGTGAGCACTTGGAATAGCCAGTCTGAGAAAAGCAGAGAGCACACCCCATATCTGGAGGCATGAAAGACGACAAGTGTGTAGGGCCACTTAGGACCTAATTAGACCTTAGGGTACTACGTCATTAGGGTCAGGCTATGAAGGGGTCCTCTGGGAGGATCTCACCTTTTGTCTGATTTTGTCCTCTAAGTCAGTGGCAGCGAAACTTTTATATATATCAAAATATATTTATTTTTAGAATGTATATGGTGATATTTCACTATTATCTCCATAGTTTAGCTGAGGGACCTTGCACATGCTTCAATTTCCAGAGTAGAGATAATGACAGCATCTTTTTTTCATAGTGGTGTTATGAGGATGAGTTCGTATAAGCAACATTTTTAGAACAGTGTCCAGAATTTAGTAAATTCTAAATACAAGGTAGCTATTATGACAGTCTTGTAAAATACATTCCCCAAACTTGGTAATGAAGGAATTTATGGCTCTGGGCCTAAATTCTGCTTATCACTAACTAGATGATGGCCATTAGAGTTATAACCAATCCCCCAGGAAAACAAGTAGACCAAAGGAAAGAGTTACATTTCCACATGCCCTCACCAAGTAGTTAAATCACCATTCAGTTTCATCCACTTGTCTTTCAGTAATCTTTTGTTAGTTTCACCCAGAGAATTTTCATTTTTGCTGTCATTCAGTTCTTAAAATGAATCAGAAAATACTAAAATTTTATATGTGTATTTTTTAAATGTTTATTTTTGAGAAAGAGAAAGAGAGAGTGCACAAGTGGGGAAGGATCAGAGAGAGGGAGACACAGAACCCCAAATAGGCTCCAGGCTCTGAGCTGTCAGCACATTTCCCAACTCATCAGAGGGGCTCAAACCCATGAACTGGGAGATCATAAGCTGAGTCCAAGTCAGCCGCTCAATCGACTGAGCCACCCACGCATCCCACCAAAATTTTATATTTTTAACAAAAGGTAGAAAAATTACTGAAAATGTTACCATTTGAAAGACTTTGAAGTAGGTTTATAAAATTGTTTCTGTGTTTTCTAAATGATATAGAATTTCTAGGAAACACAAGTAGTATTTGGCAACAAAACTCAATTAATAAATTCATTTCCAAAGTCTCATTTCCAAATGTTCGGAGCATGGCAGAAGTTTATTTTTTAAATCACTTTTGTTTTCACTTTTTTATAATGATAAGAAACATCAAGTACAATTTTTCAAAACCTTTGCTGGAAATCTGGTGGCACTCTCTTGTCACTACAGAAAAGGTCAGCAAACGTGGAGCCATCTTCTTAGGAAAAAAACAGGATATTCATCTTTAAGTTTGACAAGTCTTCGGGATGCTTTCCTCAAGATAACCAGAGAGTCTTCACATTGCTCAGAAAGAACTCACCGTCATTTCCCAACTCATCACAAAATACTGTCAAGATTCTACAATAATTTAACAAGTTCTATTCTTTCATAAAATAAGGTATATTGATGCAAGGTATATAAGGTTCTCAACTTTTAAAGAGTTCAATCTTGAAGGCTTGAGAAATAAACTTCCGGTAGGTGGTTTCTCATTAAACTTACCCTGAAAAAATTATTTGTTCCCCCATCAAAATGGCTGCTCCCTCAGTGATTACACTCACATAGATTTATGGTTTATAGCTGAGAATTTATCTTCTCTGACTTCCCTTCAAGGGCTCATTGAAAGAAAAATTCAGTCCTTGTGGAAGATTTGCCCATGTCCCCCAATACTG
The DNA here is from genome assembly GCF_006229205.1 of Suricata suricatta. Taxonomy (NCBI): domain Eukaryota; kingdom Metazoa; phylum Chordata; class Mammalia; order Carnivora; family Herpestidae; genus Suricata; species Suricata suricatta. The sequence goes on along the minus strand of NC_043700.1, from coordinate 30,619,817 downwards.
TGATACTCTTCCCCTCTAAAGGTGAGGTCTCTATCCCCTCCCTCAATCCAGGTGGGCTGATGATGGCCTCAATCTGTACAGTATGACGGAAGTGATTCCTGAGGTTAGGTCATAACATTCTATCTTCAGTGGGGTTCCTTTGTCAGATTCTCTTGGAACACTCGCCCTACGGAGCTTCATCTTGGTGTGTGTCCACTCAGAATCTCAGTGCCTAGTTGTGAGAAGCTAAGCCACACAAAAAGGCCATGTGTATGCTTCCAGTGTACCCGTCACATGAATGTAGAAATTTCCAGATGATCCCAGCCCCAACCATTCTTGTCATCTATAAGTATTCAAAGATATCCCTGCTGAGGCCACAGACCTCATGAAGCAGAGACAAGCCACTCCCACTGCACCCGGCTCAATTCCTGACCCAAAGAATCCAAGAGCGCTAAAATGGTGGTTGTCTTGTGCCAGTACATTGGGGATGGTTTATTATACAATGGTCAGTGCAACAGATCTTTATATATTTCACTATCAGAACATAATCTAGGGATGCCTGGGTGACTCAGTCAGTTAAGCCTCTGACTTTGGCTTGGGTCATGATCTCCCCATTTATCAGTCCGAGCTCTGCATTGGGCTCTGTCAGTGGGGAGCCTGCTTAGGATCTTCTGTCCCCTTCCCTCTGCCCCTCCTCTGTTCATGCTCTTTCTCTCAAAAATAAGCAAACATTAAAAACACACACACACACACACACACACATAACCTAACAAACAATCTAAGTTCTGAGATGCTGAAACTTCTGTACTTTTACCCAACTATCAGTAAAAAAAGTTCTGACATGGTACAGTTTCTTCAAACCCTCATTCCTTGAAAGCTTCGATATTTTTTACTATCTGCTTTCCAACAGTATTCGCCAGCAAAGGAATGCATTTCAATTGAGTGTCAGAATATTTGGGCCATATTACTTGGCCATTTTTACCAAAGAAAGGGAAATAAACTTTTTTCCAGTGGTATATAGCCAAATATCTCTGGCCTACAGGAGCCTCGAATAAGCTTCTAAGCATTTATCATCAAAAATAGTGAAATTTTATAAACTACTGGACTGAATGCTGATTTTAAACATTGCGAGGGGAAAACAATTGGAGGTCTGTTTTATAGTTCTGAAGACTTGTTTTCTTATGAAGAGTTTAAACACATACTGTCAGAAATATGTAATGTAATTCATATACCCATCACTCAACTTCACCAATTATCAACACAAGGCCCACCATTCCTAATCTATATTCTACACACTTCCCCCACACTCCCAGGGTATTTTGATGCTAATCCCAGACATCACATCATTTCCATAAGCACTTCTGTCCGCATCTCTAACACAGGGGTCAGCCAACTACAGCCTGCAGGTCAAATCCAGCCAGCTGCCTGCTCTTATAAATAAAGTTTTATTGGAGCACAGCCACACTCAGTCAGTTATTCATGGTCTATAGATGCTTTCATCGACAGAGTTGAGTGGTTATGAGAAAAGCTATGGCCTCAAGCCTAAGTATGGTGAAGCCAAAAATTTTTACTATTTGGCCCTTATTCAGGAAAAGCTTGCCAAACCCTGCTCTAAAAGAAAAAAAATTTTTTTTAATGGTAACATAATCTGCCTTGTTAGTGATTATAGTTCCATATTTACCTTCGTAATATGGTAATATCATCAGGGTAATGGCTTCATGCAATGATTGGGTAGGAGTTTTAGTGTAAACTAAAGGTAGAATTTATAAATAACTGGAGTCAAATCAGGTCACTTTAAAATGATCTGCCTGACTCTCTAACCGGATTTGATTGTTACTGTTTTTCCTCACAAGACAGAACACAGGGAGCAGGCACTGAGACCTGAAGAAGCGCATCTCTGCCATTTTCTTCTGGCTTCGTCTGTGCTCACCTCATTAGAGCTACTTCCAATGTGCTCTTTGTCTGCAGGAATTGCTAGGACCCACCTCACATGGACCAGTTAAAACCAGAACATCACTCAGCAGTCCCCTGCGAGCCCCCAACCCTCCTTTTCCCATGCACCACGGGACGGTTCTACCTGTAGCCTGAGTGTGCACGCATGTCAATTTGCATTTTACGTATTTTAAAAGCTTGATATCTTTTATTATTTTCTAGATGCAACAGAGATTTGATGAAGCTTGATTCAGGCACCATGGATAATCACTATATAGTATGCTCTGTGTCTTTTTATGAACTTGAAACATTGCACAAAAAAAGATATTTTGCTCTGCACCCCCAAGACGTCTATACAGCAAACCCTACTTTGAAGGCCTGTGCAGGAATTTTATCACTCTATTCATTTACACTTAAAACATCTGCAGTGCCCAAGCAAATAGATCAATGAATTGATAAGCTACAGCGATGTGGTAAATTTAGTCTGTATGCTCTGTGGCTAGAGACAAATGGGCCCATGTTTTCACTCCTCAAAGTGTCACTCTATCTTATACATCACATGACCTAGTTTGATTACATTTTTCCCTGAACCAAATAAAAGATGACCCAGGTAAGCTTTATCTCCCACAATACAAAGTGTTGTTTTTTTTCTGGGAAGTATATTAAATTGAATACTGATATTAATTACAGGGGGGGAAAAAAAGCCACACTATCTCCAGATAAATGTGTGGCAATTTCATACCACTGGAGTTGTTTCCAGTACAGTAGGAAAGAATTGTATTTTTTACTCTCAATTGTCAAATGAGAATGTTACAGGCTAGGAAATTTGCTGACAGCCGTAAGGCAAGTCAGTGGTCAAATGTGGCTCATCCAGGAGGATAGGAAAAACTGAAAACATCACTCACGGACTTCTCACTCCTAACATCAGTTCACTTCTTTGATTTATATTCTTCTATCTACTGTACTATTATGGAGGCTTAATATTCAAACGCTCTTTTATTTAAGAGAATTTTTTAATGTTTATTTTTGGAAGAGATATAGCATGAGTGGGAGAAGGGAAGGGAGACACAGAAACTGAAGCAGGCTCCAGGCTCTGAGCTGTCAGCACAGAGCCCGACGTGGGGCTCGAACTCACCAACTGTTTTAGATCATGACCTGAGCCAAAGTCAGACACTTAACCAACTGAGCCAGCCAGGCACCCCTCAAATACTCTTTTAAAGCCTAAAAGTCACTGTGTAGGGATACAGAGACATCTATTTGGAGTCTCAACACCACTAGGTTGAATGAAAAAGTCCATTATAGTTAAAAAGAAAAAAGATTTATTAACTCTCTATGATGTGCTACATAGATGAATAAAAAACAATCCCTTAAAGTTTCATACAAATTTACAGAAATAGGCACTCTATCAATTGCAACTTAATATAGAAAATGCCTATTTAAGTACTGGCTTAGGCGAAGAGGGATTCCTTCTGCTCAGTGGAATCATTAGAAGAATTTCCGGTGGGGCTCACCTTTGAAATGGGCTTAGAGGTGACGTAGGAGTTCATCAGCCTGATAGAAAGGTCAGGCAAATCTGTGTCCTGGACTATGCATAGCTGAGGAGTTGTGACAAGCTCATGGCGTGTTTTTGTGATTGAAGTGTAAAGAACACAGTGGATGGTGCTGATGGATGAAACAGCAAGACTCCACAGAGGTCAGATTACATTATCAAGGAATGTGCATTCCAGCTTAAAGGCAACCGAGAAATGCACTCAATTTGAGAATAATAAAAATGAGGCTTTTAGAAATAGATTTCTGGGGCACCCGGGTGGCTCAGTTGGTTAAGCATCCAACTCTTGATATCAGCTCACATCATGATGGGTTCGAGCCCCGCGTCAGGCTCTGTGCTGACAGTGTGGAGCCTGCTTGGAGTTCTCTCCCTCTGTCCCTCCCCTACTCAAGCCGTTGCTCTCTAGCAAAATAAACAAACTTAAAAATACTTCTTAAAAATTTAGAAAGATTAACTGGACTACGGGATGTGGGAAGGTAGCCTGATCTTGCTCTGGTACCTCGTATTACAAGATTCTACCTTGAATTTATGAAGCTATTGTTTTTCTTAGGTCTATAAATCACTTTGGCAAACACCACAGTTATTTTAAGCATTTTGCTGAGAAATGAAATTTCCAGATCAAGAAACCTCACTGTGAGGGGGCACTGTGGAATGGAGCTAGGAAGCAAGCCACCGCGATTCCCAGCCCCAGGAACAAGCTCACTCTGGCTTTCCATGGAAGCCCTTCTTCATTCTTTCAATATCGTGACTCCTCTGATTTGGGTAAAATTCTATTTCCAACTCAATACAATGCTGTAAATTTAACTGCGCTTGGAAAGCTTCCCTTTTGAAGCTGGTATAGTTGTGTTCAATAGTTAAGTAAGCTTTTAAATCATTTCAAATTGAACCTAATATAAAAGGCCAAATATTTAAGAAGCCAGGGCTGTCTATTGGGCAAATATTTACACAATCTTTAAAACATTCAATATTTATTCATCCAGCCATAATTGTCATTTCCAAGACATTAGTCGATGTAAATACATGTTAACTGGAAACAGGGGGTTAGAAATGACTCTGGAAGAAAAACAGCTCTTACCCTGGTAACTCTTCTGACTTTTATTTACCTGGAGTTTAATATACTACAACTTAAGTATTTTTTAATTTAAGAAGTTCCATTACAATCACGTCATAGTTGCACCAACCCAGACGCCCCTCCCCCCACCAGGACTGTTGAAATTTACTATGTGCAGGTGCAGAAGTTTAACACTGTGCCACTGCCAACAACTGTCCCCTTACATCATGAAGGAAACCTGGAGCATTTTCAACACTGTACCTGGGAGATACTATTTGTACAGGTCAATAAAAAACAGATCAAGAGGCCCGGGTAGCTATAATGAGTCCATTTTTATTTTTGTTAGCACTGGTTTTATTTAGTAGCATCAGATATATTCTTGCTAGAGATATATTTGGCTTGCAACACTGGGGGGTGAGGGAGAAAGGGAGCTGAGGAACTTAATTAAAGACATCCTCCCGCCCAAACCTACCAGCAAAATGAAATTTCTTAACACTCCCTATTATTCAGCAGTAGAAAACAATAACACAGACCACTTAAGATTGTTCCCAGAGTTAAGAAAATATGTCTGAAAAAGATTCTTCCCTCTGCCGATAATAAGAGCAACGGTTCATATTTTGCACCAGTAATGAGCTTCCGTTAAACACACACACACACACACACACACACACACACACACACACACACACACACACACGAATTATTGTTAAGCTAGGTTCTACTTCCCTTGAAAGGAAGAGCACAGAGATGAGTAGAGAGAGCCCTCCACCGAGGAATAGCTCTGGCTGGCTATAGCATAATAAACTGCTGTTTACCTTTTGGATTCTATTTATGCCACATGCACATTGTTCATCATTATTAAATGATCCTTTTTTATCTTTCTATGACAGTTACATATTTTAACAGGTGACAGTTTGCCTTTATAAGCAGCAAAACACTGGTTTATTAGTATGCTTGTGTGGCATAAAATAGAGTTCATTTTTTACTGAAGTAACTGGAGGAAAGAAACATCAATTGTGCAGGGTTCTGAATAGCTCAATGGGTATAGAAGGTACTGGCAATAAATTAAGATAGGTTTGCTTTATTTATGAGTCTTAGGTATTCCTTCACAGTTGCTGCTGTGCATGAATTTTAAGTGGCCCTTTGATGGGCAAGTCCATCTGAAGCAGTATCATAAACTTACATAGTTTCACAATTAATTGCTTCTCTGTAGTAAACTCAAGGAAGAGTATAATTCTACTACTCAGAACATTCTTCCTGTCCCCTGACTAGGCTGTCTGAGAGAGAGAGTGAGAAAGAGAAAGGGAGGGGGGGGAGGGAGAGGGAGGGAAGGAGAGACAGAGACAGACATTGACATTATAATACCAATGAGTCACTGAAATGGCAAAGTATGTTTCTTATCAGCTTTAGATTCCAGCAAACCCCAACACAACTCACTCCAGAAATGGACAGTGACATCCTGGGTGTCTCTTTGAATGAGGATCTGGGCCAGTTCCTTAGCCCCCTGACAGAGGCTGTGGGCCCCTGGGTACCCAAAGCAAAACACCATCCCCAGCAAATAGCATGTCAGAATCTCAACTGCCACAGACTTCATAGGCCATTGTTCATGTTTATATTTAATAGTAAACCTAAGTAAAATCCTGCCTACAAATAATGCTTTGTTGTACGTGCTTTGGGGAGAAGGCAAACAGCCCATCTAGCACAGAATGCCAACATCAAGCACTGCCAACAAAGCCCAAGTTAGTAGATCACTTCTATAGCTGCTTGTAGGAAGCACCTCATTGGGTAAAATATGGCCCTTTCGAATGATGGACGCACCAGAGGTGTCTACCGTGCACAGGTGTGGTGCGGGGTGAAGATAATGGGCCTGGCTGGTAGATTAGTTATTTGTCTCTCACCTGACAGGTGAACTGTTCTCTCTGCATTTTCGAGGAGACATAACTACACCTGTCACTCCGAAGGCAAAGCTCATGCACGAATACCACTGCCAGATTCCTGATGGTTATGATTTCATTCTCAGGGGTCAGGCGTTTGGCAAGTCGATGCCATGGAAGGAAGCAGGTGTTTTCTAATTAAAATCTTAAGGGACAACCATTTATTTTATCTAAGCAAGGGTTTGGTGAGGAAAGGGATAAGGGCTATTTCTTCTCTGGTAAGTTTAAAAGGGAAAAAGAAAAGAAAATCCCAGTAACAGAGAAAGCAGCCATTAACTCTCCCAATATGCATACCTCTCTCCTCCCTCTTCCTTACCTCATCTACCTTTTCACCAACGTACACACACACACACACTCGGGCCTGGAGGATATGTCTTATACATGTTTTCATTATAGCTCTTAAAAAAAAAAAAGATCAGTCAGCTTTTTGCACCCTTCTCTCTCGCTAAAGTTGCTTCTGCCCTTTGAAAATATGAAAGCCCTTGAGTGGTTTTATATTTTCAAAGGGTAAAAGTGCTAAAGCGCACTTCTCTATTTCAGAAAGGAGGAAAAAAAGTAAATCAGTCTGCCTAAAGTGTTCACTTGGAAAAGGCAAAACCGAACCATCAATGTGATGAGAAGTAGCTATGGCACCTGGAGTTACACCGAAACAGCACTCAGGAGTCCAAGGCTGGAAAACAAAACAATGCACTGCCTCCGCCCCCACCTTTGTGGCGCCTGTTTCTAACGGAGCAACGCTTCTCTAACTACTGTCGCAATGATGAACATCTGGCCACTGTTAACTTCCGCCCTGGATGCTGCTGCAATGTTGGTAAAACCTGAGCCCAGTCCCCACGCCCTGTCACCCTCACCACCAGCCGTCCACCGCCATCCACCTGCTCTCCTTACCCGGAAGGCTCGTCCCCGGTGTGTATGGTGTCTTTCCCTTCTGCAGTCCAGTCTGTCTTTAATGCACTGCTTCTTCTCTCCGCCTTCCCAACACCACTATTAGACATTACTTTACGGATGTGTGGGTGGCTCAGTCAGTTCAGCATCCGACTCTTGGTTTCAGCTCAGGTCACGATCTCATGGGTTCATGGGATCGAGCCCTGAGTCAGGTTCACAATGACCTTGCAGAGCCCACTTGGGTAATCTCTCTCCCTCTCTCTCTCTCTCTCTGCTCCTCCCTTGCTCATTCATATTCTCTCTCTCCCTCTCTCTCAAAATAAACAAAACAACAAAAAAACTTTTTAAAAAAGTTAGTGGGGTGCCAGAGTGGCTCAGTCAGTTAAGCATCTGACTCTTGACTTCAGCTCAAGTCATGATGTTACAGTTTGTGAGTTCAAGCCCCACATCAGGCTCCACACTGACAGCGTGGAGCTTGCTTGGGTTTCTCTCCCTCTCTCTGCCCCTCCCAGTCAGTCTCTTGCACATGCTTTCTCACTCACTCAAAATAAATAAATAAACTTAAAACATATTTTTAAAAACGGGGGCGCCTAGGTGGCTCAGGTAGGTCATGATCTCATTCATGAGTTCGAGTCATGCACCGGGCTCTGTGCTGACAGCTCATAGCCTGGAGCCTCCTTCAGATTCTGTGTCTCCCTCTCTCTGCCCCTCTCCCATTCACAATCGGTCTCTCTCAAAAATAAACAAAAAATGTTTTTGATATTTAAAAAATATGGGGCTGGACTTCAGAACTTAATACTTCAGAACAAACAACAGTTACGTCTCCCAAGGACATCTGTGTTTTTCCTTTCTCTGTGAAATAAAGGTTATGTCTCCTGTTCACTGCACAGCCTCAGGGCTGGCCAGCCAGGGGAAAAGTATTTCTGAGGAAAAGGAGTTTTGCACTTATTGCACTTTGCAGCCCTGCCTGTCCTGTCTCCCAAACACTCTGAAAATTCATCACTAAGCCTGGGTGTCATTTCCTCTGGTAAACTCCCACTTCCAAGATTTGGACGGGTGAGGGAGGGGAGAGGAAGTTGCTCTCCGTGGGGTCAGAGCACCCTGTGATATCTCCTTTCCTGCATTTCCCACAATGCATCGTTAAGGTTAATTCCGGCATCTCCCTCAGTAGACTAAGATTCATGATGGCGGTTGCACTAGCTTTTATTTCTAGAGCCCAGTTTCTAACACAGTGACTCAAACAGTGAAAGTAGTAATGGATATAACTTATTTTGTACCAGAATGATTTTAAGTAGTTTGCATGTGTTAATTTAATTAATCCTCAAACTATCTCCATACAGTAGGTCCTATTACGTATCCCCATTTTACTGGTAAGGAGACTTTAACACAGAGGGGTTTAGCGATTCTCCTATGGCCATACAGGTAATAAGTGTTAAAACTGAATTCTAACTCTAATAGTCAGAGTCTAGGAACTATTCTTCACTGCCTTTCAAAAATATGTACTTAATAAGTATACTCAAATGTTTTTTGGAAGAATTAAATTCAGATCATTTATAAGTTATATGATTCAAGAAGAGTTACTTTAATATCTTCCAATTTTATTTCTTTTCCTATAATCTCAGTTTCTTCCTTTTGAGGCTTAGAAAACAGGGGGGCTCTATAATCTGGCTAGCACTATGTATGGTTGTGTTAAATACATGTTAATTCTCCTACCTAGATACCCATTAATGGGACTAATTCTCTTGGTGAGTCTTGGGCAATAAAAGCCCAGTTAGAAATGCAGGTACCTTATTTTTACCGGAGGTGATCATTTGGCCTATAATTAATATTCCCAACTATTATCAGTTCCTACATCAACTCATGCATAATCTTTGCTCAAAGCAAAGTCAGTCATACATAACACCGACTCCATGACAGAAAGCTTACTGTTGCAATGGTCCCCTGACGTGCAGGAAGCATCAGTTACGTCCTGAAACAGCAAAGACTCAGGCGAGTCAGGGCCCAGTCCCAGCCAGCTCAAGCCCAGTGAAGTGGGCTTACCGGCGCCCACCAGAGCCCCAGAGAGCCAGACTTCATCGTTTCCTAGCTTGCTGCTTCCGCTCCCAAAGGGGAAAACAGAGCTGGCATTCAAGGACGCTACACATGAGGAAACATTGTAACTGATCAGCTGCTGATACCAGAGACAACAGCCAAGGACAGAACCAAAGAATGGATTCCAACGCACATCAGATTAGGGAACCGCGAGCAGAGCTGGTCCCGAAGAGGGGTCCGGGAAAGTTACTCTGGAGCACCTACTAGAGCTGGGTCTAAAGGGAGTATTCTATGCAAAGAATCCTGGAGACTCATGTGAATCACCATTATAACCTCGGAAGGCACCTTGGTATGACACAGAAAAGAACATATGTGATGGCGGTGAACTCACCTATGCTTCAAATCCTCCCCTTCCACTACTACAGGTATGGCCTTAGGAAAGTACCTGGGTTTTAATTTCCTTATATACAAGACAGATAATAATGCCTACCTCATACAGTTACTGTAAGAAGCATATATATGTCAAGCATCTACCATAACGAATGACACATAGCAGACATTCACATGATCATATACAATTAGCAAGCCATAGCTCAGTTAGCACACAAATATTCATTGTAGCTGATAACTATCCATTCATTCATCTACTCATTTATTCCTTGATTTAGTAAAATGTCCCAAACAACAGGAATGTGATGATTCAGGAAACAACAAGCCTGTCATCAAGGTGTTTTGTAACGAAACATAATCAGACATTTGACTCACTACACAGACGACTACCAGCTCTGATACCATGACAGACACGCACACACCGGGGCAAACGCATTGGTAGATGAGGACTCGTGGAAGCCGTCACTCTCGAGGTGAGGACTCTAGCTAAGAGAGGTGGCGGTAGTGAAGGAACAGATGCGTTGAGAACATGTTAAGACACCGATTGCCAACAAATATGGTCTTCAGATTTTTATTTTCTTCATCTTAATTACTTCAGATGCATTTTATTAATAAATCAGTTTAAGAAGGTGGGAAGGGGACTTGGCAAAGACTAATTGCTCTAATCTTAATTAATTTTGCCTATGAAAATCCCCTGTAATTGTTTGCTTCTGTCCAAGAAAAAAAAACTACAGAATAGGAATGTATGTAATGATGATCGCTCTTGGCTAACTACAGACAGACTTCACCAGAGCCGAGATGGCCTGCACCCGCATATGAACAGTGAATATTCCAAGTAAATGTATCCCTACTTTAATCTAAGTCTACTAGAGTTAGAAGAGCTCATTTTAGCCAAGGTCTGATTCATTCTGATGCTGAGATGAAATCCATGCATGGTAACATACCACGTAGAGAAAAACCTTCTTTCAGGGGCACCTGGGTGGCTCAGTCGGTTAAGTGGTTTGACTCTTGGTTTCTGCTCAGGTCATGATCTCACCATTTGTGGATTGGAACCCCGTGCTGGGATCTGTACTGACAGTGCAGAGCCTGCTTGGAATTCTCTGTCTCCCCTCTCTCTGGACCTCCCCCTCCTGGTCTCTCTCTCAAAAATAAAAATAAATTTAAAAAAGGAAAGAAAAGCATTTCTTCAAAGTCGTCTTGGGACTGTTCAAAAAAAAAAAAAAAAAAAAAACCCAAATTGGCATTCTGAATTTCAAAGTGGTAACCAAATCACATACCATCCTAGTGCTGAGAGATTAAAAAAAAAAAAAAAAAAAAAAGATTGGACATCTTTTATTTAGTCAGCTCAGTGAACACAAAGAGCTCACTGCCAGCGGTCGTGGGACACTATGACCACAGTGGGTGCAACCACCATCCCCCGGGAGTTGTTGGAAAAGAACAAATACGTGCTATTTTCACACTTGTCCAAAGCACTGAAGATAAGTCACAGGGATACTCAGAATCTCCTACCAAGAAGGCAACACTCTGAAAAGACAGGAACAGAAGAACTCAAGCATGTGGTTTATACCCAGATAATTTGTTGTTCCTCTTCCAAAATGGTAGAGACAAAGAGGAACCAACGGGGGTTTACAGACTAACAGAGGCACCATGAGGAATGTGGCTTCTACCTGGAGAATGCCTCTGAGCAGTTGGGGACCTATTGGGATTTTCGGTTCCCTTTCATACTTACCTGTCTTTTCAGATTTTTTATAATAAACACGTAACATTTCCAAATGAAGGGGAAAAAATACTTTCACCTAAAAGAACTACTTAGAGGAAATACAATTAAACTTCCCTGGACTCCTGAGTTGCATGAATTTGACCATTTAGCCTGTTCATGACTTCCAGGACGGAAAAGAGAATGCCAGCTCCTAAAACTCCCACTGCTAGGCCTGCTGGCTCACTGGCTGAGGTTCCCGGATGTTCTCCCGCCTTGAAGCTCCCTGCAGTCAACAGCTGAGTGAAGGGGGCACTGAGAGTTCACCTCCATGACTTGCATCAAAGAGCAGGTCAGAATGCTTCTTTCAGAACTGCAATCATCACAGGGCCTTGGGCCAAAGGGTTATTATATACAGCCGGCACCCGCTTATCTCCAGGCCTTTTCCTATAATTTCCCATTTTTGAACCCTCAACTCAAATACCCAGGATCCTTAAGTTCTCTGCTGATAAGACAAATTCCCAACCATCCAGACTCATTCAATCAGAAATCCAGTATGCTTTTAACCTAGAAAAACATCCCTGACATGGGACCACTAAACACTTATTCCAACTTCTTTAGCTAATTTAGACTATGATAACAGCAAATATTGTGGAAGAGTGTTATCATTCCCGTAGGTTTTCTGTTTTGTTAGGTGGTAGCACAATGATTTCACCAAAACAAAGTATACACCTAAATGGTGGTTTTGCAGCTAAAATGCCTTAAAACCTAATTTACACCAAACATGGCACTGTGCTAGGTGTTGAGAAGATACAGTAAAATAAAAAAATAATCTCTGACCTCAGTGGTAAAAATCAGGACCAAGAAACACTTATAAAAAAAAAAAAAACTAGAATAAGGTCTGATTGATGCAGAACCAGAAATGATGTCAAGGTATGGAAATACAGCATTCAACAAGAAGAATTTAATCTCTAGGAGAGGGGGGGATTCATGGATAGTGGTCTGTGAAGGCGGGTTTGATAAAAAGGCCAAGAACAATGGCACAGAGATGTGAGTCTGCAGAGCATGCTTGGGAAATACCCAGTGTCCGGATGTGAAGTGAAGGTCATTGTTAACAGGGGATTCAACCAGTCTAAGATTCTTGAATCTGCCACATACATCTCTTCACCTTTCTTCCAGTGTCTTTGTATTAGTTCATATTCTGAACAATGTCTAATAGGTTAGCTCTTTGTGGAATGGATAACAAAAGGTGTTCGGGAATAAGCTCAAGAAAAAAAAAGAGCATCAGGGACCACCCAGCTGTGTGACCCTGGGCAGTGCATTTAAATTCCACAAATCTCAGGGCGTCTGGATAGCTCAGTTGGTTGGGCATCTGACTGTGCCTCAGGTCATGATCTCACAGTTCGTGGGCATGAGCCCCGCATGGGTTCTGTGCTGACAGCTCAGAGGCTGGAGCCTGCTTCGGATTCTGTCCTCCTCTCTCTCGGCCTCTCCTCTCCTCACAGTCTGTGTGTGTGTGTGTGTCTCTCTCTCTCTCTCTCTCTCTCTCTCAAAAATAAACAAACATTTAAAAAAAATTCCACAAATCTTAGTGGTCATGGGTAGGCTAATACGATGAGATTAATCAGATAACATCCTACAGCCCTTCCTTTACAAACCCCAGTTTCGTTCAATATTTTATCAGATATCTATTAAGTAAAAGAACATTCTGTCCAAAGGTACGAAAGGTGACTAAAACACCATGCCTGCATTCAGAAGTTTGCACATAAGAGGGAGCAAAAGAGAAATAATTATGCCTAAAACAATACTCAAGGCAACATGTGAGAAGTATAAGCACAAAATGCATAAGACAAAGGAAATTGTGAGGTAGTTTTAAGGCACAGAAAGGAGTCCAGTTGAGTAGAAGGTACAGGAAGAGACAGTAGGGATTAAAACAAAAACAAAAACCCTACAAAGGTTTGCTGGAAGTATTCTGAAGAAGATTTAATGCCAGACTAAAAAATGCCATGTGTACATGAAGCGTTCATACAGGGGAACCTGGGCAGTTCAGTCAGTTGACTGACTTCAGCTCAGGTCATGATCTCACAGTTCATGGGTTCAAGACCTAAATCCGGCTCACCACTGTCAGCCCTGAGTCCGCTCTGGATCCTCTGTCCCCCACTCCCTCTCCACCCCTCCTCTGCTCTGCTCGCACTCTTTCAAAAATTAACATTTTTAAAAATGGAAATGTCATCTTCATAACGTAGATCACTAGAGAAATGAGGGAACTTCTCAGTAAATGGTTCTGGAACAAATTGTTATTCACATGAAATAATGAAATTAAGCCTCTAACTCAAACTCTACGCAGAAAAATATAAAATGGATTCCAAGTGGATTCAAGACCAAAACATGAAAAATCAAACTATGCAATTTAGAATACTGGAGAATGCATTTAATTGCATTTAGGAAGGATTTCCTAAGCACAGCACAAAAGAGCTAAGCATAAAATGACTGCTAACACTAAAATTGAAACTTAAGCTCGTGAAAAAAATAAGGTAACATATTCAAGTCATCAGAAAATACTGTAAAGTAAAAATAAAAAAACTAAAAGAAGAAATCAGTCACACATAACACATTAAAGTTTATATAAAATATTTTTGATGCATATACACTTAGAGCTACTATAGTTCAATAAGATGTTAAAAAATGAGCAAAATACTTGAGCATTTCACAGAAGAAATATAAATGTCAATGAGGTATAAGAAAAAATGTTTAACTTCATTAGTAATCAGAAATATGGAAATTAAGTCCATGCAGAGATAATCATGTTAAAACCCACGAAAAAGTAGCAGAAACCTCCAGGCCCAGAAATAATAAATGTCGGCTGACATGAAATGACGAAAGTTTATATACTGCTCAAAATGATTTGGTGCCGTCTAGAATATGCAACATGCTCGTGCTCTAGGTCTTAGTAATCTACTCTCAGGTATGTAAGAAACACTTGAAAAGGGGGTACCATTAGACAGGCATAACAACGTTCCTAGTTAGCACTTCCATAAAAGAAAAAAATCTAACAAACCCAAATTTCGCTGACAGCAACATAATTATGGGTGAGTCACACCACCGAATATTGTATCTGAGGGAAGTGAATCAACAACAGTACATGTGATAACTGAGATGAAACACAATCTTGGTCGTGACAAACAACTGCTGAGAAATATGTAGACTCTAATTTAAATACATCTCCAAAGGAAGTAAAAGTAAACTCTATTTGTGGAGAAGTGCATACATATTTGTTTAAACTACTTTTTTAAAAAACAAGGAAGTGATGAGCACAGAATGAGAGCATGATTACTTCTGCAAGAGAACCGGAGCGGTGCATTACAGGAGAAACAGGCAAGAGTCAAGCGCTGAGAATGCTCCCCTTTTTATGTACAGAGGTTAAGCAGACAAATACCCATTTTAGTTTGACTTTGAGAAACCTACTTATTCATGTGCAACAGGAACATCAGAAAACGTCTTCCAGTTTGTATCTGATATCACAAATAAAAAACCACTGGCAGTTGTGAACAGGGCAGTAGTATTAGAAATGCTTGTGGTGTGCCTGGGGGGCTCAGTCGGCTGAACATCCGACTTTGGCTCACGTCATGATCTCAGGGTTGAGGAGTTCGAACCTTGATCAGGCTTGAGGCTGTCAGCACAGAGCGCGCTTCAGATGGATCATCTGTCCCTCCTCTCTTGCCCCTCCCCTCCCCTGCTTGAACTCTCTCTCTCAAAAATAAACAAATATTAAAAAAAAAAAAAAAACCTCTTGGTGCGCCTGGGTGGCTCAGTCACTGAAGCGTCAGACTTCAGCTCAGGTCATGATCTCAAGGTTCATGGGTTTGAGTCCCACATCGGGCTCTGTGCTGACAGCTCAGACCCTGGAGCCTGCTTCATATTCTGCCTCGTCTCTCTCTGGCCCTCCCCTGCTCACACTCTCTTTCCTCAAAAATAGGTGAACATTGAAAAACAAAATAAAAATGAGAAATTCTTGCTGTGGAAAGAATTCCTCCAGCAAGGGGCCTGGAATGGCAATGAGGTCCCTGCCTACTGCTCTTAGTCAACAGCACTGCTGGTGCTGGGAACCTGCCCTACACCATAGGAGGCTCTACACTGCCTATATCCCTCAGACATCAAGACCAGGACAACGACATTAATCCACTCATATGATAAATACTTATCATATATATCCTGGGCCCAGGAGACGTTGGATGATGCTTAAAAGGATAGAAATCTGGATCTGTGGGGCCTGTGCTTTTGTCCAGAAGAGAAACTTGGTACAACCTTGAAACATGCGTTCTTAGAAGTCTCCTCCCATTGTATATAACCACTCTCATAGAATCTCAACCCTTTTAGTAATGCCTCAGTTGTTCCCAGGCAAGACAAGTCTAGCCCCCAAAGGCTGCAGTGTTTTGTGCCAGCCTCCAGTTTCCCTCATCCAAGTGCCCTGGGGCACAATGCGAAAAGAGGAGGCCTAATATGTAAGGGGAGGCAAATCAGGATGGGTCACCTTCAATCCCTTAACTTTTGCTAGGACAGTGATTTTCAAATTACTTTGCTAAATTTCAAAACAAGATCAGTATCTACATGTATAAACAATCACCGCACCCATTAAATCAATGGCTCTCAATCTTACGGTCTCGAGCTGAAAATCCTCTGGGGAACTTAAACACCAACAGGTCATGCCCCAGGAGATTCCAACCCGATATTCTGAGTTAGAGGCCCTGCCAAAAGCTTTGGAGAACATCAGAGTTACACTGTTGGTCTTCATCATTTAAATTACATGCACAGATTTCTATGCACCAAGGTTACACTAAACATTTGGTGCTCATCTTTCAATCTACTGTGTTTCAATAAAATTATTTAAAAATACTTTAACCTGTTAAACATCACTTTTAAGCTTAAAAGAAAAAGTTAATGCCCACATCCATGCAAAGTACCTGCATACCATGGTCTCCCCCATCCTGGCTGACAATGTTACAAATGTCTGACTTTCTGCTAAGCTTGGGAAAAAAAAAAAAATGGTGCAGGGTGATGACCAGGCATTTGTACATCTAAAACCTGACTACCATTTCCAGGAGCAAGATCCTTCACTGATTATCACTAAAAACAATCAAACCTCAAATATTCTGACACCGCATCTCCAAGAATTCGAAGTTTTCAACACCTGACGTATTTAACGCTTTTCCAGCACGGTGGCTTTGACCGTGAATAATCATCAAGATCTGGTCACCAGAGTTTCCAAGCTCCAACTCAACTGCAGGGATTGCTTTTTGCAAGTTCTCATGGCCCTCAGAGGCGCAGAATTCACTTTACGGAACAATAGAGACTGCATGAGAATAAGCAACTGAAGCCTTTCAAATCATATCTAGTCACTTCCTTTGAATGCAGATTTAGAGCCTTTTGAGGGTATCACCAGCATACTGCTGCCAGCATCTAGAGCTTTCTTGGAGGAGGCACTAGTTAAATGCTTATGCACATTTGAAATCTGTTCCACCTAACGTCCTCAGTGTATCCAACCATCATGTCCATTTGAATAATACCACCTCCTAACAGGCCCCGCTGTCCATTCAAACTGAAAAGGGTTACCTTCTCACCACACCTGAATATACAGATGTAAACAGGGAAAAATGGAAGTTGGAAGTAATATACTTGTCCTGATAAGAATTAGTAGCTGTGTGGCAAATACCATTCTAAAACTATACCCTTTGGGTAAAGTATAATGCACAGAGTGTTATTGGAAATGAAGTCAATATAGTCTTTCCTATGTACAGACTTTTTAAAATAATTACACTTAGAATGTACTAATGATTTTAGTAAATCTTAAATGCTACTTCAGTATTTGTTTATACTACATACATTTAGTACCAGGATGCAGAAGCAATTGGGACAAAAGCTTAAGACTCACTTAGAATTTCATCCCAATGCAAATTTGTAACGTAGACCCCTTTTACAAAATTATTTAGCTCTGCTACACTGAACTAACTTGAGCACCTCAAATCAAAACCCCAACATTTGATAAGAACTGAGCCATGAAATCTATATTATTTCAAAAGTATTTAGAAAAATATAAGCATTTAAAATAAAAGGAAACCATCCTTTTAACAGAGAAAAAAATGATCAATAGTCTTTAGTCTTCTGGTATCATTTCGTTTGAATTCTTTTGCACCTCTATTGATTACTTTTGTTAGCAGAGGCCTGGAAAAGAAGAGAGATAAGGAGGACACGGACAGACTGAAGATCTGGATTCGGGCGCAGGCACCGACAAAAATGACCCTAAAGGCCAGGAAAGCTCATTGCTTCTCTAGACCTTGAGTGTTCACGTTAAGATTTGGGCTTTACCCTAGACTATTAGGGTTCTTTTCCGCGATATAATTGTACAAGTTTCCTCTACAAACAGGAAATGGGGATACACAGAAACTCGGTAACCAAGTTAGTGTTTATCAAATGTTAAACGGAAGGCCACATAGAGGCTTTCTATCTTCTGCTTTTAGACAACGCCCCTCCACAAAGCTAGTAGAAGCTTTAGAAATGCAGTGCAAGGACAAGTATTGAAAACGAGGATTGACTGGTGCCCAGATCTGTTAAAACTCTTCACAAAATGCACCAAAGTCATTGAGACAAATCAGAAAGCCGAGTGTTCTATACAGTGAGTTTTATCTATCACAAGTGTTTTATTAAAACACTGTGAAGGGACTTCGAATACCGAAACAGAAAATTTCACAAATCTGGTTTCTATTAGAAAGGAAAAGTAAGTAACCATGGGCCCCTACACCCAAGTGACCAAAAATGAGCTATGGGTGGGGGGAGTATCACAGAATGTGAGCGCACGCAGGAACTTTAAAGATAATTTAGTCATTTCTTCTCACTTTAGGAATAAAAAGAACGAGGGTCGCCTGGGTGGCTAAGTTGGTTAAGTATCTGACTCTTGACCTTGGCTCAGGTCATGATCTCATGGTTTGTGAGTTCGAGTCCCAGATAGGGCTCTGGACTGACAGCACAAAGCCACTTGGGATTTCTCTCCCCCCCCTCTCTGGCCCTCCTCAGCTTGTGCTCTCGCTCTCTCTCAAAAAAAAAAAAAAAAAAAAAAAAAAAGACAATTTAGTCATTTCTTCTCACTTTAGAAATAAAAAGAAACAGGGACACTGGGTGGCTCAGTTGGTTAAGCATCGGACTCTTGAACAAGGCTTAGGTTAGAATCTTACTGTTGGTGAGAGGGAGCCCCACCAACCCCAAGTCAGGCTCCACACTGTAGGCGTACATGTTCTCTCTCTCCCTCCCCCTCCCTCTCCCCTGCTCATACCTTTTCAAAAAAAAAAAAAAAAAAAGGATAAGAAAAATAATAAAATAATAGATAGATACAAACAAAGTACCAGAAAACAAAGGGCTATGTTGAAGGACACATAGTCTTGAACTCCCCAGGCCCCCCACACTCCTTAAATGAGAAGGGAGTTTTTGAGAAGGAAGTGGTTTTGAGGAAGAAACAAAGATTTGGAGCGGGGGGAGGGTAAATGAGAGCTACCATGGAGAAAGAGAGGAATGGGAATATGTGAATTAAGAAGCTGGTGTAAGTCAAAATTGTATCTACATCTCAAGTGTGTTATTAATGCCATTTAAATTAATATCATAGGACTTTAATGATCTAAGGTTACTATAATGATGATATATGACATTCTACTAATATATAATACATACACAGATACCCATGCATTAAAGCACTTATCACCCTGACAATTATTAATAATTGGCTCCACTGGTGATGGTCTTCTCTGCTGCGGGATGTGACACGGTACAGCTGTCTTTTCCCACTGCCGTTCCAGAGGGTGAAATGCATTTCAAGCTGTCTGCTAAACTTGAGAAAATGTCAAATGGGAGGGGAGGGCATTGCTTTCGTTTTGCCCCAATAAAAAAGAATTAATGACAGATCTTTCTTCCAGCTTTCCTTCTTTAACGCAAACCCCCAAAACACTTACATCCCACGCAAGCACCTCACACGGACAAAACCTGCGAACCTCCCGATTGTTTTCCTCAAGAAAAAAACCCAAAAACAACGTTGGAAATCTGATGCAAGCTACTGGCAATCAGTGTAGCTTCTGGTCCCAAGACTGAAGGGGATACAAGGGTTGTCTATTTCAATGCAGTATAGTTAAAATTTTCCCGGCCCCTTTCAAAAGACTTACAACACACTTATATTTGCCCAGCAAAGAATTTTATTTGGTGGTGTGTAGTTTCCCCTGATCTCTTTTTAAGATAGGCTGGATCATTTTTCTGTTAGTGTTTATCTAGAAAGAGAGTGAGCATGAGTGTGGGTAGGGGAGGGACAGAGGTGGGGCGGGCAGTGGTACAGAAAACGTGAAGCAGACTGTGCACTATCAAGGAAAAGCCCAACATGGGGCTCAATCTCACAAACCATGAGATCATGATCAGATGCTCAAATGACTGGAGCTACCTATGAACCCCAGATGGGTTGGATAATTCTTTTTATTAATTTTTTAGTGTTTATTTATTTCTTGACAGAGAGACAGACAGACAGAACATGAGTGGGAGAGGGGCGGAGAGAAAGGGAGACACCAAATCTGAAGCAGGCTCCAGGCTCTGAGCTGTCAGCACAGACTCTGATGCGGGGCCTGAACTCACAAACCGTGAGATCATGACCTGAGCTGAAGTCAGATGCTCAACAGACTGAGCCACCCAGGCAACCCTGGATAATTCTTAAAGATACATGCATGAAAATTGTTACTGGAAGTCTGTTTGCACTGTGCCATGGCACTATTTCCAAATGCAAATTGAAAGGCTTTAATCTTGTCTTACAAGTGTATATACAGAAAGAAAAAATAAAGCACAGGCACTCAAAACTAATAATAAAGACAGGCGGGGGGTGGGCAGGGGGAGAGAGGTGCCTGGGTGGCTCAGTCAATTAATCGAGCCCCATGCTGGGCTGCGCACTGACAGCGCAGAGCCTGCTTCCGATTCTGAGCTCTCCCTTTATTAAAATAAAAAACATAAACCTAAAAAAAATAATAAAGACAAGGCATTTAGAAAGCCATACACACTGTGGAGCTGGCATTCCATTTCTTAAAACTGTCTGGTTTGTAATGGCACCTTTAAAAATAAAACCAGAGAACTAATTTGTGATTTTATTTACTTTAATGAACACTAATTCCTTTGATTAAGAAAATATTATTGCTTAGCAAGTTCCTCCAAATATGTGACATACAGCTTATTCCATACTTCAGCATGCCATCAGTGATCTATTCAGTTTTACTTCCCTCCAATCTCTTCTGACACATTTCCTGGCTGGCACCATATCTGTGTAGAACCATGAGAACATAAGACCAACAGACCAACAAGGAAACACCGATATCACTCAAAATTTTTATTCAGTTACTCTCCTCAATCACACCTGCCCACGCACCCACAGCCCTGTCTCCAATGTAACGTGAGCAAAATGCTTCAGTGTCCAGCTCAGGTCTAATGAATCTATGTGGCAGGAAAACAGAATTTCATGGTAAAGAAGTCCAAAGCCCAGAAAGCATTTGGAAACTCAGCTTTGAGTCCTGGTACTCCTTATTGCTACCTATCTCACCTTGGTTGCAAAATCTCCAAGTCTAATTTTATCATCTGTTCGATATCAGGGTAGAGATGAAAATATAAAGCAATCATACTTGTGAACATACTTAAAAGTATCAAGTTCCATGCAAATGAATTATTTCTCACAACAGCCATCCATGACAGTGTCCCTCTTTTACTTAACCATCTTCTAGAATAGTCTATCTAGTAATGTAGGCTTTGGGGAGCCTGGGTGGCTCAGTCGGTTACATGTTCAACTTCGGCTCAGGTCATGATCTCATACAGTTCGTGGGTTCGAGCCCCACATCGGGCTCTGTGCTGACAGCTCAGAGCCTGGAGCCTGCTTCAGATTCTCTCCCTCTCTCCGCCTCTCACATGCTTACACATTCTCTCTCAAAAATAAATAAAACATTTTAAAAAATTAAAAAGGGAAAGGAATGTAGGCTTTATAATCTATTAAGGAAAAAAATATAGAGGTGCCTGAGTGACTCAGTCAGTTAAGTGTCCGACTCTTGATTTTGGCTCAGGTCCCCATCTCAGGGTTTGTGGGCTCGAGCTCCACTCTGTGCTCCAGGCTAACAGCACAGAGCATGCTTGAGATTTTCTCTCTCCTCTCTGCCCCTCCCCTGCTTGCTCACTCTCTCTCAAAATAAAAGAAATATTCCCGAATATTTCATCACAGTATCAAATAAGTTTTAGAAAGTTTAGTCTCAAACATATTTATACCTTATAATAAGGCTGGAGTAAAAAGTACTACTTGGTAGAAGCCTGGGTGAATCAGTCAGTTAAACGTCCAACTCTTGGTTGTAGCTCAGGTCACGATCTCATAGTGTGTGAGTTTGAACCCCTCATGAGGCTCTGTGCTGACAGTGTGGAGCCTTCTTGAGATTCTCTCTCCCTCCTTCTTTCTATGCCTCTTCCCCCTTCCCCACTTGTGCTCACTCGTGCTCTCTCTCAAAATAAATAATTTTTTAAAAGTCTGTTTCTAAAAAAAAAAAAAAATACTAGTTGGCATATGCTATCCGACAAGGACTATCAGGTGCTGGGTAAGAGTTTACAGTAAGCACCATGGCTCCTGTCAAGTGGAGAGAAGAATCTTGCCACAGATACAGACAGACCCCAACACCAGCTCATACACTGTGTGTGACCGCTGCAATCCAGCAAGTTGGGGAGCCTCAGTATCCTCTATGACCAGGGCTGTTTTTCTGAACCAACTGGTTTTGTGATACCTCTTACTTAACAATAGCCCCCTTCTCCCATTATTTCAAATCCCACATCATTTTAAGTGCAGGTACAGTTGGGAGGTACAACAAAAGGAAGGAGAGATCAAGACAAGTAGAAAAGCTTCTCAGCTAAAAATCTGACTTTGGGCAAACTTTTCAACTTCCTGGGGACTCAGTTTCATCTTTATTACCTGCAACTAATTAGATGCAAACCTAAGTCCTCAATCACCTCACAACAGATTTTCAAATATTGCATCTATCTTTACAAATGCCAGAAGACATGATCTCATCTCAGAGCAGTGCTCCTGAGTGTGTTAGTTTTGTGACTGGCTGCATGTTTGCCAGAGTTTAAGCTGACATTTGTGTTTACCTGTTCCTCTATTGGCATTTTAAAAACAGCCTTGCGCCAAATTCCACTTCATACTGGCTTGCGAGTGAAAAACAATATTGCAAATAAAAATTCTTAATTACACTCATATATGGCCCTGCACCTCGAAGTGTGGTCCCTGGATGGGGCCATCCAGGGATGGAGCCCCATCCGGGAGCCCTGCAGAAATCAGAATCCCAGTCCCCTCCCCTGATTTACCAGATCCAAAGGTGTTTAACGAGACCTGCAGTGTTTGAAACGCACATTAACATCGGAAGAGCACTGATTTGTGAGTTTCAAAGACATTACCAGCTTAACTTCCTTAACCTATGATCATTTGGTTTCCTGTCCTCCCCTACTAGATTTTATTAAATTAAATTCAAATAAAGATGGTAACTCCCAAATAAGTGCTGCTGCTCGCAGAAGCCACCAATCACTTTCACGCTACTCCCAGCAACAGGCACACAAATATATTCAGAGGCAAATCTCTCATCCAATATTTAGAAAATAAATTTGCTTTTATAGTAAGTTATCAGAATCTGTGAATGATATTACACAAAACATAGCTTTGCCAGTGTTGGTTGAGCCTTGAAGAATTCAAGATGATTGCTTCCTATGCCTGTCCGCCAATCACGTATCTTCTGGAATTTCTACTTACCTGATAACGTTTGATTTTAGATAGCAACAAAGCCCCTGCCAACTTCATTCTCCATGTCGCTGCAGTGACGTTTTCCCACATGATTCCTCTTAACCTTACGGCGCCAGGTTGGGTCAGTAGCATACACCTGCCAAGGTCTCTCATTCAGGAAAGGAAGGCTCTTGTGCACCTCAGGAACCAGAAATTTCAGGACAGAGAGTCGATATCTGCATTAAGTGAGGCTGACATTGACCTCACTTGAAGGGCAGCTTTTGGCTTTCCAATGTCTTTATTTATGAAGGAATCGGTCACAGGGGAAGAAGAATTTAGGCCTCACCTTACTCTGGTCTTTTGGAAACAATATTAGGAAATACTTTTCAGTCCCACAGTGGTCTGATGTAACTAAGAAGCATAATAGAGGAGTGCTGTTTCTCCTCTAGCGCCAGAGACACAACCCAGTACTTCTGCCCCTAACTCCTGGTTCAGTGAATTCGGTCGGGAGGGGCCAGTGACGAGCACAAAATCCATGGTGCGCGCGCGCACACACACACACACACACACACATACATACATACATACATACATATATTCCGGAGAAATACTCCAAAAACGCAACCGAGTTCACAGCGGATTTCTAACACAGTCCAAAGTGGATCTATTAACATCCGCCTAATTCTGAAAATTACCTACGCACAGCATGTGTATGCGCACAATGAAACCATACGATGCAATGTGGCCCAAACAATCAGAAGTTCTTTTCAGAGTGCAAATGCAAAATAGAACGAATATCTATTTTCTATAAATGAATCTAGCCATCTGCCTCGAAAGAGCAGCAGCAGGAGTACCCAAAACAGCAGAAACAGCAGCCTCTGGTGTTAACAATCTACTCTCAAATCTCATGCTCCACATTTCCCCGGCAAACAAGGCTAAAAATACAAGACGTGCAACAAATAGTCTCTTGGGATCTGCCATTCCATGGATGGCGTATTCAATCAGAGTAATATTTTCTGTTGAAATTCAAAATTGAAAAAAAAAGCAAGCTATCATATTAGAAAGTGGCGTTCAGAATTTTAAGTGTGACTCCAATCCCAAAGTATATTAAGCTGAATGGTGAGAGGGTGGTTGTTTTCATACAACATAAATCTCTGAGATTTATCTGAATATATTTATAGATTTATTGAAGCTACTCTAAATTCCTCTACAACTCTCACGGTGATAGAGAAATCATTTTAGTGCTTTTGTCACCAAAATATCAGAGTTGCTGCATTTTCGGCAGAGTTTTAAAAATAGTCCCTGTTGTAGCTCTGGACCAGGACGGTACAGGTTTGAATCCAGGCTCCTCAATATATACCTCTATGGCCTTGAACAAGTTATTTAACCCTTGCTTGCTCTTCTTTTCCTATGTTAAAAGTCAGAATCTTACTTACCTCCCAGTGTTGAGGACTAAATGAGTTGACATACGTGAAGCATTTAGAATAACCAATGGCACTCGCTAAATACCATAATTACTCTTACTATTTTGCACACAAACAAGGCTCCAAAAATGCCTCCTCTTAAGGACCAAGTACAATAGGAAGAGCGGTGGCAACACGATGGTACTTCTCGGGCCAACAGCGGCCACTTAGCAAACGAGGGGGTGAGCTGGTCAGTGTCTTCACCTAGACTTCATGGCTGTCACTAAAGGAAAGTTCCCATTGGCTACTCGGTCATGTCAGTAGTTCAGAAGGCATCAGAAGAGAAGACAATGACATGGCTGGTCAAGGGGCACTTCCCTGAGTATGGGACAATCAGGATTAAGGGCCAAAGGGTAATCAGGAAGCATCCCCATCAGGGCTTTCTGGGAATGTGTGGGCCTGTCCATTAAGAGGACGCCTATACCCCCACTAGGAACTTCCTTCAGGGGATGTTACAGAATAAATCTTTCTTTGGATATACACCTGTCTTTGGGATTCAATTTTAATGTATATACTTCAGGTCTCTAGTCTTCATATTAAAAAAAAAAAAAAAAAAGGAGAAAAGGCACAAGGGTGTGGTATCAAATATTCACCATCTCCTCTACAACAAATTCCTTGAGAAACCTTTAGGGTTGGCAATATTTTAAGTTGGGTTCTATAGAAAGCAGAAGAGAGACAGTGAAGCCATTGAAGCGATACAAACAGAAAAGAGCTTCCTAACTGGTAAGACAGCAAGGTCTGGAATGCAGTCCTACAGTTCAAAGACAGCAGGAAGCACTCATGGCCCCCCTAGCTTCTCTCACCCTATGGGGCACCGCTTAGGACACCACACACAGGTCACTCAAAGAGTGAGGAAGGACATTTATTTTTCATAGTAAGACAATGAAAAAGGACAACACGTGCTCTCCTAAGGGCCAGATCAGAACAAGGAACCTCTTCTTAAGAGTGGAGATACTTAAGGCATTCCTTGAGCACACTTTGTCGGGCAGGAAAAGAAGGTGCCATTGGACTGCTCAAGCTAAGAGCACAACCCAAGAGTCAGAATAAGCCAAACCTGGCAGGAAATGGGGAGAAAACACTCTTTCCTCATAGGCTTTTGAATGAGAAAGGTGGGGGGAGGGGGTTATATCACATTCATGGGGGGGAAAAGGGACTATTGGCTTCTAAATGTATGAACTAGATAGACAAATGGATTTAAGTATGTGTAAACCATCTGACCCTCTTATGCCTGGATAATAAACATGTATCTCTCGTGCCCTTAATGCATTACTACAGCTATTATTAAGATGATTTCCTTGTCCAGGGAATTTTTTAAAGCAAGGATCTGGGTGCAAGATTAGCCTATCTAGGAGCATCGCCCTCCCGGCCTTTAGGTGAGGCTATCTTCGGTACAGTATCTAATACAGAAATCACAGGACCACATCTACAGCACCGCTCCAGTTTTTCAAAGAACAAAACCAATCAACATGACAACATGATGTGGATTCAATTAGCACTTGGCAGGTCATGAGTAACTTTTAAACCACCTTCTTTTAAGTTAGAAAGTGTTAAAATATACAGTAAGCCTGGCACCAAAGTGCCTCCTTTACGTTTATGCCAGCAGTCAGAACACAAATCTGAAAAAGTCAGTCTCGTCTGCAAAGGAAGGAACCAGAACATTGCTCCTTGGGCCACTACTAGTTTCCACAGGCAGTATCTTGCCCCAAGCGTCTTCCTCTTTGAGTATAATCATTTAAAGCCAATCACCTGGAACCCCTCTCTGATTTTTAGAGGGTTTTTTATTAGGTCTGGAGGAGAAGAAAAGGGAAAAAAAACGGTGCAATCATCTTGGAAACAAAGGATAAATCATTGTAAAGAAAATGCTAGTGAACTGTTAAATATTCTTAACTCATCAAAGCAAACGGCGTAATTGTATGTCCCCTGTTGTTTACCCTGGTTCACATCAACATGGAAAGGTGTGCAGAAGAAACACTATTTCTTTGGATAAAGAACCACCTAGGGCTAACCCTATGGGTCTATCAGACTACTCCGCAAACAGGACACAAGCGTGCATCTCCTCCTGCTTTGAAGGAAGGGGCACCTGCCCAGGCAGGGAGGACTTAGGTAACATCCAAACCCACCCTTAGTTCTCACAACTACAATTGTGCCCACCTGGCCAAAGCCAGGTGCATGTAGCTTCAGATTTCAGAGCCCGGCTTACGACTCATTTCTTACAGAATCTCTGACAGATGGGAAGGGTAATGGGCTTCACACCCCAAAACGTAACATACTACCAGGGAAATATTAATCAGATTTACTGCTCCGCTCCATGTGTCTTGAACATTACTATGATCCGTGCAAGACATTTTGTTGTAAATAAGCCTGCAGAGTATACAGTATGTTTTCTAGAAGACCTTTAAAGAACAGCTTGCAGACAAGAGGTGCTAGCCTTAGTTTTACATACAGCCAGCAGAACTCCATCCAAAAGGCTTCTGGCATGTGCCCCCCACCTCTCGTTGGGAGCTGGCTTCAAGACAACTCCACCTACCAAATTCCAGGGGGGTCAGGACACGGAGCCAGTCACTCTTGGGTATTCCGTGCCAAACAGCAAGTGGGAATTCAGACATTTAGATAACTGAGAAAAGAAAAGGCCGGCTTTCCTCCATCACTGTGTATGAATAACAGCTGAGAGCTGACTTTGCAAGGAGGCATTCTCCATAGTAAATTAAATGGCTGAAGCCTGTGCTTGTTCCAGCAAGGGAGAAGAACCAGGCTTCACCGTCAACCAGTGTGTGCAATCACTGAGCCTCATTTTTAAACCTTTGCTGCTTTTTAAAAGCCTGCTTTCCCAAAAAAATAAAGATAAAAAAGCAGGGGGGAAAAAAAAAGTTTTCAGGAAATGAAACGCAAATAGTCCCGGAACAGGATCATAAAGCAGAAAGCCTCTATCCACCTATCTTTTTTTCTTTTTAATTCTTCATTCTAGGCACCCTGTTTTTAACACACCGTTCGCTTTTATAAAATTAGACTATAGGTGTTCTTGTGGGATCGTCCTGAACCCCTTCCCCCCTCTTCTGTCTCCCAGCTATTTATTACGTTCAGGATAGCCAGAGAGCAGGAGGTGAGGTGGTCAGTACCTTCCCCACTTCCAAACGGAGAAGCCTTAGGTAAATCATTCTATGCAATTACATATTCTAATCCTAACGGATGGCACGCGGGCAAGGAGAAAGGTAAAGATGGGCGGGAAGGAGAAGCTTCGGGATTATTTCCAAGGCAAAGCCACAACACTCAAGCTACGCCTGCAACTGCCTCTGATCATCTTCAAAACGAGTCGGCGGGATTTATCTTTAACTTGATGCTCCCGGTTCTCGCTCACGGTGGAGGTGCAATCAATTGCAAAATTTCACTCTGCTGGAGTCCAGGGGATCCAGGGCAATGGGATTTACGTTTCAAAGTCAGCCAGGAGTGGCGTTTCCCCGCTGCTCGGTGGAGCCCGGCGCTCGCTCGCTCACTCCCTAGCTGGAGTGGGCACCGGGTAGCAAGAGGAGGCGCCGGGTGAGCGGCCTCGGGTCAAATGCTTGTCCCGGCCCCGCACCACAGGCGCAGCTAACGCGGGCGGTGCACACAGCTCTCCGGGGCTCCCGCACACACGCGGCCTCCTCGAAAGAAAGCCCGGTGCTGCCTAGGTCCTCGGGCGAGTGTCGCCCCAGGGCTGTCATGCTCAGCGGACTTTAGCTTGGGTGCTGCTCCCCGAAGGGGAAAGGTGCCCTCTCCATTCAAGCCCACCCTCCGGAGGAAGACTCCGATCACCCCGCCCCTCTCCCAGGAACTCTCGGGCACCGCTACGCGCGCCCATCCGTGGTCTCGCGCCTCGGAGACAAGTGGAGAGAGAGGGCAGGGGAGAGCGAGATTGAAGAGGTGGGTACTCGGGTCTGCAGCAATTGGGGAGGGCTCGGAAAACCGAGCAGGCGACGAGCGTCAAGGGTAGGGGCCCCGGTCACAGCAACCTGTAGGATTGCGGCGGATCGCAAACTTGGGGTGGGAGGCAGGGGACCCCTCGGAGGTGCTCCGCCCGATTCCCACCTTGTCGGGTCCGCGCGCCGAG
>NC_043700.1:30551991-30590914 GCF_006229205.1 Suricata suricatta | reverse complement strand
GGGGCCGCGGACCGGGCGCGGGGAGGCGAGCGGCACCCGCGGGCCTCTCGGAGGCGCACCGGGCGCAGAAGGATGCGGGCAACTCGGGAGTCGGCTGCTTCCCGGAATCCTCTGTTTCGCTCAACTTTGAGCCGTTTCTCAGCCCTGCCTCTCCTTCTTCCGTTTTTTAACGTCAGATCAGACAGGACGCTTAAAATATTCAGAGAAAAAGGAAAAAAGACCTAGTTGCCGAGTGGGGATAAAATAACACCAGAAAAATTCCATTACTGTAACTAGGCTAAATATGCATGCCTATAAATAAAGAGGTGGGGAAATCACAGTCAGGGGTGCATTAAGGGGTATGTGATAGGGGTTTTTTTCTGCCTTTTTTTTTTTTTAACTTTTCTGAAAGCTTCCTTATTTCTGTTGCCTCCTGGTTATGTTTGTTTTACTCTGGGACCTGGGAATTGCCTTTCTTCTAAGTATCAGGGAAAGAGAGTCGTGCTGGCCTTATGTAACAAGAAGGAAAGACGACTTTTTCTTAAACGTGTGGTTTATTTTGAATAAACTGTCAAATCGTTATTTAACTGCTTTTGAAAGTACCTGGCGTGGTTGCCCCTCCTTCTTCCCTCTGCAGTAGTAACTTAAGAGAGATTGCCTTAGGCCACACAGTTTCAGAGCAAAGAAGGCACCTGAGGAATTGGTCCTGAGTCCAAGACTCCACAGTGAGAGCGCGTATCATCTCTCACAATATTGAGGCCCTCAAATGGTGCCAGAACTCAACTGTTTAGGATATGTGTCCCCTTTGGCCTGGTTTGACCCCAGAAACTGAAGTCTTGGCTTAAAGGAAGACCTTCCCACAGTTCCCTCACTGCCCACACTCGATATGGATACAAGGACTTCTAAAAAATCCATCTCTGTCTTGCCAAAGAGCTCCCTGCTCCCAAACGCCTTTTTCTGGAGACTAAACTGTTTAGTGTGGTAATTGTTCTGGATCAGGTAATTGCGTTAACTGGCTTTCTTCTAAAGAAAAAGACGATGGTAGGCAGAAAGATTGATTCCCTGATAGGCACATGCGCAGTCTGTCTCCTGGGTGCCACCAGAGGTGTGAAGGGGGGGGTGGCGAGGGGACCGATTGTTTCCTCCAGCCTGCTTGCAGCTCAATAAAAGGTTTGGGTCCAGGTCAAGAAACCCAAGCCCTGGGGAATGAATGCTTCAAAGCAAAGACTAATGTGGGGCTGGCTAGGGACTTGCCTGAAAATCTCTTTAGAATCTTGGTAAATGAGTGTTTTGTCCTTTTCCTCTGAGAAGGTGAATTGAGAATTAATCTACCAAATATGCTTTACCTGTCTTCTGGAAAATAGTCATTCATCCTCTGACTTTCCTTATTCTTCAAGACTACGTGGCAGCTCTGTCACAAATGAGTATTTTCTAAGAAAAAAAAAAAAAAAGAAAAAAAGAGAAAAGAATTACAATGTTTCCAAGATAGTACTGAAGTATTACTACTGTCCCCAGAGGAGAGCAATAGTAAAAACAATTTTATTTTTTAAAAGTATGGAGGAAATAGATGAGCTAATATCAGTTAATAATTAAAGTAAAATTGCAATGACAAATGAGACAGAAGGAGAGAAACCAAGAAGCTCTAAGTGCATACCCTGTTAAAAAATTGGGTCTTTTACATTTATATTTTGTTTTCATAGCAGAACCAAACCCTAGAATATGGGTGCTATCATCCCTGTTTGGAAGATCAAGAAAGTCAGGCTGAGTGTAGAAATGATTTTTCCAGGATCACAGAAGTAAGTGGCTAAACTTCAAAAATAAGACACCAGTTTGTGTGACTCTAACCCCAAGACAAAGGTTGAGGTACTGTCCTTTCAACCAGGTGTTCCAGAAAGATGCATTCTACCTCAGCCTCCTCAGTACTATTTAGCTACTGGGTTGGAAGAAGTTGGATCTTTAGTTTTACCCCCACACGTTATACACCATGTAGGAATTATATGCCATGCATTAAGTTCCATGTTTTAGTACAACCTGTATTAATCTAATTCTGGCTATTTTAAAACTGACATGAATTGTATTCCATTCCATTTGGAGAAATATCCATATCATATCCATTTGGAGAAATAAACTGAATAGTCACTGCCGAGAATGGATGTCTCCACAAGGAACAGCAGCAAAGAATAGTAGAAGAACTAGCCTGAGTATCAGGACACCAAGGGGCCAGGCTATGACACTGCCAGGGACTGACCGACCATGTAGCCTGGAGCAAGTCTACATAACCTGGTGTCAGTTTCCTCATCTGAAAAATGAGAGTATTTGACTAGATGACTTTAAGATCAATCCTTCTTAAGATCCATCATTTTCAATTAATAGCACATTATGATTTTGGGGGTTTTTTAATTTTAATTTTTTTTTTTTTTTGAGACAGCATGAACAGAGGAAGAGCAGAGAGAGGAGACACAGAATCTGAAGCAGGCTCCAGGTTCTGAACTGTCAGCACAGAGCCCGACCCGGGGCTTGAACTCAGGATCCACTAGATCATAATCAGAGCCGAAGTGGGCTGCTTAACCAACTGAGACAACCAGGCGCCTCATGATTTTGACTACTCAGTACAAACAAATCAGAAATTAAGCCACCTATTCTGGAATTGGGGCAATTATGTAACAAATGCAAAGTATGTTCCAGACAGATTACTTAGGATTCTAGCCACCCTAAAGGTAGTAGATGTAACCAGGAAATATTCACCCCATGAACAGACTTGATAAAGATTTTTTCTCCATTCTTTGTTGTTTGAATGAACTATGCCCAACACTGTGTACATAAAGATGAAGAGGTAGAACATTTCTACTTCCATTGCCTTTTGGTCATCTTTAGCCCAAGCAGTCTAAAATAGAAAATGTTTGAGTCAAGTCAAACTTGGAGAAGGGGAAATAGAGACTGGGCATATGTTTTTCCAAATATAATGAATTAAAAAAAAACAGATTGTAACTCTGAGGAAAAGTTCTGTCTTTCTCTGCAAAAAAATATATATTTAAGGATATCTAGCCAATCTACTTGCTTGGTGTAATAATAGTAAACCTCAAAAGGAAATAGTAAACCTCAATAGTAAACCTCAAAACTACTTTACGTAAGGAAGAATGTGTTGTTCTAGGTTTGGGGAAGGAAGAGGAGAGCCCAGGAGCTGGTGGAAAGCCATGCATATCACAATGTGGCCTTTCTCCGAGGGGCTCCAAATCATCACTAAGGATAATGGAGAAAGTGACTTTGTGGAAAAAAATGGCAAAAGAACTGTAGTTTGCATCTAGATTACTAAAGACAAAACAGACACTCAAGAGAGAAAAAAAAAAAAGGACCTTAGATGTGGAAGCTTTTAAAAAGTGTGGAGATACTTTTGGACTGTCCTAAAGCACAGACCTGCATTCATTTAGGAGCAGGAAGTGTCTCATTTAATATCTGAACAAAAGCAAGGTGTTAGAAGTCAGCGAGATCCAGACCCCTGGGAACGGAACCCAGCTGCAGCTGAAACCGAGGAGGAAATGGGCTTAGGAACGTTGCTCAACAACTAAGGAAAAGAAGAGCTGGAAAGAATTCCACAATATATTTACGCATTGTACTTTTATCTAACTTTCTGAACTGCATAGGCAATTTTAGTTATAACTGCTCTAAGAATTTCTCTTAATGTTTTCGGGCCCATCTATGCTGCATGAAGATCCTTTCCGAAGCATGGATTAGAGAGAAAGAGAGAGAGAGAGAGAGAGAGAATGAGAGAGAGAGACAGAGAGAGAGCAAGCGAGCAGTCTTCCCATCCTTTCATAAGCATGGGTTATAGAGAGAGGCATGGATGTTAACATTTTAGCTTCTTCCGTCCTCCCAAACCTGACTACTGTTTCTGAAGACCCAACTTATTTCTAGCTCTGCCACTGCCAGACGTTTCTGATATACGCCACTGCTTCTATTAATCATAGAATTATGATAATAAATAGGAAAGACCAAAATCAACTGGGCTAAAGGGCAACAGCTGCCAATTTCAATGGGTGAACTCGGCAATGCAAGTAAATGAGATATTCTACGAGTGATATTTCCATTGGGAACACTCCATGCCCGTCATTTCCCCAGGAAGGTCTTGTTCAATCAGAGCAGCACATTTTAGAAACGCATGCGACTTTCAGAGAACATGTTGAATTTTATTCGGCACCGTGTGCTCACTGCCCAGCTCATGATTCATGAACCTGCTGGAAGCACGGGGAGAAACGGATGTTCGAAGCCAGGGAGCTGGGAGTTCCTCGCGCGTCCTGTTCTGTCAGTGCGCAATAATCCAGGTTAACAGGCCGCCCTATTAAAAGCAATATGGGATCGGTTGTTCAGTAAACCCTCTCACACAAAATTAGAGAAGTCCATTTTAGATATTGGGCTATGAAGCAGCAATAAAGTGCAAAAATCCAATACATTTGTTTAAAAAGGGCAGCAGGGCACCAAGATAAGAGTCTAACTAAACAAGTTTTTTCCTGACATTGTACGTGTGCCTTCCCCATTTGGTACCCAGGGAATTCTTCCTGGAACCACGCATCCTGGAGTTTCAGCTTCAGCTGCTGACACAGACGAATGAAAGAACTTAAAAATAATAACAAGAAACACAATTCTTTGGCAGTAAAATGAATGTGTTAGCGCTTAAAAAAATAATAAACTGGGGAGGAAAGATGAGATGTGTTAACTCATAAAAGATGTAGCCTCGGACGACAACATGACACACGGCCGCTGAGTTACCTGACCTTGGCAGTTAGCATCAGAAATGTGACAGTTTCCACATCCCTGCGCTTTGTGGTAGCAGGGGGGCTGGGTGGGGGGCAGCCTGGTATCTTTCCATATCGGGAGAAAATACCATGGCATTTGCTGTCAAATGAAAGGTGCTGCCAAAACTTTGTGGGGTGCGTATTTGGGACAGATTTTGTCCTGCTCAGTTTCGTCTCTGTTTGCTTCTTTCACACCCTGCCTTGGGACATCACTTAGCTATTCATTCATTTGTTCCTCTGTATCTAGGATATAGTAGGCCATGTGCCTGCTGGAGGAGGCAAGGGAAGAGACATCCAGTGACAAAGTAAGTTTATAGTTCAAGTCCTCTAACTGCCGTGTAGCCTTGACCAGAACACACAGGTTAGCCACACAGCTATCTGCAAAGAGAAGGCTGGAGGCTGGAGGAGACGGTTACCCTACAGGTTCCAGTCCGGAATCGACTCAGGATTCAAAAGTGTAACAAGTTGAACAAACTCATATTCCAACCTTCCCATATATCAGCAGATATTCTTTGAAATTAAAGCTACCCATTTTTCTCCCAGTCAAGGGGTAAGGAATAGATGGACACAGTCAGGAGAATATCTGTATGTCAAAATTGGAGAGTAGAAGGGAATATGCAGCTGTTCAGAGTGCTGGAACCAAAGAGGTCTCTGGGGCCTGGAACAAAATCTGATAAAGAGAATACTAGTGTACACATCTAGGATTTGATCTAAGAGTCAGAACCATAATAAGCCATTTGTACAAGTGCTAACTAGAAATTCCTAAGAAAAGAAAGGAATGGGTCTCTGAAAGGTAAAAGAAGGAGGAGGAGGAGAAGGAGAAGGAAGAGGAAGAGGAGAGGGAGTAGAAGATGAAAAAGGAGAAGAAAGGCAACAAATTTTCTTCCATTTTAGTTTTTATTTCCTGCTTGCCTTCTCCTTTTTCCTTCACTTTACTTGACTACTCATCTGGAATAAGACATTATAAATTAATCCCTGTCACTAAGAGAAGGATGACAACTCTAGTAGATTCTTTAAAGCGAGACTTAAGTAACTGTTACATGATAACAACTGAAGGTGTGCAAAGAGAAAATGCTAGCTTCACAAACAGAATTGTTTCCAATTTTCAAAGAGCTTTAACTTTCATGGCCCAACTTCTACCATAACTGTTTCCTTTCTCCATCTTTGAAGCCCATCCCCCACATAACCCTATGAATTTATAATTTGTTATATCTTAAGGCTCAGGCAGTACATTTAAAAGCATTCATTAGCAAATGGCTGTCATGCATTTTGAAGGAGAAAAGATCTGCTTTACATGTTAAGTAGTATTTTACTGAAAATAAAATTTAAGAGAGTACCATTTGCAATTTAATTCAACCACATATTCCACTCATCTTGTCAGGTATAAGGATGACTTCATCCCAATTCACGTACCAATTTCCCTAGAGACAGACAATCTAGTTCTAGAGCAGATTTGGGGGGATCACTGGAAGACCATGGTCATCATTACTGCTTTGGCAAGAAACTAATCTAAACAGAAAATCAAGGTGGAACTCCTTTGATTATCCTGCACTCAACCTACTGGCAATATACTTCTCTACTGAGAGGAGAAAATAAATTACACACACTTACACACAAATATGTGTACACACATAATCATATACACGCAAATACATATGCATACCCTGGGTAGATGTGCCATTTCACTCACATATATATGAATAAATGGGTTTATAAATATGTATACATAAACTGTATATAGATGAATGAATTCTATCTCTACATATATGGGCATATATCACATATATGAACATACATATATACATACATGTGTATGTATGTATATGAACAAACTGACACATCTACCTAGAATGTAGGGTATATGTGTGTGTAAAAACAGAACTGATATATTTCAAAGTAGTTTTTAAGACTCTTTAAGATAAGGAGATGACTTCTCACCAAGATGACCTCATGATTGTTTTTTAATGTTTATTTATTTTTGAGAGAGAAAGAGAGAGAGCGCATTAGCAGGGCAGGGTAGGGGGGTGAAGGCAAAGAATCGGAAGTGGGCTCCGCAATGACAGCAGAGAGCCCCATGTGGGGCTCAAACTCACAAACTATGAGATTATGACCTGAGTCAAACAAAGTCAGATGCTTCAACAACTGAGCCATCCAGGCGCCCCTCATAATTTTACTTAACCCTCCTCTGTTCTAGACACACAGGAATGAGGCTGCATATCAAAAAGAAAACTGAAGACACATAACCAGGATCAAAATCTGGAAAAATATCTGTGTGGATCATCAACAGAACAACATTGCTAAGTGCTGAGTGGGGTTAAACCCACGTACTTTCCAAATCCTGGCTCTAGAAGCAGCCAGTGGTATGTGGAAGCCTAAATAATGCACTGCCATAGGGAATAAATGGTTCCACGATAAATGAGCTATCAGAGCCAGCTGCACACCTTAAACAAGAGATTGGCATGGAACTTCCCAACTTGAAGGGACTGGCTGGGAAAATAAATAAATGAATAAATAAAAATAAAAACCTTAGCCAGTCTAAAACTCCTGCTTAGGGAAGCAAGAATTACAGACACAGCTTCTTTACTGGGAACGGGATGGAACCTAACCGTACTCTGCTCAAGGGCTGACTATGATATTTCTTAATAATACTACAACTCAGATGTCCTGAATGACTTTTATAAGACCTAGATTTCCTTGGGTTTAGGTGGAGGTCGCCACAAATCTGCACTTCAAAGAGAGGTAAACTCAGAAGGAGATGATGGTGGGGAGGGGAAAGATTAATACTTCATTCCCTTAAAATGAGCACATTAACCAGTGTCCTAACACACTTGCAGATAACATAAGGTTAAAAAATACAGAAAAATTAAAACAATATTCGAACATCAGTTCACACTTTACAGAAAAAAAGCGTTAGAGTACTTAAAATGTATTTATTTGGAATGCTCCAATAATAAAGAGAGAACTACATTTATTACAATATTATAAAAAAAGGAATAATAAATTGAATTCAAACAAATGAAATGAAGCAAGTATGGGTAGCTAAGAAAAAATGTAAATCAAGAAATTGAATATTATGGTCAAGTAATGGAAAAATAATAAACACAAGGCTCAAGACTGGAAAAGATGAAGAGACAATTAGTTAATTTGAAAATAATACTAAAGATGGGGCACCTGAGTGGCTCAGTCAGTTGAGCACTTGACTTAGGCTCAGGTCATGATCTCACGGTTTGTGGGTTCCAGTCCTGCGTCAGCCTCTGTGCTGACAGCTAGCTCAGAGCCTGGAGCCTGCTTCAGATTCTGTGTCTCCCTCTCTCTCTGACCTTCCCCTGATCACGCTCTCTCTCTCTCTCTCTCTCTCTCTCTCAAAAATAAATAAAAAACATTTAAAAAAGAAAATACTGAAGATACATCAATTATAGAAGAAATGCAAGTCTAATTTCAAAATTTAAGAAAATTAGAGACTTTGAGGCTAGATTGAAATACTCTGACAATTATCTAATAAGAGTTCCAGAAAATTGGGCACCTGGATGGCTCAGTCGGTTAATCACCAGACTCTTGATTTGGGGGGCTCAGGTCATGATCCCAGAGTCACGGGATAGAGCCCTGCTTCATGCTCTGAACTAAGTGTGGAGGCTGCTTAAGATAATTTCTCTCTTTCCCTCTGCTTGCACATGCTCTCTCTCTCCTTCTCTCTCCCTCTAAATTAAAAAAAAACCACTTTTTAAAGTTACAGAAAATTATCATAATTTTGGAGAAATATCTTTTTGGGATACAGAAAATGAAAATTTTCTGGGATAAAAAAATCTTTTAAAAAATACATATTATATAGAAAGAAACAGATTTAACATCAGCCATGGTAGGTGGCCAAAAACCATGGAATGATATCATCAGAATATCTGACTGAAATAAGTATCTATGTAAACTGTAATTAATTTAATCTACAGTATAGAATATTTTAAGTGATTTTTTACACATATGTTAATATGATTGATATTGTTAACAAATTACATGAAAATATGGAAAATTTAATCAGTGCCTAGAACAGTTAAAGTAATTCATTAGAAATTCTAGATCTAAAGAATATAGTAATTGAAATTAAGAATTTGTCAGATGGATAACATTACAATAGACACAGAGAAAGAGATAATTAGTGACGTGAAAGAGAGATCACAGGAAAATATCCAGAATGAAGCACCGGGAAACAAACAAACAAAAATAAGTGAAGAAAAGAGCACAAGACACATGTTACATTCTAGAAAGCTCTAATTTGGAATTTCAGTAGCAGAAGATGAGAACAAAGAAAGGGCAGGTTCAATATTGAAAAGATAATGCATAGAAACCTGTTAATATCAATGAAACTCATTAAGAAAAAGATCCAAAACTGTCAAAAAGCTTAAGCAAAATACAAAATAAAACCACACCATAGCAAGGAAAACTGTTCAAAGAAGGGAAAAAAAGAATGACTAAAAGGAAGCAGTAAAAACAAAAGAATGTCAGAGTAATGATAATAATCCTTGCTCCTGTCTCAACAAAATGGTGGAAGTTATAAACAGTGGAAGAGTATCATCAAAAGAATGAAAAATAGGCCAATTTAAATTCTATATTCAGTAAAAATTCCCTACAAAATTAAAGCGGGTAAACTTTCTTAAACAAATAAAAAATGAGACAATTTATCATCAGCAGATACAGTTTAATAGAAGTATTAAAAGCGAGAGTTCTGGGGCACCTGGGTGGCTCAGTCGGTTAAGTGTCTGGCTTCGGCTCAGGTCATGATCTCATGGTCGTGGGTTCGAGCCCCACGTCGGGCTCTGTGCTGACAGCTCAGAACCTGGAGCCTGCTTCAGATTCTGTGTCTCCCTCTCTATCTGACCCTCCCCTGCTTGCATGATCTCTCTCTGTCTCTCAAAAAATAAATAAAAAACATTTAAAAAATTAAAAAATAAAAAGGGGGAGAGTTCTTCAGGCAAAAGGAAAAAGATACCATATGAAAGGAAAAATATGAAAACAGAAGAAAAGCAATACAAAGATATAATTTTTAGTGAAATGAAAATTGTAACAAATGATGAAATTATAATGCATTTAAAATATGTGTTCATATGTTTAAGTGTTCCATCCTTGGTTTTCGCTCAGGTCATGATCTCACAGTTTGCGAGATTGAGCCCCACGTAGAACCCTGTGCTGACAGTGTGGATCCTGCTTGAGATTCTCTCTCTCTCTCTCTCTCTGGCCCTCTGCTGCTTGCTCTCTCTCTCAAAATAAATAAATAAACTTTAAAAATATGGGTACCTATGTACATTTTGATTCTGGGCAAAACTAAAATGTGGTATTAAAAGTGAGAGAAGAGGGAGAACATGATGAATAAAGCAGATGCGGGAGTATTTTGGCTGCTACTGTTGTCCTATTTCTTAATCAGAGTGATGGCTTCGCGGCTGCACTCACTTTGTGATACATTGTACAATTTAGCTATACAATTATGATTTGTTCATTTTTCTCTATGTAAATTATACATAAAATGATTTGAAGAATTATGTCCAAACATTGTACCTTCAAAACATCAAAAAACAAGCAGTAAAATGGGAAATATTTTTGCCACTTGAATGACAAAAATAGTTACTATTTCTAAGAATCACATACTTCTGTATGTTGATAGCTAAAAGGAATTTGATAATATTATAGTCCAAGAAAGGCAATTATCTAAAGGGGAAAATCCAATGGAAAATAAATACATGAAGTGATCAATCTCATTAGTAGTCTGGGAAAAGCCAATTAAATATACAATGTTACTCTACTGTTCACCTATAACTTGAGATAGTATACAAAAC
Organism: Suricata suricatta; assembly: GCF_006229205.1. Classification (NCBI taxonomy): domain Eukaryota; kingdom Metazoa; phylum Chordata; class Mammalia; order Carnivora; family Herpestidae; genus Suricata; species Suricata suricatta. The sequence goes on along the minus strand of NC_043700.1, from coordinate 30,580,323 downwards.
GATGATATGAAGAAGAAATGCTCACTCGTATTTTACTAATGAGCGTGAATTACCAAACCTTTTGGGAAACTTTTCTGAGAACATATATTGCACTATAATGGTACTTTGATAAATTTATCTTATAAACTAGAAAATACTTGTATATAACATATATAGAAAGATGTTTATTTTTTATAGTGAAAAATAAAAACAAAATAATAACAAATTCTTTGTAAATCCTATGTGGATATTTATAAACTGGAGGAAAATGTGAATAAATTGCAGTTTGTCCATATTGTGAAATATTATGTAACCATTATAAAACGCGTGATACAGCTATACATGTAGATCTGAAGAAATACCCAATATATCCAATGTCATCAGTTGAGGAAAGTTAGCCATGAGTAATGTGGATTCCATTTTAATAAGAACAATAAAACACCAAAACAAAAAAAGTTAAATATGTGAAGTATTTATGTGTTTTTATAAACTGAGAAATGTACAGATAAAGTGGGGAAAGATTTGAGAGTGGAAAGAGATTGCTAACTTTATGCATCTTTACATTACTCTGCTAGATAAAATGCTCATGTATATATTTCTTTATTTTTTTAATTTTTAAAAATGTTTTTATTTATTTTTGAGAGAGTGAGAGCATGAGCTGGGGAGGGGTAGAAGGAGGGAGACACAGAATCTAAAGCAGGGCTCCAGGCCCTGAGCTGTCAGCACAGAGCCCCATGTAGGGCTCCAACTTGTGAACTTGGAGATCATGATCTTAGCTGATGTTGGACATTCAACCTACTGAGCCACCCAGGTGCTCTGAGCATGTATTTCTTTTGAAATTCAAAATTTGACAAAGAAAATTTAAGAAAAAATTCCTTTCTAATTATGAAACTCACATAATTCACTGAAATGTACAGTATGTACCAGAAAAAGAAACCTACATATCAAATAAATTCTATATGAATATATCTAAAAGCTCTAAATTAAAGCAAATGTATTATACATGTATATGTGTGTATATATAATAAATGAAATATATATTTAAAATATATGTACTTACATATATACCCATCTAATGTAAAATATGACCAAGTAGGGATTTTTCAGGACTGCAGAGAGGTTCAATACAAGAAAATTGTTGGGAAAGGCAGTTTGTTTCCTTCCGTCAATGCAATCTTTCCACCCTGCATGGCTGTTTAAGAGGGGCCTGGGGCCTGAAGCATTTCCTTTTAGAAAGATTAAGGAGCCCCCACTGCCTAAACTTGGCATATCTCTCGGCTTGAGAATATTTTTCCCTGCTAGGGGCTGGGCTTGTGCTTCTTTGCTCTGATTAAGGGTGTGCATCATGTGACCCTAAGCCACGCCTCCCATGGGGGAGAGGTCAGCGTCCTTTTCTTGCACGAGAGGGGTGCATGCAGACCATCACTCTGTCTCACTTTGGGAGGAGACCTACTGGGTGTGGGGGCCTAAGACCCTTTACTGAAGTTGATGTGCTCTGGGTCTCGTGTTTGGGAGTAAACCTTGTTTCATCAAATGTTTGTGTGACTCATGTGTTTCTTGCCATACCAAACCAATAGAGTAAATGCCTGGGACTAGGTACTGGCAGAGTGAGATTCCTCTCCTGAAGGTGATGTCACCTGTCACTTGCTGAACAAAAATGTTCTCGTACTCAAATACTTGAAATCTTGTGATCATCTCAACAGGTACTAAAAAGATATTTGCTACACTTTGCATATACATTCTGACTAAAAGTAATGAAAAAGAGGAAGACACTCTGATGATTGATTATTCCAAACCTGGAGCCAAATTTATAAAGCAAAGTAGGCTCATTGTCTTAAAACTACAAATGAACTACAATGCTATCATTCTAATTTTTTAACAAGGTTCAGGATGATTCAGCCACTGTAATGCATTACAGTTGACCTTGGAACAATGCTGGGGTTAGAAGTATAGAATGCCCACACAGTCACAAGTCCATGTATACCTTTTGTTGACCCCAGCCTCCCATGAGCCTCCTGTTGACCAGAAGTCTTACTGATAACATAAACAGTTGATTAAAACATATTTTATATGTTACATGTATTATATATCATATACTTACAATAGAAGAAGCTAGAGAAAAGAAAATGTTATTAAGAAAATCATACAGAAGAGAAAATACATTTACAGTCCTGCAGTATATTTATCAATACTGTAAGTATACATCATCTGTTTACAAGATGAATTGTCAGTCAGTGCCTACATCAACATGTCTTATATAATACAAAACAGTGTAGATGTTATACATATTACTAACACTAGACATAAAAATGAAAGATAATATGAAAAAGAAATTTACATTTATTTACAGGTATAATAATGATTCATGCAGCAATAAAGAAATAGCTTATGATTACTGTTCAGCAGTCTTGTACAATCAATACAATTACTTCATGGTAGCTTCACCTATACACTAAGGAAATTATCATTATCAAATTTTAGGAAATACATTAATACAGTCATACTCATAATACAGTTTTAGAAAAATAGTTATTTTTTAAACCACTTACCTATGATGATAGGATGATACATCATTTCTCTGATAGGGAGAGAGAGACATCTAGTCCAGTAATATAATTCTTTGAAAGCAAAGTTATAAACAAAAAATTAACACATTATTAATTATATAATAAATATCATTCCCCATATGCCTATGTAAACACAGGCTATCCACTTCTATGTGAGTCTTATGCATCATGTTTTACACCATGAATACTTAGATGATGATGATGATGTTGAGGAGGATGGCACAAAATGTCTCATATTGCTCCTGATATACAGGTAGATTTTCACACAAAGACACTAACGCATATGCAACAGATAATTTTTTTAACTGTTTGGCATGATCGTTATTTACTATTCACTAAATGGAAGTGGAATTTCCTGAAGGTCTTCGTCCCCATTGTCCTCATATTAACTGGGTTTAGGAGGAGGAAGAGAAGGACAGGATGGTCTTGATGTCTCAGGAGTGGCAAAGGCGAAGGGGAAGAGAGAGGGGCAAGCACTCTTGGTGTTAACTTTATGGAAAGATGTCATAATTTCTGCCTGAGATTTTTGCTTTTCCATTTGTTAATGGTTATTTATTTTTGAGAGAGAGAAAGAACACGAGCAGGTAAGAGGCAGAGAGAGAGGGAGACACAGAATCTGAAGCAGGCTCCAGGCTCCAAGGTGTCAGTACAGAGCCTGATGGGAAGCTCAAACTCATGAACCACAAGATCATGACCTGAGCTGAAGCAGGACACCCAAACTATTGAGCCAACCAGGTGCCCCTAAAAATGTTCCTGTATGGTACCTATCCTTCTGCTATTTGTCTTAGTTTCAATGCCTATATCATAGAAGGGTCCATGTTATAAAAGAACCCAAAAAGAATCTTGAACAATCCGAACCTTTCTGCCATGTTGTCTAATGTCAATTTGCTTTTTTTTTTTTTTTTTTTTGGCATTGCGTTTGTCTTCCTCATTATCTGGCACTAGTCCAGAAGCACTCGTCTCCATCAAGCTGTCTTCAGTTAACTCCTCCAATTACTGTCTCTTAGCTCTTAAATTCTTCCAGGATCCACGTCTTGAAACCCTTCATCTTCCACCTTTTATGCCATATCCACAATTCATTTCATGATTTCCTTGATTGGTTCTTTTGCAAATCATGTACAACACCAGGATGCAGTTTTCCCCAGCAGGAATCTAATGTTTTGGGGTTGATGGCTTTCATGGCTTTTTAAAAAATTTTTAATGCTTTTTTAACTTATTTTTGAGAGACAAAAAGAGACATCATGAGCAGGGGAGGGTCAGAGAGAGAGGGAGATACAGAGTCCGAAGCAGGCTCCAGGCTCTGAGCTAGCTGTCAGCATAGAACCCGACACGGGACTCGAACCCATGAACCGTGAGATCATGACCTTAGCCGAAGCTGGAGACATAACTGACTGAGCCACCCAGGTGCCCCTTCCATGGCTTTTTTTAAAATAACATTGATGGCATTGTCAATGGTGTCATCCTTCCAGACTTGCATGATGCTCTCTCCATCGAGGTTCCCTTCCATAAGGTTGACAATCCATCCTTTCCTTGGAGTTCTTACTGTGTGTAATATGCCTTAAACATCCTTATGACCCCAAGATCTAGAGGCTGAATTAGAGACATTGTGTTTTTGGAGCAAGAAGATCATTTTGACACCTTTGGTGTTGAATTCATGGTGTTCTGGATGGCAGGAGCATTCTCTAATATCAAAAGAACTTCAAAAGGCAGTCCCTTACTGGCAAGGTATTTCCTGACTTCAGGGACAAAGCATCACCATAACCAATCCAGGAAAAGGGTCTCATTGTCCAGGCCCATTTATTGTAAAACCAAAAGACAGGCAGCTGGTGTTTATCTTTTCCCTTCTAGGCGGGAGGGTTAGTAGCTTTATAGATTGTAGTTAAGGGATGTCTTGATCATAAACCCAACTGCATTTGCACAAAATATTGGATGTAGCCTATTCATTCCTGCCTTAAATGTTTGGGCTCACTTCTCTCCTGTATTAATAAATGTCCTTGTGACATTTTTTTTCCAGAATAGGGCATTTTTGTCTGCATTAAAAACCTGTTCAGGGAGATATCCTTTGCCCTCAATGATTCCCTTAATGGCACTAAGGAACCTGTTGGCTGCCTCTTACTTGGCAGAAGCTACTGCTTCTTCCAATTTATTTATTTATTATTTTATTTTATTTTATTTTGAGAGAAAGCATGGGTAGGAGAGAGGAGCAGAAAGAGACAATCTTTTTAAAAAATTTTTTCTTAATGTTTATTTTTTTTGAGAGAGAAAGCCAGAGTGTGAGTGGGGGAGGGGTGAGAGAGAGGGAGACACAAAACTGGAAGCAGGCTCCAGGCTCTGAGTTGGTAGCACAGAGCCTGATGCCGGGCTTGAACTCATGGATCATGAGATCATGACCTGAGCCAAAATTGGATGTTTAACTGACTGAGCCACCCAGGCGCCCCCCAGAAAGAGACAATCTTAAGCAGGCTTCCAGCTCAGCACAGAGCCCGACCCAAAGCTCAATCTCACAACACTGGGATTATCACGACCTGAGGAGAAACCAAGAGTCGGAGGCTTAACTGACTGAGCCATCTAGGCACCCTTGTTACCTTGCAGTTTTAAGCCAAACTGTTAGAGTAGGCAGTTAGTTAGGTTTTAGCAGGATGTCTGGGGGCCAGCAAAGGAGGAGTCATGGCCTATGATAGAGAAAGTTAGAGACTCATTTTAGCAGGACTCCAAAATCAGAGCCACAGAAGCTGGATCAAACCAGACAGACCCAAGACAAAGAAGGGAAGGAGCCCTTATCAAGAAAGGGGGGAAAAACATGTGAACTCTGCTCTCAAAGAAATCTCCTCCCCAAATAGTAAGTATCTCATGTCCTAGTTAACAACTGTCAATAAGAAATATAGACCCAAACTCTGGGGGCATCTCTCTAGCTCACCCACTCTCACATCTATTTTTTTTTAACTTTTTTTAAAACTTTTTAGAAAATATTTTATTTATTTTTGATACAGAGAGAGACAGAGCATGAGAGGGGGAGGGGCAGAGAGAGAAGGAGACACAGAACCGGAAGCAGGCTCCAGGCCCTGAGCTAGCTGTCAGCACAGAGCCTGACGCGGGGCTCAAACCCACGAACATGAGATCTGACCTGAGCCGAAATCGGAGGCTTAACCGACTGAGCCACCCAGGTGCCCCTCTCACATCTTGATAACAGATGTATTCTCCTGTTAATCAATTTTCCTACTTGCACTGCTCACTGTTGTATCTGGTCTGTCCTTGAATTCTTTCATGCTTTGTGACCAAGAGCCTCTGGCAACATCCAGGAGACAGGCTGGGTAGAGGCTTCAGGACCTGGTGTCACCCCAGTCAAGCTGGCCACAAACTTCTTTCTAAAATTATCAAACCATCTTTTGCTGCCAGTAAATTCTGCATCTTTAGATCCCTCACCTTCCTTCTGCTTTCAATTGTCATATAATAACTTTGCTTTCTCTTGGATCATATTAGAGTCTACAAGTACGCCTTCCTGATAGCAATCCCACAGCCACTTAAATGCTGCATTTCCAGTAAGCGATAAAAAGACAAGAAAAGTCCCACATTTTCACACCAGTTGGCTTAACTATAGTGATGGCTTCACAAATTCCCCCTACCCTTTTTTTTTATGGTGGTCCTTACACTGGATTTATTATCTTGAAATGATGGGCAGCCGCAGCTGTAGACCTCAATCTAGGGTACCTATCAAGCAATTCAACTTCTTTTTCTAATGGTGCAACTCTCCTTTGCTTCTTGGGAGCACCTCCATAATTTCCCTTGGCACTTTGAATAATCCCATGGTATTATTCAAAATTTACAGAATTGCGCTAAACATGAGGAAAAATACACAATAAATATAAGCGATCACTTTTTTTCTATGATACGCATTTACTGGAAAGATGAACTGTTCATGCAAAGATGATTAGGCATTTTAAATGGATACTCACAATACTTGAGCTCACTGTAATAGCAACAGAAGGTAACCACATGATTTTAATAGTACAATATGTGTACACTTGTGACTACATGTAGTTATGATTTAGTACTGAAACCTTACATTGGTTTACATTTATCTTAGCTATGAATGGTGCCATGTATGGTCTGTTAGAGTGTGGGTAAGTTTTGGTAAATTTTACCTTTTTATAATAGATTTGTGTATATTTTATGGTGGTACCACTATCTACATATATTCATGGATTCATGACATAACTTTATAATAGTGTTGCAATATTTCTAGGCTGTGAGGTTTCTCTGAAAATGTTTTCAAATGCTGCAAATCTCCAAAAATTTTAAATATGTTTATTGAAAATATATCCAGATATAAATGGATCCAAACAGTTCAAGCCCATACTGTTCAAAGGTTAACTGTATTTTTAAAATTACACTTCCTTGAGTAGAGACTAGAGAACAAACATTATGTATACATGTATGATTTTCTAAGTAGAAACTAAACTTTAAAAATGACTAAAACCACTGTGGTGATTTCTGCTTGAGGTACCAGGAGAAAAGAAAACAAAACTAGAAATGCTGGATAAAATATCACGAATTTTTCTATGGTGCATGGTCCAGTCCCTTCTAAGTAAAGGGGAAATGCAGAGGCCAAAAATAAAGACCTGGGCATCAGAATGATCAGCTGACTTCGAGGCTGTGGTTGCCTCTCACACTTTAAAGAAGTCTACAGCCTTTGCCCTGGCAGTTTAATGCTAATTCTGAGGACAGGAGGCTAAATCTTAGGTCTTCCAAAAGGAAGGACTCAGATTTGAGATCTGTATACAAACCAGAGCCGCATTAAGTATCTCAACAAAACTGAAAATGTGGAGCAGGATATCCACTTACCAACAGAGAGAGGCCACAAAAAGACTCATCTGTCTTGGCCTAAAATCAAGGTTAAAAAAAAGTTTCTGAGAATTTTAAATGAGTCCTTTGCTAACATAGGTTTGAGGGTCAAAATTATATTATCTAGGTGGTTGCAGAAAATCGAAACCATGAAACTAACGTGTGCTGGGTGGGTAGAATTGCAGGCTATGAGGAAGAAGGAGAAGGATGTCCTCTGTGGAGAGAGAAACTTTGAACACCTGGATTTTTTCCCATAAAACCCAGACAAATATAAACTTATAAAATGTATCACAAATACCATTGAGAAGAGTCCATCAACAGAACCAGCAAATGTAAAAATCACATTAGGGAAAAATTCCGATATCACAATTTAATTTATACAATTTAATAAGGCTTTTTATAATATTTAATGAAATAAAATATTGAAAACATGGGCAAGAAACAAGATGTCCTACAAAAAGACTAAATAGATGATGTCCCTCAGGAAGACTGCAGGGAATGTGTCATTCTTCTCCATATGTTTTTAATCCAGCACACAATTAGTAGACAGGGATGTTCAGAAAGAATTTGATTGATATAGCTCCCCGCCAAATAGCTGAAGACAGAAGTTTGTAAGACAGAATTTATGAAAATAGAACTAAGAAGCAAAACAGAATACACTCCATAGAGATATTGTTAGATCTCCATAGAGATCTAACTTACCTTGGCGGGCTATAGAATATTCAAAATTGATAAAGAAGACAAACCTATGCCTATGTACGCATTGACTATCCATGAATCCTATCTGGGGGAAAAAAAAGACTTTGGATTAAGAATAAGCCATTTCAAGGCTTTAAAAGCAGGGAAAGTGAGACAAATCAAGAAGACAAAATGAGAAGAGTTCAAGGGTAACAACAGCGGGAGTCTGTGGCCTTCTGGTCATAGACACTCCTATTCTTCCTTCCTACCATGACTGATAAGAACTGTAGCTTTGCCAGAGTCAGAGTAGTGAGAATCCTAACAGTTTTGCTGCCCGAGTGGGAGACGCGGTTTGGGGCGGGGGTGACATTTGTAGCTCTGTCAGCTGTAAATGGAAAAGCTCAATGAGAAATAAATGGGAAACACCTGCAACTGTGTCATCCCAAGATTGAGGTCCCAAGTTCAAAGGTGAGAGCCACAAAAGTGCTCAGATAAGTTCTCTCTGTCCAGCTGGGGGACTGGGAACTACACATAGAGCAAAGGAGACCGGAGAGAATCCAGCAAAACGTGTAAGGCAAAGGAGATGCAGGAACTCGCTCTAAATGTGGATGTGTTCCCCAAACCACAAAAAGATCTAAATGCACAGGATGGACGCCTTATGGGCCTCAGGTGTTTGGCTATAAGCTCTTTCCAAGTCACTCACTAACCACTAAGCTAGGCAGACACAAGGGCAAACCTTGGGGAACCAGAGTAGAAGATAAAACAGAAAAATCAAAATCTGAGAAGAAACATCACTTGCACTGAGTGGGAGACAGATACCATGGTTTCATTCTAGGCAAGATAGTCAAAACAAAACAAAGGAAAAAAACAGAATGGAACCCAGTATGTTGCAACAATATATTATTTTAAACGTTCAATTTGTAAACAAAAATTATGAGCCACCCAAAGAAATAGGAAAGTGTGACCTACAGTCAGAAAAAAAAGGACAATCAGAAATTTACTGGGCCAACAGGTTGGATTTAGCAAAGTTTTTAACAGAGAAGGTCAGTGAATCCTATCAGCAAAAAAGAAAAAAACATGTTAGAACTGGATAAAACGAGCCATTTCAGAGTTCTGAAATTAAAATGTAATAAATTGACTTAGTAAAGAGGCGACTGAATGCTAAAGGAGAAATAGAAGCCTGGCTCTTAAGTAGAGCCAGGAGGCATGGGTGGTTAAAGAATTCACCCAAAGCAGAACAAAGGAGATAGAAGTTTGTTGAATACACTGCAACAGAGCAGCCAACAGGACAGCAGAGGAGAGACTGTCTGCCAGTAGTTGGAGGCTGTAGTTTAAGAGGGAAGGTGTGGAGGCATGGAATTTTCCTCTTTTGGTGCCTGTGCCTGATTGTAAGTAGCTCATTGGTCATCTAGTGCTTATAGACATTTTGAAGAGGGTCACTAATGGACCTATTTGCATTGAGCCCTGTGGTCACTGTGGGCCCTTTAACTTACTCAGTTTTCCATTGCTCAAGCCTGTTGCTTAAAAGTGGCCTCTGCAAAACAGACAGAAACCAACAAAATGTCAAAAATAAGCTCCCATCAGTAATTACTTTAAAATTTGCAAATGGATTAAACTTCCCAATCAAAACACCTAGACTGTTGGAATGGGTATAAACGCAGAATCCAACTATGTGCTGTCTATAAGAGACTCACTTTATATCTAAGAATGGAGCTAAGATGAAAGTATAAGGAAAGTGAAAGACATTTCACATAAATAGTAACCAAATGAGAGTAAAGGTAGCTACACTAAAATCAGAGAAAACAGACTGTCAAAACTGTTATAAGAGACAAAGAAGGAACATTGTATATTGATTGAAGTGTCCATTCACTGAGAAGATAGAACAATTTTAAACATAAACCTGCCAAACATCAAAGCTCCAAAGTATATGAAACAAACACTGACAGAATTTAAGGTAGAAATAGCTCTACAATAATAGTAGGAAACTTCAAAACCCCACTTACAATAATAGATAGAGCAACCAGATAGAAGATAAATAAGGAAATAGAAAACATAAATGCTATAGACCAATTGAACCTAACAAACATATACAGAGTACTTCTCCCCAAAACAGCAAAATATACATTTTTCTCTTGTGCATATAGAACAGTCACTAGGACAGGCCATATATTAGGCCACAAACACTTTTAATAATTTAAAAAGATTAATATCATATGACATATCATTTCTGATTACAATGGACTAAAACTAGAAATCAATAGAAGGGGGAAAACTGCAAAAGTGCAAGTATGTGCAAATTAAAGAGTTCACTCAAACCAACAATAGGTCAAAGAAAAAATCATAAGTAAAATTAGAAAATATCTTGTGAGAAAGGAAAATAAAAACACAATATACAAAAACTTATAGGATGCAGTCAAAACAGTTCTAAGAGGGAAATTTATAGTTGTAATGTTAACATACATTACACCAGGGAGATACAAAATAGAAAATAGATAAACAGAGAAAATCCCTGAAACCAAGCCACGGTTCTTCAAATCGGTCAACAAAATTGACAAACTTTTAGCTAATTTGACTAAAAAACAGAGAGAGAGTAAACTCAAATAACCTGAATCAGAAAAGAAAGTGAGAACATTTTAATCAATTATACAGAAATTAAAAAAAGGATTTTAAGAGAGTGCAATAAACTATTGTTCACTGAAAAATTATGTAACTTACATGAAATATACATAGTCTTAGAAAAACATAATCTACCAAGATTGAATCATGAAGAAATAGAAAATCTAAAAAGATCTTCTTTCATTAGGGAAATTGAATCAGTAATTTAAAGCCTCCTAACAAAGAAAAGCCCAGTACCATCTGGCTTTATTGGTAATTTTGATCAAATACTTAAAGAAAAAGTAACATTGAACCTTCTCTAGTACCTCCAAAACAATTCACGATGAGGGAATGCTTCCTGACTCATTCCATGAGAGCATTACTCTGTGACTGAAGCCAAACAAAGATGGTGTAAAAAATGATACATCTTTTGGTTTTATGTAGACTAACTTACTTATGTTTGCTTTTGTTTCTTGTGTTTTTGGTGTCATATCCAAAACTTCATTGACAAGACCAGAGTCAGGGAGATTTTCTCCTCTGTTTTCTTCTAGAAGTTTTATAGTTTCAGGTCTTAATTTATCTTTATTCTATTTCAACTTAAATTAGTGTGAGTGGCATCAGATGGGGGTCTACTTTCATTCTTTTGTGTGTGAATATCCAAGTTTTTTCAGCCCATATATTGAACAGACTCTTTTCTCTATTGAGTATTCTTGGCTCCCTTGTCAAATATTAGTTGACTCTATATGCTTGAGATTATTTCTGGACATTTGATCTGGTCTGTCAGTCTGTTTTTATATCAATGCGTTACTGTTTTGATTACTATGGATTGGTAGTATACTTTGAAATTGGAAGAGTGATACTTTCAGGATTTGCTTTTTTTTTTAATTTTTTTAAGTATTTATTTTTGAGAACAGGAGAGACAGAGTGAGAATTGTGATGGGACAGAGAGAGAGGGAGACACAGAATCTGAAGCAGGCTCCAGACTCTGAGCTGTCAGCACAAAGCCTGATGTGGAACTTGAACCCATGAACCACAAGATCATGACCAGAGCTGAAGTTGGATGCTTAACACTGAGCCACCCAGGTGCCCCAGTTCTTTTTTCTGAAGAATGCTTTGGTTATTTGTTGTGTGTGTGTGTGTGTGTGTGTGTGTGTGTGTGTGTGGTCCCAAATAAATTTTAGGATTGTTTTTTTCTATCTGTAAAAGATCCTAATGGAATCTTGACTAAGATTTGCATTGAGTCTATAGGTGGCTTTGGATATTATGGACATTTTTATATAATCAATTATTCCAATCCAAAAACACAAGATATCTCCCCATTTATTTGTGTCTTTTAAAATTTCTTTCATGAGCACTGCATAGTTTTCTGTGTACAGATCTTACATTCCCTTGGTTTTATTTATTTTTAAGTGTGTTATTATTTTGATACTATTATAAATGGGATTCTTTTACTTATTTATTTTACATATAATTTATTGTTAGTGTATAGAAATACTACTGATTTTTATGTGATTTTGTATTCTGAAATGTAATAAACTTGTTGATTATATTGAGGAGTCTTTTGGTAGACTTTCAGGATTTTCTCTATGTAAAATTGTGTCATCTGCAAATGAAGATAACTTTACCTCTTCTTTTACTAGTTGGATACCTTTTATTTCTTTTTATTGCCCAATTTCTCTGGGACTTCAAGCCCTATGTTGAATAGGAATGGTGGGAGTGAGTACCCTGGACTTGTTCCTGATCTTAGAGGAAAAGTTTTCACCTTTTAGCATTGAGTATGATGTTGCCCATGAACTTGTCATATATGACCTTTATTATGTTAAGGTACATTCCTTCTATACCCAGTTTGTTCAGAGTTTTTATCATAAATGGATTTTGAATTTTGTCAAATGCTTTTCTTTCTGGATCTGTTAAGATGATCACATTTTATCTTTAATTCTATGCATTAATATGATAATTTAATATAATACATCAAACTGAAAATCTTTTACACACCAAAAGAAGCAACACTATGAAAAGACAACCTATGGAATGGGAGACTATTTTACAAACTACATATCTGATAAGTGCTTAATATTAAAAAATATAAAGAATTTATACAATAGTCAAGAAACAAACAGTACAACTAAAAATAGGCAAAAGACCTGTCCAGACATTTTCCTGAAAAAGATATTCAAATGGCTAACAGGTACATGAAAATGTGCTCAATAGTCTAATCATCAGGGAAATGGAAATCAAAACCACAATGAGATACCACCTCACATCTGTTAGACCGGCCTATTATCAATAAGACAAGAGATAACATGTGCTGGCCAGAATAGAGAGAAAAGGAAACATGGCACTGTTTGTGTGACTGTAAAGTGGGATAGCAACTGTGGAAAAAAATTGAGTTTCCTCAGAAAAATGAAAAATTAAGTAATTAATATGATCCAGCAATTCCACTCCTGGGTATGTATTTGAAGGTAAAGAAATCACTATGTCAGAAAAGTATCAGCACACCACATTCATTGAAATATTATTTACAATAGCTAAGACATGGAAACAATTTAAGATGTTATCAATAATGATGAAAAATGATCAAGAAAATAGTAGCAAACTAAACTCAACAATATAACAGAAGAAGTATACGCCATGACCAAGTGGGATGCAAGAATTATTCAACAGAGAAGGCAATCAATGTTATATACCACATTAACAGAATGGAGGGGGGAAAATGACACATGGCCATCTCAATGATTCTAAAAAAGAAATGACATTTCTCCAAAGAAAATATACAGATAGCCCATAAGAACATGAAAAGATGCTCAATATCACTAGTCATTGGGATAATGCAAGTCAAAACCACAATGAGGTATTACATTTAACTCATTAGGATGGCTATTACAGAAAACGAAACTAAACAGAACATAACTAGTGTTGGTGAAGATGTGGAGAAACTGGAATCCTTGTATATTGATGGTGGGAATGTGAAATTGTACAATCTCTAAGGAAAACAGTATAGTGGTCCCTCAGTAAATTAAAAATAAATTTACCATATGATCCAGCAATTCTAGTTCTGGGTATATATCCAAAAGAATCAAAAGCAGAGACTCAAATAAGTATTTGCTTACTATGTTCATGTTAACATTATTCATAATAGTGAAAAGGTGGAAGTAACTCAAATGTGTGTTGACAGATGAATGGATTAAAAAATATGATAAAATGGATTTTTTACTTAATTTTTTAATATAGTTCATTGTCAAGTTGGTTTCCATATAACATCCAGTGCTCATCCCAACAAGCGTGACTTCACAAAGGAATGAAATGGGTCACCTGGGTGGCTCAGTCAGTTAAGTGTCCAACTTTGGCTCAGTTCATGATCTCACAGTTTGTGGGTTTGAGCCCCGTGTCTGGCTCTGTGCTGACCACTAGCTCAAAGCCTGGAGTCTGCTTCAGATTCTGTGTCTCTTTCTTTCTCTGCCCCTCCCCTGTTCATGCTCTGTCTCTGTCTGCCTCTCAAATATAAATAAATGTAAAAAAAATTAAAAAGGAATGAAATTCTGACAGATGCTATAATGTGGATGAATCTTGAAGACATTTTGCTGAGTGAAATTGGCCAGATTTACAGGACCAATATTGTACAGTTTCACATATATGAGATACCCAGAACAATAAATAGAATAATGGTTGTTAGGGGGTGATGAGGAGAGGAATTGGGGAGTTACTATTTAATTGCTCTGGACTTTCAGCTTGGGAAAATGAAAAAGTTCTGGAGATAGATGGTAGTAATGGTTACCTAATGATATAAATATATCTAATGGTGCTAACTTGTCCATGTAAAAATGGCTTAAAGGTAAATTTTATATTGTGTATATTTTACCACAAAAACATTAAAAAATTTTAATATCCATTCTTGAGAGGACACTTTAGCACTCTAGGAATGAAAGAGAACTTCCATACTTCTATATTTCTTCCATACTTCCATAACTACAGTCATAGTTATCAGTGAAGAACTCAACTCTTTTCTCTTAAGATAAAGAGCAATATAAGGATATTTACTTCTACCATTTTTATTCACCATTGTGATTATGGTTCCAGTCAGTGGAAAAAATAAACAAACAAACAAAAAGAAGACAGAGGGATTACTGGGTGGCTCAGTTGGTTAAGCGTCCATCTCTGGGTTTTAGCCCAGGTTATGATCTCCTGGTTCATGTGTTCAAGCTCTGCATCAGGCTCTGTGCTGACAGCATGGAGCCTGCTTGGGATTCTGTCTCCCTCTCTCTCTGCCCCTCCCCTGCTTGTTCTCTATCTCTCTCTTTCAAAAATAAATAAATAAAACTTAAAAAAAGAAAAAGAAGACAGAAAGCATACTGATTGGAATGGATGAATCATTCAGATTCACAAATATGTATACAAAAAAATCTATGGATTCTATGAAAGATCTGCTAGAAGTAATAAGTGAGTACTGGAAGGTTACAAGACTAATACACAAAAACACTTGTATTTTTACATGCTATCAATCAAGAACATAAAAATAGAATTCTCCTCAAACTGATTCACATATTCAATACAATCCCTATGAAACTTCCAGTAGGTTTATTTGTAGAAATTAACAAGATAGCCTAAAATATATATGAAAAGAAAAGAACCGACTAAAATCAAACTATTTAAGAAAAACAAGTTGGGAGAATTTAAACTTCCAGTTTTCAAAAGTTTATGTCAAGTTATATTAATCAAGGCAATGATATTGGCTTACTGGCTAACATAGAAACAGAATGGAATAGAGAGTCCAGAAATATGTCCACACATTTATGACCAAGTCATTTTTGACAAAGGTGCTAAGGAGAATACATAAGGAAAAGATAGTAATTTAAATAAATGGTGCTATATTAATTGAATATCCACATGCAACAAACAAAACTTGGTCTATCACCTCACACTTTATATAAAATTAACTCAAGATGGACTGCGGATATAAATGTAAGAACTAAAACACTAAAATTTCTTTTAAAAATTTGAGAAAAAAATTGTGACTGTGCATTAGGTGAAGATTTCTATAATATAACACCAAAAGCATCATTCATAAATAAAAATTACCGCATTTGGACTCCATCAAAATTTAAAACTTTTGATTTCCGAAAGATACCATTTGAAAATAAATGACAAAGTGGAATAAAATAGTTGCAAATCATGTATTTGATTATAGAAAGACCCAGAACAATTTAAAAAAACTTATAGCCTGATAAAAAGAGGAAAAAACTCCTCCTAAGAATGAATAAAAGTTTGAACAGGCACTTCACCAGTTCAAAAAATAAATGAAGACAACCAAGAAGAGAACTAATATGGACTAGTCAGAGCTTGTTACTTCAAAGGGTGTCAGCCACCATTATTTGACTTTGGCAGAGACTCAAAGGCAGGCAAGAAATGGGAAATTTTTATAGTGAAAAATGTCAAAGTTTTCAGACAGGATTTGATGAGAGATTATTGGCATGGAAAAGCTGGTGGGGGAAGTCAGGCAGCCAAGGTATTTGGTTTGGGAGAATATTTAGTCTTCTGTATTTGGTTCTGAGTTGAAAGTGGAGGCATTAATAAAGAAATCTGGCAATTATTGACCAATTCCTGACCTTTCTGGGCCCGTTGGTGCAGCGTTGGTATTTGGCTTCTTGGACTTGTTACAGAAATTGTGAGTCAGAGTGCACTGCCATACGTGGTCAGGCCATTGGCCATTTTTAGTTCAGTCCCACACCAAATAAAATATGGGACTGACCAATAAGCATATGGAAATGTATTAAACATTACTAGCCATTAGGAAATTGCAAGCTGAAACACAAGATGACACTATGTAACCCTTATAATGACTACAGTGAAAGAGATTGACGACATCAAATACAGTGAGAACAGGAGCAGCTGGAATCCTCAGACCTCGCTGGTGGGTGTGGCTAGCTTTGGAAAACCGTTTGGCAGTTTTCGAAAACACTTAATTTTCACTTAACCATCCAATCTAGCAATTTTCCTCTCAGGTAACTTTGTTTTAGGTCTGCAGAGGGTGGTGACAGCGTGGATTGTCTGTAAACTTGTATGAGGTAACATTTTGAGGTCATGGGATTGTCCTAAAGCTGAATCATCATGGTGATTACACCACTCCACAGGTTTTCTCAAAATCTCTGAATCGTACACTTAAAATAAGTGAAGATTGTCTTATATAAATTATAAATTTAAAATGACTAAATCAAATTTCTAGAAATTTGTATTTTATAATGGGAGTTTTTTTAACTTCTAATTTTTTACTTTTTAATTATTTGTTTTTTTTTTTATTTGAGAGAGAGAGAGAGAGAGAGAAAACAAGCATGAAGGGGGGAGAGGGACAGAGACAGAGAGTACCTTAAGCAGGCCCAACACTCAGTGTGGAACCTGACATAGGGCTTGATCTCATGACCCTGGGATCACGACTTGAGCAAAATCAACAGTTGGACACTTAATGGACTGAACCATTCAGTATCCCAGTAAAGAAAATTCGAAACTCATCAAATCGCTTAAACAATAGCAAGTGATTTCCTTGATTTTGCAGCTCATATCCTTAACCATTATCTTATATCCTATATTCTGAACACATCTTAATTTTATGTTTCTGAATTTTTCAAATTTTATCCCTGAATACTCTTTTTATTTTTTTAAATGTTTTATTTATTTTTGAGAGAGAGAGAGAGACAGAGACAGCATGAGCAGCGAGGGTCAGAGAGAGAGGGAGACACAGAATCCGAAGACAGGCTCCAGGTTCTGAGCTAGCTGTTAGCCCAGAGCCCGACGCGGGGTCTGAACCCACGAACTGTGAGATCATGACCTGAGCCGAAGCTGGACCCATAAACCATGAGATCATGACCTGAGCCAAAGCTGGACGCTTAACCGACTGAGCCACCCAGGCGCCCCTAAAGACTCTTTTTAAAATTTCCAATAAAAGATGCACAAATAATTATTGGTGTCTCCTTTATTTTTGCTTTCACAAACCACACAACTCTCATGGGAGAGCTCTCGTGTCTTTTTAGTATATAAAAAATGTTAAGGTAGAATCTTTTCCAGCTTTATGACTGAATTCCTGAGTGGGGATAGGGATTTCTTTTATATAGTCTTAAGGGCACTTCTCACTCCCTATAAAAATATACCTACATCAATTAAGTCCATTAAAACAAAATACAGTTAGCATTGTACCAAAGCAGTATCTAGTACAATTACATTATGCTCCATGTCATTCCAGAAATGAATACTTATGTGTTCTTATTGTTTATGTCAGGTCAATGTCCTTATTACCTTATAACTTAAAGCAGTTGTATTGTATATTGCTGAAGTATTCTATCGAAGAATAAACACACTGTGCCTCACAACATTAACTCGGCCACACTCAGTGTTGCTATTGCTGCATTACAGAAAAGTGGGCTTGACAATTTAACCAATTGGTTTTTATTTTTCTTCAACACAAGGCAGGCAGTGTCCCTATCATCTAGGGGTTCTTATGATAACCACGACACAAACAAAATGTACTCGGAAAGATAAATATAAACAAGGCAGAATTTTAAGCACTGAGGAACAAGTCAGAGCAAAGCCACCTGGTAAAAATAAATTAAAAGAATCATATTATACATAAGTATCTGTGTAAGAGGATTGTGTGTCTCTAGAAGTGTGAACTGCAAATCACAAAACAAGAGATGGAAAAATGGCTCGGTGTTGGTTGTGAAAATGACCTGCTCATTTCAGATCTTTGCTTATCATGCAACAGACAAGGGAAAATGGGCAATTCTTTACTGACACCTTGGAAGAGGCTTTTAGGATTGAAATAGAAAAATACTCCCAGCGTAGAGTACGTATAGTTGGAGGAAAAGCACAAACACAGCATGGGGAAGGCTGCACTAAACATCTATCTACTTTAAATTAATACAATCATTTTTATCTGTAGAACAAATATGACATTCCTTGGGTATACGACATCTGCTTGGTGGTGTTTTTTCTCCCTGAATGTACTTATTTAATTACCAGCATGTAATTAAATGATGCAAAGCATTCCAAGGTGCTCAGTTATAGAATCCAGCAATCCAGTAAAAATACAAGTCTATTCATTGGCTATCAGAAAGCCATTATATATATGTTAGTTAAATACACATATGAATACATATGTACAATAAATATATAGGTAATATGTATATACATATACATAATGAATGTATAGATGTATATGACTGAGATATAAAAGTCATATAGATTCATCTATTCTTATATATATATTCTTATGTATACCAGAGAGAGAAAATTATATCTAGACTCTTTCTTCTTTCCTCACAGTTTAGATGCAGAGGAAGGGACAAGCTTTGTGTTATTGGAGTAATACCTTGAATTAGGACCTAGAGGAATAAGAGGTATAAAAATGTCCACATTGAATCAGACCATCATTTAGGAATGCCTTTCTCTCTTATTCTGACTTGGGTGTATTTCCCCTCACAGTACTCTTGTCACCATCCAGATGAGACAAGAGAACAGAGTTGTGCCAAAATAATCAATGAGTGTGCATGCCTCTATTGTGAATAGTCACAACTGCTGGTGTAAAACTTGTCAAAATGATAAATAATCCAGGTACAATGGGGAGTGAACTCAGTTGAATGGTAGTATTGCTCCTAAAAGATCTACCTTTTGGTTTTGTGGGGATTTTCTCCAGGTTGTGTTTTAGCGATGTGGGCGTGACTGAGCCCTGTATGAATTCAGTTCATCTGCTTGTTAATACATTGGACTCAGGTTGGTCCATAGAAAAATCTCTCTCTCATATGTCTGGATGGTGTCGTACTGCAGAACCACAAACACGATAGCAGCCACCGTGCTGGTTCCACTGTGTGATGGAAATAGATGGACTTTGGTGACCATGGACACTGAACAACTCTGAACTGTTATTTTTTAAAAAGCATTTAAAGTTTTAGGGTTTTTTAAAGTTTATTTATTTTTGAGAGAGGGAGAGAAAGTTCAAGTGGGGGAAGAGCAGAGAGAGGGAGACTGTGGATCTGAAGCAGGCTCTGCGCTGTCAGCATGAAACCCAATGCAGGGCTTGAACTCAAAAACTGTGAGATCATGACCTGAGCTGAAGTCAGACGCCTAACGACGGAGCCACCCAGGCACCCCAACAGTTAATTTTTAAACACTAATTTCACACTATTTGTGCTTCCTTAACAATCAAATAAAAGGGGAGGAGTAAAGTCATACATAATTGGATACCCTAATAGTCAAGAATCTTAGTAGACTCTATTTTTTTTAATGTTTTTTAGTTTTGAGACAGTGACAGAGTATGGGCAGGAGAGAGGCAGAGAGAGAGAAAGAGAGGGAGACTTAGAATCTGAAGCAGGCTCTGGGCTCTGAGCTGTCAGCACAGAGCCCGATGTGGGGCTTGAACTCACAAACTGTGAGACCGTGACCTGAACCAAAGTCAGATGCTTAACCGACTAAGCCACCCAGGTGCCCCATGAATCTTAGCAGACTCTTGAGGAATTGAGAATTTGGTAATTTGACATGTATTATTTAATTTTCAGAAGCTGTTTCAGGCCTAAGGTCAAGAGCCTCATTTGAATAAATAAGTAAAAAAAATGACTACGAGAGACAAAACATTAGTGACTCCATAAACACAGAGTCTGGTGTTAGGTCCTCCAAAGAAATATCGTAAGATGAATGAATGAGAATTTCTTGCAGCCATTATAGGTCTACTTGATTACTCAACCGATTTTGTAGCTGAGTTGGGTGTATGGGTCAGTAGTATAGGAAAGGAGGAGGAGTGATTCTGTGAGTCATGACATCGAGCTGAAAGGGGAATCAAAGTATTCAATCCCTTCAGAAAGTTTTTTTAATTAACTTAAAATATAGTTTAGTATATGAGGATAAATTTGCACCTGCTATGCCCATTAAAAAAATAAAAATAAGGGCCTGTGAAAAGAAAATACTTTTCATGAGCATATATTATATCTTGTGTCATCAAGAACTTGCCACAGAGGGGTGCTGGGGTCGCTCCATCCGTTAAGTGTCTGACTCTTGGTTTTGGCTCAGGCTGTGTGATCTCAGGTTAATAATATTGAGCCCCTCACTGGGTTCTGCGCTGACAGCATGGAGCCTGCCTGGGAATTTTCTCTCCCTCCCTCTCTCTCTGCCCCTCCCCAGCTCATGCACCTCATGCACAGGAACTCTTTCTCTCTCCCTCTCTCAAAATAAACTTTTTTTTTTTAAATAAAGAATTTGCCACAAAGAGTTTGCCTAGAAATTAAGCCTTTTTTTTGGTTGTTTTTGACAGTATAAACAGTACCAGAGGCAATGTTCTAAACGGTCATGCTGTTTGTGTGATTTCTGTGATAATTTTGTTTCCGTAAAGAGTTTACATTTTTGCCAGAAACTCCTACCAGACCAAGAGCTGTTCCTCTTGCAACACCGGCGAAGAGTGGCCAGCTCCTAGTGCACAGCGCCCCCTTACCTCGCTGGTGGCGCACTGCAGGTCACCACCGCATGAAAGGCATGCAATGGGAAATGAAACATTTACCTCTTTTCACAGGTCGCAGGCTCCTTTCCCGTTCTCCCTTTCATCTGACCAGTCTGTGACATAAAAATCCTCTGCGAACCATCTGAAGGCAGGGCATGCCCTCCTGTTGGCAGCGAATACATGGTTTTTCTTTATTGCTCCGATCTGTGGAGCAAATTGGACCTTTATTTCAAGATCTTTCTTCATTTCTGAGCACACCGTTCCTCTTTTCTATATAGAAATGAGAGAGCATTTTATGGCCATTTGAATACACACATTTTTAATTGAGAAGAGATAGCCTTGGGTTATATAAGCATGAGAAATACTAGGGAATTATAAGTTAACGCTTTAACTGAGTCCATAGGTAGGAAAGCCTGGGAAATGTCTGCTTATTTAAATATATTTTTCAGTCAGTTTATATTTTTTAGTTGATTGCCCATACAGGTAGCCTCACGTTTGGTTTCATGTGCTTAATGTCCCTGCTAACTCACAGTGATTTTGAACAGATGTTAGTGTTGCTTTGGGTGAATGCAAGTAGCAAGAGTATTTAAAAATGAACCTGAGGGAGTGGGAGAGGGGGGGCACCTGGGTGGCTCAGTCTGTCAAGTGTCTGACTTCAGCTGAGGTCATGTTCTCATGGTTCGTGAGTTTGAGCCCCATGTCAGGCTCTGTGCTGACATCTTAGAGCCTGGAGCCTGCTTCAGATTCTGTGTCTCCCTCTCTCTCTGCCCCTCCCCCATTCACGCTCTGTTTCTCTCTCTCAAAAATAAATAAACATATTAAAAATAAATTTTAAAAAGTGAAATTGGGCTTTCTCCAGGTGGTCTGGACAAGGAGCTAGTGGGGAGTCTTTCCGCAAGCTAGAGGGGCTGCATCCCGGGTCAGCATCCTTTGGGATTCTTACAGCAAGGACGGCACGGTCAGAGTCCCAGGTTCCGGGCAGCAGGCATTTCCATGCAACGCCTGTAAACTGCTGGCAATCAGACCTGTGCTGTCTGGAGTCCAAGCTGTGTAGGCATCCCCTCACTAACCATGTTGCTTGCAAACTTAACCCTGTAAAGAGGGAGGCAATCCAGCAGGGAGACTGTCCTCAGGAATGCCAACCCGTGCAGAGTGTTAGTGCCCTAATGCTTTATTGGAATACTGTGGGTGAGGGACTGTGACTTCTCCTCCCTTGAACACCCCCTCCCTGGTGACAGGGGCCTGATCTTGCATGACAATTTGCAAAGGAAATGATCCAAATCAGCAGCGTGGTGGTGTATGAACATAAAATACTCAGATCTGAAGTCTGCAGGTACCTACTTTTTGTTCCTAAGTTGCCTCCCTCCAGGTTCCAAGCACAGTCCCTCCCTTGTAGGCACGTCTATTCCTTCTGAAAGCAGGAGTAATGAAAACAAACTGTCAGGGTGGTCCAAATTCCCAACAATATGGAAGGATGTTGGCTGGGTTACAGGAGAAATGCATTACAAACATGAAGCAGAAGGGGGCTTCAGTGAAGATCTCATCTTGAATTCAAAGAAGGCTACATTTTCAACAGACAGGCTGATCCTGAAGAGATGAGGTGTAATGAACAAGAAGAACTAATTGCCAACTGAATTCCCTGGGAAAACCACAGTCAACATGGTCTCCTTCTCTTCCAGATAGGTTCCATGTCTGCATTTTTGTCTCCTGTAAAAATTTCCCTGCCCAAGAATGGCTTTCATGGTTTTTTTTTTATAACTTTAACATCATTTAAAGTACAGACTAACTTAGGTTTTCAAATCCTTGATATTTACAAAGCTCTTTGACATATATTGTTACATACTGGCAGTGGTATAAATGTTGCAAAGAGGTTTGAATATTCCCAAGTTATAGTGGAGAGAGTCCCCCTGCCCTGCATGTAGTATTTAAGTCTTAAGAGAGAATGATACTTACTCTGACTGGTGGGTGTAGGGTGGCCTCAACTTGGAGGTATCCACTTCAACCAAGTATCCTTGCTTGCCCCTTATTCCCAGGGTACCACCTAGGCTTTCGTTTGGTTTTATAAACTCTGAAATACACAGATCAGTCACATATTAATTCAAATCTTTGGGCAACAAAACCGATGGTCAAAATTCAAGTTTCGGCTCATGGATGCATCCATGCACCCAGCCATCCATCATACTCCGTACAATAAATATTGAATGTCTACCACATGCTGGAGTTTTCAAAGGAACCACGGTGGTGGTGTGCCTGTTCCCATCAAGATGAAATCCTAACAGGGGAGAGACAGATTCTAAATAAAGGTATGCTTTTTACACAGCTGGGCTTTATATATAATATAAAAATAATGAAGTTGCAATTATGATTCTCAGGGCCTAGGATACTGTGAATGTGTATGAAAGGAGAACATAGTCTAGGATTAAAAAACACCCAGGAAGAAGAGGAAATTAGAAGAGGGAATTGCTTGTGCAAAGTCTTTGAAGAGGGAAAGAGATTGACCAAAACAAAACAAACAACACCAAAGCATGTCTGGAGTGTGTGTATGTTTATACACACAACTTTTTTAAAGACCTTATTTTTAAGTAATATCTACACCCAACATGGGGCTCGAACTCACAACCCTAAGATCTAGAGCTAAACCTGAGAGGTGGACATGGACTATCCTGTAGGGACTTTGAGGACGTGTCAGTGTCAAAGATTTTAGTCTTTATATTTATATAGTGGGCTATATATGAAGTGTCTAAAGCAGGGAATTGATGTGATCAGTCTCATTGCTTTTATGTTCTCTTCTCAACTCTGTAGTTTCAAAATTATAGAATTGGTTTTTGAAAATGTAATACTGTCTCATAGTCAAAATTTAAAAGATTAAAAAAAATTAGACAGTGAGAAGAATCTCCCCTTCACCATATTCTCCCACCTCCTGGTGACCTCACTGGAGGCAACTGATTTCCTATTTTCTTTTCATCTTTCCAGGGATGCCATTAGTGTGGACTTAATCTGATAAAACTTTTTATTACAGGAAATCTTAAACATCTTTAAAAGTAGTTACAACAGTATAATAAACCTCCACATACCCACCATATAACTTTACCGATTATCAAATCATAGGCGATCTTATATGTCTATAACTCCACCTACTCTGCCAGCAACTCAAAAAGTAATTTGAAACAAATCAAGACGTCATATAACTTTATCTATAAATGTTCTAGAAAGCATCTCTAAAAGGACCTCTTTTAAAAATATGTCAACTCTATAATCACACTCCTGAAAAAAAAATTTCTATAAAATGCCCAGCACCTTAGCCTTAGTTTCCCCAATTCAGCAAACACCAAGACAAACATTTGGATGCCATTATAACCTACCTTGGGAGATGATACCAGGAAGCACCTTCCAAGTGGAAGGGAG
Source organism: Suricata suricatta (assembly GCF_006229205.1). Lineage (NCBI taxonomy): Eukaryota > Metazoa > Chordata > Mammalia > Carnivora > Herpestidae > Suricata > Suricata suricatta. Next base: position 30,555,786 of record NC_043700.1, on the reverse strand, counting down.
TGGCCAAGTTGAAGAAATGAAAGTGAATAAAGAGTGTGCTATTGGAGAGGTGCTGCTCTGTGTAAATGGGATCCAGTCCTGTTGGAGACCCTTGGAAATACTGTGTGGGCCACATGTCGGCACTGTCCCACAAAAGGTCAAGAAGATTGGGCATTTATACTTTGATACATATCACTGGTTAAGAGTTATGTCCTGGGACTGAAAATGTTTCCAGGGACAGAAAAATGTCCTCAGAGAGATGCAGGAACAGTCTGGGAAGCCTGAGAACCAATGCTTGTGACGTCTGGAATAGACTGAATGTTCCTGAAGCACAGTCAGCATCAGATATATCACTCACTTGTCACCAATTCCACTCTTTGTTTATGAACTGGGATCCAGACAAGATCCATGCATTGTGATTAACAGGTTCCTTAAATGTCTTCTCCATCTCGCTTTTTTCTTGCATTTTTTTGTTTGTGTTGGAATTGAAGCCAGTTGTTTTTTCCTGTAGAATTTGTTACAGACTGTGTTGTAGAGTTTATATTCAGAATGCTAACATGTTCTGTTTTCTCTATTTCATTTACATTGGTAATCATCATACTCAAGTTAGATTTTTTTCCCCAGAGTATGTCCCAGGTGGTGATGTGTTCTCCCCATAGGAGGTACATAATTTTTAGTTTTCTCTGTTGTTATGATAGTAGTAGCAATTGAAAATCACTAATTAGTTGAATTAATTCATTTGAGGTTATGAAAGGGTAATATTCCATCATTCCTCCTTCCATCATTACTGCATATACTTCCATATATAGAAATCTGTCTTCATCAACTCCTCAGTTGCCCTAAGGTATAGTTCTTAATGGCTAAATGCTTGGTTATTTTCTTCCATTTATGAGTTTTCAAAATAACGAGTCTTAATATTTTCCAAAGGGGATGACTGACTTTTTAGGTATCATTATGAACTCATAGATTTTAATAGTTTAGTATTTTTCTAGCTACTGTGGTTATTACCTTTATTGATGTTCACATTGTCTCATCTTTGACCAGCAAGAGACTATTTAGGTTGACTCCCAAGTTCTTTCAACACAGTTAGGTTGTGTCAGATAGATTCTTTGCTTTCTGGTGTAGAAATGCTTATCTTGTTTCTTCCATACTCCTACCACTTTCCCAGGTATCCTCTGCTTAATTATGTTTTTCTTTCCTAAGTAGAGAGAGAGAGAGAGAGAGAGAGAGAGAGAGAGAGAGAGAATGAGCGCTCAGTACAAATGGGGGAGGGGCACAGGAAGAGGAAAAGAGAGAGTCTCAAGCAGGCTTCTCACTCAGTGTGGAGCCCAATTTGAGGCTTGATTTCATGACTGTGAGATGATGACCCGAGCTAAAATTAAGAGTAGGACACTTAACCAACTGAGCCACCCAGGCTCCCTTCCTTGATTACTTTGAGAATTACCCAAGATATATTTTTCTTCCTGGTAACAGCTATGTCTTCAAGTACTCCTGGTTCTTTTCAGTTGGTGATGGCATATCAAGACCCCAACTGGACACTAGGGGTGTTATTCATAATTTTTAGGCCTTTCTTGGGGACAGAACTGGAAAATATACATTAAAGAAACCCAAAATTCATTGTGAATTTATACTGACATTTCCAATTAAAAATCAAGACTATAGAGGGGCGCCTGGGTGACTCAGTTGGTTAAGTGTCCAACTTCATATCAGGCCATGATCTCACGGTTCCTGGGTTCTGGCCCCGCATCGGCTCCTGCTTCAGATCCCCTGTCCTCTTCTCTCTGCCCCTCCCCCTCTCATTCTCCCTCCCCCCTCTCAAAAATAAATAAACGTTAAAAAAATTTTTTAAATCAAGACTAGAAATTAAACTCAGTATCAGTGATCTTATATCAGTACTTCACTTTCCCAAGCCACAAATCTTAGTTCTCAACAACATTAATGTAATTACTCATTTGCTTTATCTCACAGTATACATACAGTGGACTCATAACAATAATCCTACATCACCACCAATGATATGGTTACTGAAAACAGCTACATGTTTTATTATATAATTTGTTTCCCTTGGGATTTATCCCACTATGGACCCACAGCCAAATTGTTGTGTTTTAGGGTCCTTTGAAATATTTCCTCTCTGACTGCCCATGCCCAAAATTGAATTACACAGTTGTTATTTATTTCATTTTATTTTTTGTGTCTTGGACCATTTTTTAAAATTTAATTTTGTTTTATAACGATATAATGCATATACATGACTTCAAATTCTAAGTTATAAAACAAGGTAGAGTCAAAGAAGTTTAGCTTGAATTGTTGTTCCCTTTACCTTACTCTCACCTACCCAGCATCGGTGCCCTTAACGACGTAAAGAAACATACATATCACGTGTATATGTACATACACGCATATATATGTATACACACCCATTTGTATTCTCTTCACCCCTTAGATGAATGATAGCAAACTGTAATACTTCCCTATGTTTCTGAGAATGCTGTTTTAATTGGGATTGAGACAGTGCTTAAGAAGACAGCGTGTCATGCCAGAAGCTGCCATGTGATGAGAGCAGGGAACGTGTGGATGTGAGGTATCTCGTAAAGCTGAAGTCCTTTACATAGTACAGCAAAGGTTCCTGTTGTTTTATGGCTTTTCCTAATGAAATTCTTAACTGCCATTTACGTGATCTTCTTTGTTTGTGCCTAGTTTTGCCAGATAAAAAATGCTTTGACTTGGGGCACCTGGGTGGCTCAGTCGGCTAAGCCTCCGACTTTGGCTCAGGTCAGATCTCACGTTTGTGGGTTCAAGCCCCGCGTCAGGCTCTGTGCTGACAGCTAGCTGCTTCCGGTTCTGTGTCTCCTTCTCTCTCTGCCCCCCCCCCCCCCTCATGCTCTGTCTCTCCCTGTATCAAAAAATAAAATAAAACATTAAAAAAAATGCTTTGACTTGCCTGAGTCAAAGATTACTCTTTGGAATTCTGATAGAGTTTCATACAGGTTTTTAAAAAAAAAAAGACTGCAAAATTCCCATTTGTACACAGGTCCCTTACGCTGCATGCATCCCTCGTGCGGGAGGATGTTGGCTTTCCAATGCATTAGCAGTTTAGAAACACTGTTTGCTCTTTTGTTATTTTCAATTTAGTGTACTACTTTTGCATTTAACAGAGCCAGTAATAAGTGAAACTGGATTAGTCAATTTCACTACGGATTATTCTTCAATTGAAGTCCGTTTTCTTTTGCGGGCCCTCTGGAATTAGCATAATGAAGTAAACTCTGGCACCGAGAGGAAAACAAAGGCTATTTTGCAGGTTATATGTACTTTATCTTTATTTTTGAAACACATTTTCTTTCAATCGTGTCAGGAAAATTGGTGATGCCTTATTACTTCAGACAAAAATAAATTTCACATTCTTTTTCTTCACACCAAGTCTGGAAAATAGTGCTGGCATTAACCAGGGGAAGAAATTGCCTATCAATGAACTTGTGGCTTCAATAACAAACATTGTCAGAACTGGTGGGCGTGTGGATGGGGAGGATCTCAGAAGAGTGGAGGTTCCTCAAAAAACTATCCATAGAACTCCCTTATGACCCAGCAATAGCATTGCTGGGGATTTACCCAAGGGATACAGAAGTGCTGATGCATAGGAGCACATGTACCCCAATGTTCATAGCAGCAATGTCAACAATAGCCAAAACATGGAAGGAGCCTAAATGCCCATCACCTGATGAGTGGATCAAGAAGATGTGGTATATATATACGATGGAGTACTACATGGCAATGAGAGGGAATGACATATGGCCATTTGTAGGAAAGTGGATGGAC